>NC_089784.1:23368003-23528003 GCF_040412425.1 Macrobrachium rosenbergii
CCATACCTGCAATTAAACCCAACGGTTAACAAATAACAGTTCATAGCGAAATCTCAGAATATTCAGTCAGGCTTTTTTACAACTGATTCCGTTCAGTTAAGAAATGTATATAATTTGCTGATGCCTTGTCGCCACTTTAGGAGAAAAGGAATACTGAGTCACTTTCCTAATACTTATTACAGCGGTATGACTGGATTCTGGTTTTACCCTCTACCCCTCTCTACCCTACACCGTTATGACTGGATTCTGGATTTACCCTCTAACCCCCTCTACCTTACTTGGTCTCCTCAGCAAAATCACACACACACGAGCATGCACATCTATATATATATATATATATATATATATATATATATATATATATATATATATATATATATATATATATATATATATATATATTATATATATATATATATATATATATATATATATATATATATATATATATATATAGAACAACACATCCATAACAAAAAAATTTAAACTACAGCATATCCTGTTACGAAACCTTCAAGGCATTCCAAAAACCCGAAATCTTGAAGCTAATTCCTAGATTTCTCAACAAACCACTGAGTCATCGTACCATTCAGGACAGCTTTGTACAACAGAGCTGTCTAAGAAGTGTTTACAGATTGTGAACACGAAGGATAATTTATACAGCAAACAGCAAGGGTAGGAAAAGGGTGAAGAGAAGCTTTGGCATCTCACCAGTGTCCATCAATGATCACGCAGTCCTTGAGTTCCGTAAGATTTGTGGCCACCCAAGACACCTTGTGGCAATGCTCCTCTTGAGTCACCACCACCCTGGCAACTTCGAAGTCCAAACAATAGTCTCCTTCGGTACAGTTCACTCCTTTAGCACCCTCAGGCAGCGTAAGGCCCCAGTCGATGTTCACAAAACCTGCACGGAAATTATTTGACAAGTTAAAACCAAGGTTTAATTATTGTTAAATGCGAGCACACATTCTTGCGGAACAATGCAAAAAGAATAGGTATGATATTAACTTCATAAGCAAGCTTACAAAGAATGGAATATCATTAGCTACAAAATAAAACATTGCATATGTATATAATTCGAATGTTAACAGAAAATAGATGAATGTCAACAATTTGCAAAGATGGATACGAAGACAGCTTGTGCAATGATTCCAAAGGGGCAGCTACTGAAAGTGGCGCTGAAGTCAGTTTCAACAAGTGTGAATTTAATTTGTTGTTTGAGATTGTCTTGGGGATAGCTTCTTAGATTTAAAAGGGCATTACAAGTAATTTATGTCTCCTGTACGCATTCTGGCTATGAGGAAATAAGTTTTTGGATTCAAGTTGCATCTACAGCTTAAGGAATTGAAGATAAATGTTTAACTATTTTAAACATCACCCGAAGAATGAAAACTGGTATATACCTGTTGCAACCTGTACTTATGCTCGGACAGTAATGCTAATATCTGCTCCTCGACAGGAAACCTACTTTTAAAAAGTCACATGAAGCAGTAAAGAATCAGTACTTTGTTCTAATTCACTAAAACTTGCCTGTCATCTTGTACGAAGAAGTCTTGAAAATTCAAAGTAGTAATTTCTATAGCCGAAACAGAAATACTCCGATAAACTACAGAAACTTTGACATAAATATATTTCTAACAGTTTTTTTGCTTGAGGAAATACAATTTCAACAATAAATAAAAACCTTTTATTTTCCAAATTAATCAGATTTTGAAGCGCCGAGAAAACAAAGATAAGAGAAATGGGCACGATCATTTATTAGCTGATAACAGTAATTCCTCTTAAAATGATTCTAAAGATAATTTCTTACCGTTTGGGTGAACGACGCGAATTAGATCTTCATCCAAGTCAAAGGAATTGTATTCTGTCTTTGCTGTTATGAGCAAAGGGCTTACTGGTCTCAACCAGGTCCCTGTGGTATAGACAATCAGCAGGTATAGGAACATAGTTCTAGCGGCGGAGGGAATCATGGCTTCTTATTTTCACTCATCCAGCTTTTCATAGCATATCACTGATCGCCTGTGGTCGATACGCTAAGGTCCTGAGAGGATAAAAGAGAAGAAGAGTTTAGAATGAGCAGCAACGATGGAGACCAATTTATATTGCTATTTTCCTGTTTTTAAAGCCTTTTTTTCTGTCTTCCAGTCCTTCCCACGAAAGATATGAATAAAAAAAAGGTGAAAAGAAGAAGAATGTAGCAACAAGATGGCTATCGTTGTAGTTGTTATTAATCTGTTATTCTTTATCTCTTTCTCAATATATATATATATATATATATGTGTGTGTGTATGTATATGTATATGTATATATATATATATATATATATATATATATATATATATATATAATATATATATAAATATATATATATATATATATATATATATATATATATATATATATATATATATATATATATATATAAATATATATATTGTATTTTATGTGTGGGTGTGTATTCTATAATGATATCTTCTTCATAGCGAGAAGGGTTGACATTAAGGACAGTCTGCCACCTGTTCGTGAACTCGAAACTTACAAGGAAAGCAAGAACCTCATCATTAGTTCCCCTTTTAGATTCACAAAGTGTGAGGAAACTGAAAAGTGAAGAAGTGAATGGCAATTAAAAATTCATTTTTCTTGCTGACGTAACTCTCCCAAAGTGTTCTTCTATGGTTTTAGAAAACAAAATTAGGTCTTACCAATACTTAGGGCATCCTAATCTCCTAAAACTCTCCCTCAGGTATTCTAGCTATTGGTGGGAGCGGGCACACATCAAGGCAAGAAAACACTGTTTTGGGGAGAGGGAAAGGATAGAAAAGGAACATTTAGTAGGGAAGAAAATAATTACAGTTCCGGACAACAACTCTATTACACCCATCAGCAGGAAGCTTGATAATTTCAAATTGATAGGCAGCTACAAAAACGCCATTAGGAATAAAATAGTTAGAAACAAGAAATTGATAGAGGGGGGAGAGATGGAACGGGGTTATATATGGCAGCGCGTCTAGACTGTGAAGATGGGTACTATGGCGAAACTGGTAAATCCTGTAAAGAGCGAAGCAAACAACGCATGCAGAACATAAGACATTATAATCAGACGTCGGCAGTTGCCAAATATTGCTGGAACAATGACCACACAAAATAGACTGGGAAAATATGAGTTTTCTGTACAGGAACACCAACTAAACGGCCAGACTGGTTGTAGAGAACTCCTTCATAACATGCGCTAACAACACAGTGGCAGGGAACGCCAGAAATGGCTTGGAAGACAGCACATCAAGAAAAATTGTACACTCCACAGTAGCAAGGAAACAAAAGAAAAACGCAAGAGGACGCAGGAAACACGACCACCTGGATGAAGATGCGGCCAGAGAAAGACCAAGGTCACGAGGGGGGCGTCACACAGGAGGAGGAAGGCAATTATAGGATTAAAATACCCAGCACACAGATATCAGTACAGGTGGACTACGCATCTGGTCATTGTACGGATATTAGATAATAAGGACTGTCCTGGAAGCTTGTAACTTTTTCTGAATAAATATCTCCACTAGATACCATCCAGTTTGGATGAGGTCCTGTTAGTAATTCTACTAACGCACAGAACAATTGTGTAGGTGATAAAGTTAACATATGTATATATCTGTATATATACACTTGTATATATTAATATATATAGTATATATATATATATATATATATATATATATATATATATATATACTATACTATACTATACTATACTATATATATATATATATATATATATATATATATATATATATATATATATATATATATATATATATATATATATATATATATATATATATATATATATATATATATATATATATATATATCTGTATATATACATTAATATAATATATTTCTATACATATGCACATATGAATATATATTTTTGTATGTATATACATATATATATATGTAAATATATACATATGTATCTTTATTGTATGTATGTACTGTATGTATCTCGTCTTATCTTCAAGGTTAAAATATAGGACAAGATGAACACTGTTGCTGTTATCACACCGATTCCCTTCTGTCGACAATTGATTCAGCCTTTTACTCGTGGTTGTTATGTTGACGCCACATGTGCTGTAGAACTCGATAGGAACGTATGAATATAAATGAATGAGTAAATGAATATGAATATTTATGTGTGTGCTTACATATAAATACATGAACATGTTTATATAAATTGGTGTAAATTGTGCATTAAAATACGTGGGTGCTTTTGTATTCATAAAGATTATATTATAACAATGTTTCTAGCAACCCCCCCCCCTCTCTCTCTCTCTCTATCTCTATCTCTCTCTGCTCTTCATTCGTCCTTCTGACTTTCTGTCTGCCTGTCTTTCCATCACACGCACATACACACACACAAACATTCACGCACAAACAGAGAGAATTATGGAGAGCATCTTACTTGTTGCAAGAATCGGAGATAAATGATGCGACATCTTGAAGATTCCCATTGATTTGGAAATCAAGGGCGTGAAGAGAAAAGGGTGACTTTGGAGTAATAAAAACAACAAGTTTTTATCTTATCTTTGGGTAAAGGATAATGTGGGGGAAAATAGAACTTTTTGCTCAGTTCTGGACATTGTCATATGATACTAAGTTCTTCCGCGGTAGCTCAAATGGCGTCCTGCAAGTATGTCTACTTTGAATCACTTGAAAAACAGAACTATAATAATATAAAACCACTGGATTGGAATGCCATGCACGTAGTACGAAACAGTAACCTCCATAGTTGGCTTGTCCTTGGCTCTGTTTATCATAGATAAAACTAAAGTAACAGGCACCAGCAATTACTCCGAAAACTCTGTTGAGGGGACATGGAATCTGTCAGATGTTCAGATATGATACGACGATGCTTGGCATGATAAGTGCCTACTTGTCACGCGAAATCCTGCTTTAGTTGCTATGGAAGTTTTGTTGCTTAAGCTTTTCAGTAATTTAGTAAGCTGTCCAGGTGAGCAGTATCAGAATATTAATTACAATTCGTTTATGGGTTTGTTTTCTACATGAGAGTATCCGTATCCATATATATATATATATATATATATATATATATATATATATATATATATATATATATATATATATATATATATATATATATATATATATATATATATATATATATATATATATATATATATATATATATATATATATATATATATATATATATATATATATATATATATATATATATATATATATATATATATATATATATATAGATATAGAGAGAAAAAAAAAATCCACGAAGGAAAGAGTGACAATGTAGTGCTGCAAGGCCTTTCGACTTATAGTCCTTTACTTAGCAGACTGAAGAATTATAAAAATAAGTTAACAAAGGAAGCTCATATAAATGACAGATGGGGATTACAAAGGAAAAATTATGTACCTGGAATCCAACACAATTGAAGAATTAGTAGAACTGCCAAAACAGGGTTAAATATTTAAGAGGTCACCTCCTTGTATAAACTTTTATTTTGTCCCTGCATCTGAACGGTTGAGCCTAAGCCTTTGTAAAACCTCTTAAATCTTTAACCCTGTTTTGGCAGTTCTACTAATTCTTCAGTTGTGTTGGATTTTAGGTACATATTTTTTTCCTTTGTAATCCCCATTTGTCATTTATATGAGCTTTCTTTGTAAACTTATTTTTATATTTGTTCATTCTGCTAAGTAAAGGACTATAAGTCGAAAGACCTTGCAGCACTCCGTTGTTTCTTTCTTTCATGGATTTTGTCTTTATGTAAATATTCATCATTCCATATTTTGGTGATTCAGTTAAACACACACACACACACACACACATATATATATATATATATATATATATATATATATATATATATATATATATATATATATATGTGTGTGTATATATTTATTTATAACTCAGTATATTTATATATATATATATATATATATATATATATATATATATATATATATATATATATATATACATATATACATATATATAATATATATTTATTTATTTTCCTATATGTATATATATATATATATATATATATATATATATATATATATATATGAGACAGAATACGTTGGCGCAAGCAGGCCACGGCATATAGAAGGACAGGGTGACAAGGAGATAGCCGGTCATCAAAAGGTGATACATTTATTGCTGACGCGTTTTGTAACAACATAGTTACATCATCAAGGCTAAAAGAGAAAACAACACAAATTAAAAACACATGGAATATAACTTTGACTTTAAGAGTCTCAACAAATTATACAAAACTTACATTAAAACAAAACAAGATTTAAAAAGCACCTGCTAGACTAAAGGCTGAAGGATGAATGATTTGGAAAGGAGGGAGAAGCAGTGAAGAAATACGGCTCAAGCCAGAAACAGCTGTATAGAGGTGGTTTGATTGTTCAACTTGGGCACTAACTGCTTTATAAATAATGACTCTAAGATAAGCAGTTCGTGTAAACGGCTTGTTTGGCCCAAGACAGAGAAGTCAGAATAGTTAATCTCAAGTCTGCAATTGAAAAATACTTTAATATGTTGCAAGTTATTTTAATTCCAAAAAATCCCCTTACAATAGGATCACTTTTTAAATTTAAAGACAAAATCTGCCCATTATTGCAATCCTCAGTCGTATATAAATACACTTGCCCCAGATGTAATTTGGGGACTTACGTAGGTTCGACTAAGCGATTGCTCAAGGTCAGAGCTGATTCACATAATGGTGTCAGCCATCGTACTGGCTGCAGATTGTCCAATCCCGAATTTTCTAATATCAGAAATAACATAAAAATTTGTAACACCAGCATTAACTGTTCTGACTTCTCTGTCTTGGGCCAAACAAGCCGTTTACACGAACTGCTTATCTTTGAGTCATTATTTATTAAGCAGTTAGTGCCCAAGTTGAACAATCACACCACTTCTATACAGCTGTTTCTGGCTTGAGCCGTATTTCTTCGTTGCTTCTCCCTCCTTTCCAAATCATTCAGCCTTCAGCCTTTAGTCCAGCAGGTGCTTTTTAAATCTTGTTTTGTTTTAATGTAAGTTTTGTATAATTTGTTGAGACTCTTAAAGTCAAAGTTATATTCCATGTGTTTTTAATTTGTGATGTTTTCTCTTTTAGCCTTGATGATGTAACTATGTTGTTACAAAACGCGTCGGTAATAAATGTATCACCTTTTGATGACCGGCAATAAATGTCACCCTGTCCTCACCTTTATATATGACCGGCTATCTCCTATATCACCCTATATATATATATATATATATATATATATATATATATATATATATATATATATTATATATATATATATATATATATATATATATATATATATATATATATATATATATATATATATATTATATTATTATTAGCAAGAACTTGCTAGCAAATTGCCTCCCCCTTTTTGTTGTTGTTGGTTGTTTTGTTGTTTTCATTTACTGCAAGCTGCTCGATCCATAGACACATCTGCCTATCGACTTCGCACGGTCAGAATACAAGGGTTTAAAACGGATTAAGGCCACTCCCTTTAAGCAGATCTTTCTTTGAGGCAAAAGTGATTTCTGTCTGGTCGTTTCCTTACAGGCAACACTCCCCCTGCGGGCATCAGCTGAACATGACTCAACTCCCCCTATGTGTTGGACGTGCCCCCTGCCCATAGGAGGAGATAAAAGCAGAAACCAAACCGAGGTTCGGCCTCACACGCGCGCTGGAAGAGAGGGAGTGAAGAAGTCCCAAAACACCTGCCCCTGGCAGTGCCCTTAGCTAACCACGTGGCCCTTTTCAAAGTATACTTTCTCCTCGTGCCCTTCGACCGCGAGCCACATGTTTGCTCCACCGTTGACCTGCCTGATGCCCACATGCCATTGCCCGGCCCTTCGTGAAATTCCCACGCATTGCCCTTGTACTGAAGCCCGTGCATCCTAACACATGGAAGGAACTCGCCTCGGAAATCGCAAGTCATCCACGGACCGCTTTCTGTGCTGGAACCAACGGTAAAGTGCTCTGGAAGACCTCCATTCAGTCACTCTTTTGTCTCGTAACATTTACTTAAATTGTGAGCCAGTAATCACCGAATCTCTTGTCAAATGTCCGTGCTCCTCGAGTGTCGGCAGTGCTAAACTATCATTAATTCATCGAAGCCCCTTGGCTCCCTCCGTGCAGCTTCGAATTCATTAATCTTTTGTCTGTTTTCATTACTGGCGTATAATGTGCATATCTCTCATTGCAGAGGGACCCTATATCATGGAAGCTTCTTGGACTGTGTCTGGAATCCCCCAGTTTCATTCATCCCTTAGGAATCCCCTTCAGGATCAATAATCTACTAGCATTCCTCTTTCCCGTACTAATGTTATTTATGTAAATACACTCCTGCAAGTTTTGCTCACGTGTTTTACGTAATATCTTCCTCAGTAACAAGAGCCTTAAGCTCATATGAAATTCCCCTTTGTTTTCCTCTTTTTATGTTTTCCTGGACCCACGAAGTCAGAATCACAAGGCTAAATTACCTTAAATTGTTGCTACCTGTCTCACAGAGAATATTTCAAACTAAATCGCCAGGAAAATGTAAAAATGGCGACCTGGCCATAGATCTCGTTTTGCAGTTGCAGTTCCCCTAGTGTTGCTTTATTGCATTTGCAACTTGCCAGATCAGCTATTAGCAAAGCTAAGCTGGGTACGAGACAATTACGAACCTTTTGTGTAAAACCAGCACACAGATCCGGAAATTCCACGTAAGTAATGTGTTTATCTTAGCAAAACCTTTTTACAATCGTGACTGTTCCTAGGAATTAGAAATAGGGACGCATGTATTCACTGAGAGAAAAGAACCGCCGTATTAGATTCATTAATGCATGCCTCTCAGGATAGGTAGTTAGGAAATAACCAGTGCTAACCATCCTTTGCTTCGAGGAATAGTGTGAAATTCCTCTGTGTTAAAATCCTTGCCATATTCTTTGCTTCGAGGAATAGTGCGAAAGAAATTCCTCTGTGATAAATTTTACTTCGCATTTCGGATTAGCGAACTGTTATTTAGGTGCGAATAAATTCCCACGTGGGACAAGACAAAGTCAGCTTGCATTGCTGAAATTCTCTCAGTGTAGTTAGAATTCGAGTTAGGTGTTAGGAAAGCGAAATTAAACTCCGCTTATAGGGAAAATTACTAGGTCGTTTTACTGTTATCCTCTCCCCGGAATCCCAGACGGTCTATAAATAGACGGGTCCATTCACACAGAATCTTAAAATAACTCCGGTGTTGGTCAGACGTCCTGCACCCCCCCACCCCCGCCCATGCCCGCGTGTGTAGCATTTTTTTCCCCCATTCATTTCTTAGCAAACATTTTTCTTTGGGCTTTTCCTGTTAGTAATTTCTAAGTCCTAAGGGACGAATCGTATTTCCAAGTCCCCAGATAAGACCGCCGTGTCGGTAATTCGGGAGACCCAAATATATTCTATTCTTGTCCCCAGTAAACCCGCTTCGTCGGTAATTTGGTGAGACCAATCATTTGCTAATCACCGTCCCCAACCAAACCCGCTAAGTCGGTACCTTGGGAGACCAATCATTTGTTAATCATCGTCGCCCAATCAGCCCGCTCCATCGGCAAATCAGGAGACCAATCATTTGCTAATCATCATCCCCAACCAAACCCATTTTGTCGTTACCTTGGGAGATCAATCACTTGTTAATCATCGTTCTCCAATCAGCCCGCTCCGTCGGTAAATCGGGAGACCAATCATTTGCTAATCACCGTCCCCAACCAAACCCGCTAAGCCGGTACCTTGGGAGACCAATCATGTGTTAATCACCGTCGCCCAACCAGCCCGCTCCGTCGGTAAATCGGGAGACCAATCATTTGCTAATCATCGTCCCCAACCATACCCGTTTGTCGATACCTTGGGAGACCAAATATTCGTTCATTATCGTCCCCAAATAAGCCCGTTTTGTCAGTAACTTGGGAGACCGGAGAATTCCCATTCCTAATTCCCCGCCGTAGCCCGCTGTGCCAGGGCGGGAGATCATTCATATGCCCTTTGGGGAAAATTCAAAATTCCCACAGCTCTGGGAAATTAATTCTGTGTGTTACTAGCGTCCTCTCCCACCTGCAAAATGTTGACACGGTCTCAGCAGAGCGAGGATTTCAAGTTCTTCATGTCCTCAGGGAAGGAACTCGGCCTTTCCGGGAGAGAACTAAGAGACTGGGTACAGGAGAGGATGGACGCCATACAAGCAGAGAAACAGGCTCAGGAGAGACGAGAAGAAGCCGAGAGACAGGCTCAGGAGAGACGAGAAGAGGCAGAGAGACAGGCTCAGGAGAAACGAGAAGAAGCAGAGAGACAGGAACGAGAAGCAGAAAGACAGGAACGAGCAGCAGAGAGGCAGGCTCAGGAGAGACGAGAAGAAGTAGAGAGGGAAGAAAGGGACAAGCAGCGTGCCCATGAACTCGCAATGCTGCAACAGAGTGGCCCCTCGCCTCCACCTGCCACCCAGGGGATAAGTGCCTTCAGCCAGGCTCTCGCCTGCATGCCAAAGTGGACGGAGGCCGAGCCCGAGGTGTGGCTCGACAGCGCCAAGACAGTTTTAAAGGCCTGCCCCCTGAGTGCAGCCGAACTCTCCCTGGTGTTGGGCAAGTTCCTTGGAGGGAAGGCCCTCGTTGCCTACCACTCCCTTCAGCAAAAGATAGGGGAACCTGGGAAGCCGTACGCCAAGCAGTTATGAAGGCGTACGAGATTACCCCCGAGCGGTGGAGGAGGCGTTGGAGAGAGCAGCCCAGAGAAGCAGGCCAGACTTGGTCCGATTGGGCGTACCATTCGGAACGGGCATTAACAAAATGGCTCGATTCCGAAGGAGCCATAAGCACCGCCGAGGTAGTCGAGCGGTTTAAATTCGAGCATTTCCTGCGCTACGCCCCTCCTGCCCTCGCCACTCATATAGTGGAAAAAGCCCCAGCAACACTCACCGAGTGTTGCCGAATAGCAGACATGTGGGAAACTCACCACCCTCAAGAAGGATCCATGGGGCGGAAGATAAATCCCCCGTCCCTCCTCGGAGGATCAATTTCCCACAAAAATGGGAACTCGGGCAAGCCCCTAACTTGCCATTATTGCAAGAAAACGGGGCATTCCTCCAAACAGTGCCGGAGCAAGAAACCGGCTCCTCTCTCTCCCAGAAAATCGCCCAATAACTCGCCTGCGCCCTCCACAGGGGCAACGCGGAAAGACTTCAGCCAGACCTTTTGCACGGTGTGCAAGGTTTATGGCCATTCTCCCGCATGGGCGAAATGCCCAAGCAATAATAAATCAAATACTCCCACTGTCGCCCTGGCCATCACAGATCCCAAGTCATTAGGCCCTCCCGCCAAGGGGCCCGTATACGTGACTCCTCCACGAGGTAGCCACCCCACACCCCGAGTCACTGCATTCGAGGACTCGGGCGCGCAAATCTCCCTCATCCGAAGGGACAGAGTTCCCTACGGAGCTATCATCAATAGACGAAAACTTGTCATGATCGAGGGAATAAATCAATTTAAAATGATACTCCCTACGGTCCAATTGAGAGTCACCAGACCTCACCAATCCAAAATTTGCAATCTTGCAGTAGCAAGCCATCTCCCCGGAGGCTATGACGTCATCCTGGGACAGGACTTTCAGTCCCCAGAAATCACGACAATCTAGGGGTCCACATTCCCCGAATCATTCCGCGGGCGCGAGTAATCCTCCCCCGCTTCTCCCTCAGTCAAGACTGGCGCCCCCTGGGTACCAGGAGGACGTGCAGTCCCTACCAGTGCCACCTGAGTATGAGGTACAGTGGGCCCCTCGATCGGTTCCCGATCCAATTCCAGTGCCCGGCCCGGCCTCAGTGCCAGTGCCAGGGCCCCAATCAGATCTCCCTTCCGGAGATGCCAAATTCCTGCCGGTGCCACTTGCATGCCCCGAGCAGTGCCAAGCTTCGTCCATCCTGACCGACGAGCCCAAGAAACCTCTGATAGTGCCTGACTCTGCCCTAGTGCCAGCGCCAGAGCACTACCCCGATCTCCATTCACTGAATCCAACTCAGGACCCCCTCTCTTCCCCCGGCCTGGCACCGCTACCAGCGTCAGTAAGAGAGATGGTACCTCTCGACCACAGCGGAAGCTCACCTGCAGGTGCGGCCTCGCAACCCGTGCCTGAGCTGGTCATCGTTACCTGCGAGCCGCTCACGCCGCCCCCGACTGCCTCCTGTCTGCCTCAGTCCTTTGCCGACGCAATTGCAAGTCAGGATTCTGCCATATCTCCCTTGGCCGATGAACTACAAGAGCCGCGACGGATCATGGTAGAACCAGCACGGAAAACTCCCGCGTCAGCTGTCGCAGCAGCAGGCCCAGGTGGCACTCCGTGCCGCCCTCCGGTCTTGGGCCCTCCGCTTCCCCGGCCGAGGACGACTGTCCCCTTAAGAAAGGTTCGAGGCGAAATTACCACGGGCGTGAGAATTTCCAGGTAGTTTACAAAGAGCTCCAGAGCTCCCCTGGCACCTGTGCCACCATTTCATTTTTCGAAGGTCTTGGCACCTCTAATCCAGAAGGGGATGTCAGACCCTCCACTATCTTCTTCCGTTCCTCAGGAACTTCTACCTCTTATCATCCTCTATTAATCTTTCCTTAAATTATCACCACAAGAGGCAATTAAGTACTGGATACCATTCCCCACACAATGTATAAATCATTGAGAATAACAGAGTGAGAAGTGGCATGCCCTTGCGCCCATACCTTTGCACCGGGCGTGCGTGTCAGCTCTTCCTGAAGGAGTCGCGCCCTTCGGGTGCACTTTTCTCGCCCTGGGACTGAAGTGATGGTCCGGGCTGTAATTTATAGGCGAAGGACGGTAAATTCCCGCTAACACAATAAAACCCTCACTCTTTTTCCCTTAGCTCTTCTGCCAATATAATTTGCTCTCTTTTAGTTATTTATTTATCTTTCTTTTTAAAGAGTCGCGAGTCATAGGCTCTTGCCCTTGTGATTTAAATGCCCCTTTCGTAAGCTCCAAGAGATGTGTTCCGCCTTTCATATGTGGCCACGTTTCCATTCGTAACATCTTGTTAATTTTCCTTTTGTTATTATTATTCCTTTTTCCCCCTCCTTTCCTTCTAAGAACTCTGTTTGTCCTAGACCCCATGTCTTTTGTCTGCTCACCCCCGTCATAACATTACGCGAGTGTGGGCAGTGGACGCATAAAATTAGCGTAGTTTAAGGTTAGCGAATTAAAACTCACGAATACTCTCGCCCGCATACGACTGCCAAAATCCCTGTGTGCGGGTCGGCCATCCGCTGGCGTTGAACTATTAGCTAAGCAATTACCAATGCGAATATGTATAGTCATTACAATATCGCGTAAAGGGGACGTCATTTACAAAAAATAAACGCTGTTTTCATTTACTCAGCCTCTTCAAGGCAGACTGTACTAACCGCATGCATTTAATCCAAAATTAAGTAACCATGTGTTTTAATTCTTGAACAAAACCCTTTCTCTTCATTTGTTTCCTATAGCCTCATATACTTGGTCTTATAATCCTAATTAATTCACATTGTTCGAGTCACTTTATAAAGTTATCAATGTGTAACCAAACCTAAAGTAATTACTCTTTTGCAAGTGTTTGAATTACCTTGCGTCCTGTTAAAGAAATTTGGCCCTGAGTGTTATTAAAAGTAATGCCACAGTTTCATAAAGCCCTTAGTAGTAAAGTTCATTGCAAGGCAGAATGTAGAGTAACGTAAAGCATTTGCCGCTCATTCTTGTATATCGATGTACACACCCGAGGAAGGTGTGTACATCATCTTGTATAGGGAGGTATTATGATTAGCAAGAACTCGCTAGCAAATTGCCTCCCCCCTTTTTGTTGTTGTTGGTTGTTTTGTTGTTTTCACATACTGCAAGCTGCTCGATCCATAGACACATCTGTCTATCGACTTCGCACGGTCAGAATACAAGGGTTTAAAAACGGATTAAGGCCACTCCCTTTAAGCAGATCTTTCTTCGAGGCAAAAGTGATTTCTGTCTGGTCGTTTTCTTACAGGCAACACTCCCCCTGCGGTCATCAGCTGAACATGACTCAACTCCCCCTATGTGTTGGACGTGCCCCCTGCCCATAGGAGGAGATAAAAGCAGAAACCAAACCGAGGTTCGGCCTCACACGCGCGCTAGAAGAGAAGGAGTGAAGAAGTCCCAAAACACCTGCCCCTGGCAGTGCCCTTAGCTAACCACGTGGCCCTTTTCAAAGTATACTTTCGCCTCGTGCCCTTTGACCGCGAGCCACGTGTTCGCTCCACCGTTGACCTGCCTGATGCCCACATGCCATTGCCCGGCCCTTCGTGAAATTCCCACGCATTGCCCTTGTACTGAAGCCCGTGCATCCTAACACGTGGAAGGAACTCGCCCTCGGAAATCGTAATTCATCCACGGACTGCTTTCTGCGCTGGAACCAACGGTAAAGTGCTCTGGAAGACCTCCATTCAGTCACGCTTTTGTCTCGTAACACTTACTTAAATTGTGAGCCAGTAATCACCGAATCTCTTGTCAAATGTCCGTGCTCCTCGAGTGTCGGCAGTGCTAAGCTATCATTAATTCATCGAAGCCCCTTGGCACCCTCAGTGCAGCTTCGAATTCATTAATCTTTTGTCTATTTTCATTACTGGCGTATAATGTGCATATCTCTCATTGCAGAGGGACCCTATATCGTGGAAGCTTCTTGGACTGTGTCTGGAATCCCCCAGTTTCATTCATCCCTTAGGAATCCCCTTCAGGATCAATAATCTACCAGCATTCCTCTTTCCCGTACTAACGTTATTTATGTAAATACACTCCTGCAAGTTTTGCCCACGTGTTTTACATAATATCTTCCTCAGTAACAAGAGCCTTAAGCTCATATGAAATTCCCCTTTGTTTTCCTCTTTTTTATGTTTTCCTGGACCCACGAAGTCAGAATCACAAGGCTAAATTACCTTAAATTGTTGCTACCTGTCTCACAGAGAATATTTCAAACTAAATCGCCAGGAAAACGTAAAAAAAAAAAAATATATATATATATATATATATATATATATATATATATATATATATATATATGTAATAATAATATACACAGCTTATATATATACTATTATATATATGTCTATATATATATATAATATATATCTCACACATTACCACAGGTGAAGAATAAGTCCTGACCGGTTTCGATTTTATTTCCAAGCCATTGACGAAGGACTTTTATACATAGTATTAGAAGTCACAAATATATATACTACAAAGACTGTAACTTCTAATACGATGTATCAGTCCTTCGTCAAGGGCTTGGAAATGAAGTCGAAACCGGTCTCTTATTTTTCACCTGTGCTAATGTGTGATGAACGAACCACGTACAAAAGCGATTACAGTATATTCATCAATATATATATATATATATATATATATATATATATATATATATATATATATATATATATATATATATATATATATATATACTGAATGTAAGGTCAACTGTCCCCTTGATAATGAATTTATCTCTAACTTCATTCACTTATGTAGTGTTAAAAGAAACTTGCACTGCCCTTGCTTAAGTTTTCTCCTTCTTACCGTAAATAACACTAGTTTTAAAGGACACTCCGGCCTACAATGCTTAACGTCGATATGCCTTTTATTGCATTTCACTATATTCCCAATGTCTATAATAATACACCAACTTCTTGAAATATTTATTTTCAGTAATATACAACCAACACTGGTTATTACATATTTGTAAAATTTGTACCAGGAACATGAATATCAGAGACGAAATAATGACATCAAGACTTCCGCCTCTACTTATGATTACTTTTTCACAAATCATCACCCAAAACTGTAATAAGACCTAAGCTAAAACATATCGTTTAAACACAACAGATTAATTAGACATAACTGAAGTACATTCATCATGGAATATTTTTCTAAGAAGCTGGATTGAAAACATGGTTATTATATTAATCGGCATGAAAGTAATTCAGCAAAAATGTTGGATAATTTTTTGCAGTATCTTTGCATGAGAATGTTCATCTGGTAATAGTTCAGTTTGACTGATTTGTAAAGAAGTAAATTAATTATACATTATGGTGAGGATACAAAACCATTATAGATATTTTAACAGTTAACGTGCGAAAACATAATGAGTGAAAATGCTTTAATTAACTTATGATGATTAGGAATAATTCGGGAGTAAAACAAATCCATCAGCAATACTGAAAGAGAATTTCATATGGTGGTGATCCGACGAGAACGTTTAAAAGGCTCGTCTATTAAGTAATTCATCTCATAAAAGGAAATCTGTAAAGATGTTCTTAGAAATTTCTATATTGAATATATTTTTTACATTTATTATCATGAATTTCGAGTAAAGAATTCCCACACAAATGCTACAGAGAGGAGTCACAATAACTCTTCTGCATTTTCTATTTTCCACCGTAATTGAGGTCTTCCTGACTAAGGTTGACTAGCGTCTCGCTCACCTCCCAAAGCTTCTTTGCCAATCCACGATCTTTGGCCAGATCTGATCTCGGTGAAATCTGAAAGTACATAAATAAATACATAAACCATCTGTAATTTGTATAATGAAAAAATGTAGATTATTTCAAATTTCAGATACAATTTCTCGAGATGTTGACGTATCGAAAACGTTGGGACAAAAGAAAGTGTGATGCTGGGCTAATGTTTACAGTGGGCAAATAAAGACAAAAACGTTTATGATACATATATATATATATATATATATATATATATATATATATATATATATATATATATATATGTATATGTATATATTATATATATATAGTATATATGCACACATACACACATACATACACACACACACACACACACACACACACACACACATATATATATATATATATATATATATATATATATGTATATATTATATATATACAGTATATATGCACACATACACACATACACACACACACACACACACACACATATATATATATATATATATATATATATATATATATATATATATATATATATATATATATATATATATATATATATATATATGGATGTGGGTGTGTGTGTTTGCGCCTCCATTCTTCTTGATTCCTTGATAGGCCTTGCTGTTAAGTTCATTTCAGATGAATTTCACTTAGACATGCAGGTTAAAATCAAGCAGAACGCTATAGTTGTTCTGCCTTCTGCTTTTTGGGGTGGGGGCGTGGGAGGGGGCTTTTTTTCACATTCTTCAATTTTTATAGTAAAACATCAATTATCCGTGACTGCCCCTTAAGATTTTAGGTATCGGTAGCTGCTCATTTTCACTGGAAGTTGTAATGTTAGAGCTAAAATGACTAAAGTATTTATGTCATTATTGTGATTGTTATGGTATGTTACAAGAACCAGTGTAAGGAAAGAGAGACCATTTTTATGATATTGTTGGGGCAAAGACAAGATAAAGTACTGCTTGTCAAAGTATCCGTTTCATAATATCGAGAGTTCCCTTGCTCAACCAACGAACAGGTGTATGTCAACTGAGAGATGACGCAGATTTTACCTTGCAGTCAGCAAAATACTCTCCCGAGGTATTTTCCACTTCTTCTGACACCGCCAAGTGGATAGAAGTCTGAGCACCGAGCGCTTCATCCTGAAATTGATAAAAAGATATGCCTTTTAATATGAAAGACTTCGATGCAAGCTTACCGTTGAGGTCCAATGCTTTGTGATTATGAAGTTTGCCTATCAGCCTAAAGCCTAATGCTCTGTAGCACATCATTAAAATTTTAAGACGACTGTTGTTGATTTAATATTATAATTAACAAAAATTCGGATATAGCGTAAGCTTAAAGGCCATTTCATGTTCAAAGTGTTTTACCCTCAATCATGGCACATAAACACCTTACCATAAGAACTTGACTATCTCAGCACAATGCAAATAGTAAAATGTCTTTTATTTGGATAGTCTTGAATCTTTTGGGGACAAAGATTTCTATGACAGTGTCAACACAGGAAATTGTCACTGATCATCTCTTTACTTAAAGCTAAATTAAACATCTTTCTCACAATTCAGGTAAAATACATAACAGGTATACAGTACCTCCGTTTTCCTTTAACCAAACATATTAGGTTTAAGAGACTTGGAAAAACAAGGATAGAGACATTTCATTAGGAACATATTCCAACTGTAATGCCAAAGTTTCATTCACATAAGGGGCAAAATAATTCGTAAATACGGTAGACCAGCAACGCACAGGGATCACTTTCTAGACGCGGTTGAAACTAAACACGCGCACTGCACAAGTGATGTTATCATTATTATATTATGTGCTTCGAACAATCTGGGGACACTTTAAAATCCATTCGATACATAAACTTTCTTCTTTTGTGCTTCAAGGAAATTGTGACAATCGAAATCAGACCACGCAATTATAAAACCGTACAAGATAAAATATCGTGTATATGTTGCGAATCTACTGATTTCCTTTCTGTTCTGAGGTAAATTTATAATCTATTAGGCTCTCTCTCCTTTTTAAAAGGATTACTTAAAAAATGGTAAAACTCATGTCTTACCTTCGCCATCAGTTTGAAGAGAAATGCAAGCACATAACCTATTATTTTAAAATCATTTTTGTAGAGGATTTCAGTGCTTACACATCCCGGATGAAGGGAGTTCGTTGTCACCCCTGTCAAAAAGAAGCAACAAGAGTAATAAAATACACTGTATTGGCACAAGCATCTCTTATTACGTGAAAGACTTCATGTGATTATTTTCTAGGAGAAAGGGTCACCGGTGCATAAGTTATTGCCTTCAGTACTCCACATAATTATATCTAGTGACAAGAAACCTGAGAATCACTGGTGTATAAAGCGGGAAATAAACATTTTACTCTCTCTCTCTCTCTCTCTCTCTCTCTCTCTCTCTCTCTCTCTCTCTCTCTCTCTCTCTCTCTCTCTCTCTCTCTCTCAGGCTATGTTCTTGTAGGAGTATATGCAAGCACTTGAACTACGATGTCTGCCAAGGAAGTTGATCGAAAGCTTATCGAAGACGTAACTTCGTCTCTGTAGTACTGTAGATATAACCTAAAGGTACAAGGTTTACCGGAAATAAATCTGATGTTTTGATGCATAACTTCGTGATTTATAAGAGGCAAAAACAATCATTTTTTTCTGGCAGACTTATCTCACACCTCATTAACAGATAACTGGGTAATAACTAATTTGTTACTGATGAAATATTTCCTAAGACGTCAGCGTGAAGCATGTCACAACTAACATCTAATGCTTGTCATTACTGACGGTTTTAATACTGGTATTCTCATTATACGCATAAAATTCATTATGTGACCTACTGCATACAACAGAAACAGCTTACAGGGGAAAACTGCTTTAATTCAACTGACAAGAACAATTACATATAAAGTATGAGGCTTGTTTCTACAAGCAATCAGGTTGCTACATATGTCGCATGTTTCCTAGACACTTGTCCGCTTGCAGAGCGACTGAAAGGTTAAGAAGATGCTAATTTTGCGACATTCGGACTAAATGAGACGGATGCAAGGAAGAGAAGTAGCACTGAACTGAACTGAATACAGAATTTAGGCCAAAGGCCAAGCACTAGGACCTATGAGGTCATTCAGCGCTGAAACGGAAATTGACAGTAGAAGGTTTGATCGGTGTAACAGAAGGAAAACTTTGTAGGTGCACTATGAATCAATTCTTAGAAGGGGGTGGAAAGTACGTTGGAAGAAAGAGAATATGAAAGAAGGTACAGTAAAAGTAACTAAAGGGGCTGCAGCTAGGGGCCGAAGGCACGCTGCAAAGAATATTAAGTAATGCCTACAATGCACCGCATGAGGTGCACTGACGGCACTAACTCCCTACTGGGCTTAGAAGTCAATGAAAATATTACTTGGACTAGACCCTTTGACTACTGTTAGCAAATTCTCCTTAAATTTTATCCATGAACTATTGAATGACACGAAAACACGGTGAATTAAACTTAATACAATCACTTCAACAATAGCTCTTAGGTATGGTTAGGTTAACTGATCATTGGCCGCTACCAAATCAGGTGCCTGAGTGCATTCTTGGAATCTTTCTTTCTTTATGGTGCTGCATGGCACAAGGGATTGCCTACTATCCCACTACAAATAAATTATGAATAATTACAACTTAGACTATATGTCATTGTAGCCTTAAATACAGGTGCAAAAAAATTGAAATATCCTCTTGAATTGGTTTGTGTCTAAACCTTCTCCTTAATGCCTCAGAATATGGAATAAAATGGTGCTTCAACTCCAGTTCCTTACCTGTATCTTTCATCCTTTCTGCCAGTTCCATAGAGAAAAGAATATTAGCTAATTTGGTCTGTCCGTAACTACCGAAAGAGCCAGGATAGGGTCTCTTCTCATAATTCAAGTCGTCTGCCACCAAATTCCTGCAGAGGTGATGACCATCTGATGAGACGTTGACGACCCTGCTTGGTGCACTTTGCTTCAGGAGACCTGTGATGTGGTTGAGACACTAGTTAGATAAGAATTTTTTTTTTACTGAAATAGAAATTGTACAGTTACTCTGAACAGTCATACTATACAATTTATTATCTTGAATTTGCTCCATAAGAAATGGAAAATAAAAACACGGCAAAAACTAAGTTTCCTGGCATTATATAACTTGGGTATGGTTTAATCCCAATTCTAGTACGACATTATATGTATATATATATATATATATATATATATATATATATATATATATATATATATATATATATATATATATATATATACATTGTATATAAATATATATGTAGACATTTATTATTCATTTTGTTGAGTCTACAACAAAACGTTTTACATAATTTACAAAAAACCTATACTATATTTTCATTAAGGTTATTAGAAGCGCTAATTTCGCTATCATTTTGGGTGAATACCAGTAATTTAATACTGTCATGAGAAAAGTTTGTTAGTAAATTTCAAAACTTAGAACTGACATTCCAACGTTATCGATTCTACCTTTTTAACTTGCTTAAAAGGTGAATAAAACTGATTCATTTGTAATAACTGATACTTTAGCAACAACACCACCCTACCAGTATATTCAGATCTATGCGAAAAGGATGATGTAAAGTTCAAAACTGACTGTAACAGTTTCAGGGTTTCTAACTGGTCGAGCCAAAGCTACATGGTGAAAGGAATTCAGCCTCTCCCTTAGAAATAACCCCAGTTGAATATGCACTCCCACTGAAGGAAATCCAGTCTCCCCTTACAAAGAACTCCAGGTAAATACCCATTCCCACTGAAGGTCCGGTCTCCCCTTGGAAAGAACCCCAAGTAAATACCCACTCCCACTGAAGGGAATCCAGTCACCCCCTGGAAAGAACCCCAGGTAAATACCCACTCTCACTGAAGGGAACCCAGTCTCCCCCTTGGAAAGAACTCCAGGTAAATACCCAGTCCCACTGAAGGGAATCCGGTCTCCCCCTTGGAAAGAACCCCAAGTAAATACCCACTCCCACTGAAGGGAATCCAGTCACCCCCTGGAAAGAACCCCAGGTAAATACCCACTCTCACTGAAGGGAATCCAGTCACCCCCTGGAAAGAACCCCGGGTAAATACCCACGCTCACTGAAGGGAATCCAGTCTCCCCCTTGGAAAGAACTCCAGGTAAATACCCACTCTCACTGAAGGGAATCCAGTTTCCCCCTTGGAAAGAACCCCAGGTAAATACCCACTCTCACTGAAGGGAATCCAGTCTCCCCCTTGGAAAGAACCCCAGGTAAATACCCACTCACTGAAGGGAATCCAGTCTCCCCCTTGGAAAGAACCCTAGGTAAATACCCACTCTCACTGAAGGGAATCCAGTCTTCCCCTTGGAAAGAACCCCAGGTAAATACCCACTCTCACTGAAGGGAATCCAGTTTCCCCCCTTGGAAAGAACCCCAGGTAAATACCCACTCTCACTGAAGGGAATCCAGTCTCCCCCTTGGAAAGAACCCCAGGTAAATACCCCTCTCACTGAAGGGAATCCAGTTTTCCCCTTGGAAAGAACCCCAGGTAAATACCCACTCTCACTGAATGGAATCCAGTTTCTCCCCTTGGAAAGAACCCCAGGTAAATACCCACTCTCACTGAAAGAAATCCGGTTTCCCCCCTTGGAAAGAACCCCAGATAATACCCACTCTCACTGAAGGGAATCCTGTCTCCCCTTTGGAAAGAACCCCAGGTAAATACCCACTCTCACTGAAGGGAATCCAGTCTCCTCCTTGGAAAGAACCCCAGGTAAATACCCACTCTCACTGAAGGGAATCCAGTCACCCCCTTGGAAAGAACCCCAGGTAAATACCCACTCTCGCTGAAGGGAATCCAGTTAACACCCTTGGAAAGAACCCTAGGTAAATACCCACTCTCACTGAAGGGAATCCAGTCTTCCCCTTGGAAAGAACCCCAGGTAAATACCCACTCTCACTGAAGGGAATCCATTCTCCCCCTTGGAAAGAACCCCAGGTAAATACCCACTCCCACTGAAGGGAATCCAGTCACCCCTTGGAAAGAACCACAGGTAAATACCCGCTCTCACTGAAGGGAATCCAGTCTTCCCCTTGGAAAGAACCCCAGGTGAATACCCACTCCTACTGAAGGGAATCCAGTCTCCCCGTCAGAAGGAACCCCAGGTGACTACCCACCCCCACTGAGAGGCTGGACATAAGCATAAAGTTTTAGGATAATCTCTTTCACACCTTGGAAAAATCTCGTGTTTAATGAACAGGTCACCACTGACCTAAGAGCATGTTGGTTAAGAGGAAATGACCGAAATGATTGGTTGCCATCGTTAGTTCCAGACCGTCCGAGGTCAGTTTTTTATCACCGGGTGCCATTATTCCAGCGTTATTCACCTGTTTCGGAAGAAATGAAATGTAAGCAGTTACGATAATTATGAAAACTTAGTACACACATTATTATTATTATATTATTATTATTATTATTATTATTATTATTATTATTATTATTATTAAGCATAATGGGTATACATGATTACGGAACAAGTCATAGGCTATGAGTTTTCGTAACAAACTTATTGATATGGGCATGTATATAAAAACACAAATAAAGATATACCCATACACATATAATCATATACATTCATGTATATTTATACACACACATATATATATATACTCTGTATGTATTTGTATATACATATATAATTTAAAATATTGACAATGAAGAGAAACTGTGGAACTGACACCATTGAAAAAGTTAAAACGTTTATCAAATAGGACACTTAAGAAAGTCAGGAGTATGGAACACTGAAAGTTTATATGAAAAGGGTAAGAATAACAAAAGTGGCTGATTTGTATAAGTATTTCGGTATGTTATATAACGGACGAGGTAGAATGAGAGAGGTGTGTCAGAGAAGCATTTCTTGAATTTATTGAAGGGACGGTTGAGCCAACTTCTCATTTATGAAATTGAAATGCAGATGTTGATTGCGAATGAGAGGAAAAAAAAAAGTTGGATAATTTCAAATTGTTGTTTGCGTGGTATATGTGGAGTAGAAAGGACTCAAAGAATGAGAAATATAGTGATTTGGATAAGTGGGCAAAAATAGAGTAAAGATGAGTCATAGTGTTTTGAAATGACCAGGTTATGTGGGAAGAACGAGTGATAATGTTAAGAGAATGGAGTCCATGAAGACCAAGATACGTAGGGTAGAAGGACTGAAAGAGGTACTGAATGCAGGGACATTAAAATCCAGGAAGCAAGAGAACACAAGCGTATGCAGGGACGTGCCTTCTAATGCTATGGAAAATTTCAGTGCATATGGTTCAGTAGTTCATTAGTTAAACGTGAATGTGACTGTACTAAATGACTTTTTCCTCGTGAGGAGAGGGTCTCTTACTTTTTCTTATTCAAATGCAAAGGACAATTGGAGATTTTTTCCCATTAACTATTCTGATGATGAGGAAGGGGACCAAGAGATGGTATGAAATCAGGATAACCAGGAGTCTCTCTCTCTCTCTCTCTCTCTCTCTCTCTCTCTCTCTCTCTCTCTCTCTATATATATATATATATATATATATATATATATATATATATATATATATATATATATATATATATATATATATATATATATATATATATATATATATATATATATATATATATATATATATATATGTATATATATGTGTATATGTATGTATATATATATATATATATATATATATATATATATATATATATATATATATATATATATAATATATATATGCGTATACATATATTTATTATCCATTTTAAATAATGAAGGCTGACAGATCAGACGGGAAATTTTCTCACCCAATATAACACATAATTGCAAAACAGCTTAAGTCAATAATACTTCACCCTATTCATATGGACATGTATCGGTTGACGAAAACCATCTCGACATTTTCAACAGTTTTTAATGTTTTTGGAAAAATTTTACTTATGCAAAATTTATTAAATTTTACAGTCTTGTGCTAGCTTCAATTACCAAATGTTTTATGATTCCCTTTTAGGTAAATATATGGTAACTTTTGCATATATGGAAACAATGGCAATTAGTTAATGACGATAAATCCCCAAAATTACAGACAAAGAAATCCAAAAGCCAATAGATATCAGTAGGTTTATGTATCACTAAAAATCTGAGCTAGGAAACTATCAACAGGACGATGCGTACCAGAATGTGGAGCTCTTTTTCGTTGTCGATGATGTCCTTTGCGAATCTCCTGACGGAGTTAAGGTCGGAGGTGTCCAGCTGCTTGACGTAGACTTGGCCGTTCCCGGTCGTTCCGATGATGTCGTCTTTTGGAAGATATTTGTCATTTAAATAGAGAATTTTTGTTCGTGTCTGTTCACATTCTACGGTAGGAAAGCTGTAAAATAGAACTCAAAAAATATTTTTCCTATTCCCTGCGAAGGAAAAATAGAACTCGACAGATTCCTTAAAGTTATAATTAGCATATTATTATTATTATTATTATTATTATTATTATTATTATTATTATTATTATTACTACTACTACTCATGGTAATAATCACAGAAACAGGCCATAAACGCGATCAGGATGCTTCTACAAAATTAAATCATTCTAAGGGGAAAAAACCATAAAAAGATGAAGAATACGTAAGTACAAACATTTCCAGATAAAATCAGTAATAAATAAAGAACATAAATCAGTCAATCAATCAGTCAATACAAATTTTAAATTAATCTAGATAATATATGGCATAAGAGCATGACGCTATCAAGGTACATTACTTATGACCATCTACATCTTTGTACCTCTAAAATATATATGAAGGAAACAAAAATCCCCTGGTATGGGGTAGCATAAAATCCCGGAACTTGTAAGTTTCCATTGTAGAAACGTGAGTCTGAATTTAATTTTCCGTGATAGAACCATAATGAATCTAATTTCCACGGTACAACCGTGAATCCAAAGGACTAATTAAAATTTTCTGTAACCTGAAGGAAAACTATGGATATTATCATACAATTACTGCAATCAGTCCTAATGTTGTCTTTCAAACAAAAAAAGTCTATTAATCTACCTGGGAAAATGCCTCCTCAAATTTAGGATTACAGCTTGCTGAGGAATCTATTTTAATTTTCCCTGAAACTGCATGTTTTGAGATTTTTGTGGGATGCATTAGCCGGAATTTTTCCACAAAGACCTCAGCATACATTTTAGAGAAAATTCTATAACGTTGCCATGTCTCTTTAATATTTAGAAATTAAATTCAAATCATTGCTTCACTACTTCTAAGACACTTCACCAAAACCAATAATGACTTTTGAGATACCTTGTGAACAGACATACAGAAAGACAATTTAAAAATCCTAGACGAGTATAACGATACAGAGAGAGAGATATATAAACATCTATTCATCATTCCTTTACCCTTTTCTGTAAGAGGAAGGGGAAAAGTTCATTTACGGTACTCTGTCTTGGAAACATAGCATGCGCAAATAGTTTGCTACAAACCTGCTACTCTTTGCGCCTTCGCTACATTTCTGCAGGCAAGGATGACACGCGCGCCTCTGCGGGCAAGGTCTCTCGCTGTCTCCTTGCCGATACCTGAAAAGTAATTAGTAATTTGATACTTTATGACATTAGTTTATGGCGACTGAACATTTGTGTACAGGGAAAATATCGAAAGCAGCATCTAACACTTTGAAGACTTTGCATCAGGAGTAAAAGTCCTGGTATTATCTGGAAATCAGACATCCCAGTTACTTAAGAGATATTGTAGTCTTAAAGATGACTGAGGAATCATGGTAAATTTCTACTTCGTCCTCGATAATCCATAGATATCAGTGCCTCGAAAAGGCAGAGACATGAATTTCAAAATTAGGAATAAAATAAGAGAAAGATAAAGATAGAGAGAGCGATGGAAAAATAGATAAAGGAAAACTAACTGCGAGAGAAGAGTAAAAGTCGAAAAAAGAATCTCAGTTTTGTGATATAACGAGAAAGTGAATGAGATCGGTACAGATAAAAACAAATTTCAGTGAAGTGTAATAAGCAAGAAATGATGAAGATAATGAAGAAATAAATGAGGGTAGTCGCAGTCCACATACCTGCCGAAGAACCAGTGACTATTGCAGTTTTGCCGTCCAGTAGTCTTTTCGAAGGACAAACCCCAGACCGTCGTTGGTATATGATCCGAACAGCCACAATAAACGAAATAATTCCAAGTATCCAAAGCCACATGATTAGAATATATTTGCCTGCAATAGATAATTATGTGAATAGCATGAACACCCTACAGAGAGTATAGATTGTACCTCAATCATCTATTGCATTTCAAACCTAGGTCCGTTCTGTGAAATATATATATATATATATATATATATATATATATATATATATATATATATATATATATATATATATATATATATGTGTATGTATATATATATATATATATATATATACTGTATATATATAAAACATGGAGTTTGTCAGGAAAATCGTGGAACCGAACTCTGGTCCCTCGATGGTGATGGGAGTTCCATATATACAGTACGTGTGGGTGTGCGTGTAAGGTCATGAAATGGCTTAACACCATTTGCAATTTTTGCTCATTGATTATTAGAGGGAAAACGGTGGAACGGTTTCTTTTCCCGTTTGGTTTCTGTAATGAGAAAGAGAGAGAATATTTGTTTGCTCAGTATTAATACGTATCATTAACTGAGGGTGACTGTCATCTTTCACTCCCTACTAACGTGTAGAAGAGCAGCATTCATTTTATATACAACGTTCCAATTCGGTTTCGAGTACCGAATGATTCGTAATTACTGTCTCCTGTTTCAATCTTCAAGTCATTCACCGCAATATATATATAAGATCATTTTAATCCTCCCGCAGTGCAAGTCGGCTAGTACAGTTACTCTTAAACACTGAAAAGACTTACTCATTTCATAAACCTGAAATAATATCATTTTAAAGCTCACTCCAAAAGCAAGTGAAGTGATTAATGTTGAATATGTTAGTCTAACAAATCACCAACAGCAGATGCTGAATGTAATGGAGTTATTTCATAATTCTCACTTTTCTCTCTTAAGAAGTGAACTGATCAGCTTTTCTCCCTTCCTCCCTCTCCAAAGCTATAGAAAATTAAAACCCCAGCTCTCTGATTTTCATAACGTGAACGCATCGTTGCCATACGAAAAATCTGTACACTTTTCCACTTGAACTTCAGCCTTATCTTTATTATCTTCGCTTCAGGGTTACAGACTGATGATCATTACCACGTACTGATTATCACCTCCCAACCAAGAATGACATTTTTATCAGACCGTTTACCTGTGTGCTCCCTGTGCGAGACACTAAATATAGAAAAGTGATAAGATATGACATTCAGTGATAACTGGTGACATTGGTTATGATCCACTGTTTTAAAATGCATTTTCATTTGTATGTTGTTACTGTATTAATTGTCATTGTAGTGTAGATCATAATAGTTAAGGGTCAAACTGTAGTTATTTTGTGAAGAAAATGAATATTCACTGTATTGTAATGGTACTATACAGTTACCTTGGGCTACTGTTTGATTTTTAACCAGCTTAATACGAGCGATTACATTACTCTCTCTCTCTCTCTCTCTCTCTCTCTCTCTCTCTCGTTTGGCTTACATTTCTACCAGTCATCTGTCTACTTTCGAAACGACTCCTGGGTAGCCTACTGAATTATACCTATGGCATCAACTCACAGCATTCGTGACATTATTTCTGGTAACTACGACGAGAAACTGTACATAGGCTGGTCTTTGTACTCCAGTTATTACACTTGAGTTTGAACCCCACCCGAGGTGGAGAATTTCTTCATCTCCTTACAGATTTGAAGTCTTTCAGTGGAAACTGCATGAAAAAATTAAAGGATCTTTCCTAGATAGTGACCCCCAAGGGTTTTAGCCCGGTATGTATCCACCTTTGCGGCGTGTTTAGTACAAACCCGTTGGGATTACCGTAAAAACATAAACAAAAGACTGTAAATATCATAAAGATAACGGTCCCCGAAGTTTGTTTGGGGGGTCACTATCTAGGAATGATCCAGATGAAGGAAACAGAAAATAAGAGGTCGTTGTGGTCGTCTGATTGCAAAGCTCTGATGTGTATAACTATGACTAGACTGTCGGTATTGGGAATCATTATGCTAACATGCAAAATTTTCTGTAAATGAAACCTTGAGAAGTTTATCATGTATAGCCAGGGAACTGATATGTGAGAAATTTGCAGATTTCTGTGAAACCCCTAACGCATAAAGAGAAGGGAACGAGCTTATTTCATGTTAAAGTATTAAATGGCTTGACGTGAATTGAGTACTCCGGGCAACTAATATTGGGTCCTGGTTTAAAATCAGTCACTGCAGAGACCGCAGCAGAACTGAAACTCATGAGAGTGAGCAAACTAATCATTATTCTTGCAGTTGAAAATTGCTAGTTGAAAGAATGAAAGGAATATTGAGCTGATTGTTGTGGTTGTACTTAATCAAGCTCTTTTATATTTCTGAAGTCAATGTGTTGTGAAAATGCAAGTCATTCTGTTATGGCAAAGTTTAACTTTCCTTTTGACCTTCGACCCTCCAGTATGATGTAAGCTGTGATTTTGCTTAGCAAATAAGCTTCAATAGTGGATTATACATGCTAAGTATTCGGCCTCTACCTCATATAGTACGAAATTTCAAATGTTTAATCCCTATTTGACTTAACTTGTCTCACACTTAATATCTGCATCGTTAATGAATCATGCATGGAATTCTGAAGTCTCTATCTCGTATAGTTCAAAAATTACTGCCAAATTTAATTTTCATGTGACCATTAACCTCTATATGACCCTTGACATTGACCTTAACCTGCATAATTTAAAAGTTAGGACCAAGGGTAAATTCCTCTTTGACCTTTTCCCTTAAGTATGACCTGAACCCTGGCAGTGACATCAACCACACACTGGCTTCATTAGTGGACAATACAAGCCAAAATTGAAGTTTTCATATCGTATAGCGCAAATTTTAGTGATGAATTCATATTTGAACTTTGTCCCCCAGTAAGGTCTATAGCTTTATTCCTATTTATTCCAAATTGTAATGAATTCTTGCCAGTCATGAGGCCCATCTGTTGAGGAGCTTTCATAAAATACTTCAAATAACTTTCCGCTTAATCCTGTTAACAAAATACAAAAACATACCAGGCTTTTGAACGTCCTTGTTACTCACCGAAAATCCCTGTACTAATGATAAATGCTTTACCAACATAACCCTTCAAGCATTCATTGAGAATAATAAACTTTCAGTCAGCTCTCTGAGTAGGCCTAACATTTATCCCTTGACTACTCAACGTTGATATGTTAATCATCACTATAAATAAATCAAGAAATAACTCAGAAACTTACCTTCTTTCTCGATGACACGGATACGATTATGTTTCCAGCAATGTGATTATTTAAACTTTCATAACGCGGAATGTGTAAAACAATGACTGTGATACACAACAGTTTTGTAGTCGTCACCGCAAGGCTGAGCGAATGAATTACTATTGTAGTGTGAGAGTGAGTGAGACTGGGGCCTAGTGTAGTGATAGCGGTATGGTGAACATTGGGTGGCGATGTACGATAACAGACTGTGCTATTCAATGTTACACAAGTATTTCTTAACAAGAATTTCACAATTCTTTTTCTTTAATTACTCTTTTCCTTAGTGATGGCATCTCGAAAAGATTGACGTAAATGATGTTTTACTCAGGGAGGTTTAGAAAGAAAGAGCTGATACCCTGATACGAAAACAACATGTCATGCTTATTCGGTAAGAGAAAACAATAAGCAACCAAAGAAAATGGAATATTGTCACCGGTTTGCCAGCCCGCCTCTCCACACGGAGAAACGCAAATTCATGTAATCATGCACACATGGGCATTCGCATTATGAATAGCCCACACAGGCGGCTGCCCAGGACGCCAAATTACAGATTAGAAAAATAATGAAGTAAACATTTAAAAAATTAATAAATAAAAATATATATATGTATAATAGACTTGAAACACACCCTGTACACTTAGGCTACTTGACACGTTTTCTTAACCCTTAAGGAACGGCATAATTTATCAATGTGCAGCATCCCAGACCGGGGAAACTTTGAGGTCGGCAAAATAAAAAAAAAAAAATCACATCAATGGAAAGAGAATGACACGTACATTCACACTGTATAAATAAAAAAATTCTCAAAAATTTTCCCTACCTTCCGCGAGAAGTTGAAAATGACTATTTACAATCCCTTGTGGGGCCTCATTTACAAGACAATCGTAAATTTTACCAACTTATATATGTTTTTTCTAATAAATAAGTTTTTTGGATTTTGTAAAATTATTATTACTGCTCACACAATATCAAAACAGATAAGAAATAAAAGCAGTAACAAGTTTTTTGCATATTTGTTGTAAAATATTCATGTAAGTTTACGAGAAGGAAGATCCAGTAACTTTTTTTTTTACTTTCACATGCTTTTTCTAATATTTCTTTGCAATTTTCTTTGTAAAATTACATTTACAACCGACATACTATCGTAAAAGACAAAAACAAAAAACAACAGCGACCCCTTCGTATATTTACAAGCAAATTTACACAAAGACTCATGTGAGAGAGAGAGATGCAGTACCTTGCATTACTGATACTGGCCTAACTCTCACATCTGTATAAAAGTTGCCATTAGTGAATTTATAGCATATAGAAGTATTGGCACCTTTGTTTCGAATCATTATTACCATAACAGTGGTGCGTAATTCTGCTTCACACTCAAGCTCAATCCATCCACCTCCCCAAACCTGTTTTACTTCACACTGAAGCTCAATCCGTCCACTAAGGGTTAAAGTGGGGGAGGGATAGCTCATTAGCCTCCAGGTCATCACCTGAGATGAATATTGGTTGCTGCGATAAAGCAGAAAAAACTCGAAACTGCCAAAAGGCAGTTATCATATGAGGCTCCCGATGAGCAGCTCAATGATGCACTGAAGAGAATGGGGGTTTCTATTTTCAATGCAATTGTTGATGTGTGTATTTCATCACTAAGAGAGGGAACAGAAATGATGAGTGACATTGCCAGTAAATTTTGTGTTCTCATAAACTTCCCAGATCTGCCACCTGATGAGCTTGGGAAGCAAGCCAAAGAACTGACCAAAACCTTGACCACTGGAGATAGGTCGGACTTACTTGTGGAAGAACTGAGGGTGGAAATGCAATCTTTTCCAACTTGGCCTAAATGCAAGATGACAACGCTTGAACTTTTGGATTTTCTGGAGGAGAAAAATCTAAAGGAAGTCTATCCCAATATGTGGATAGCACAGAATCGCTGTCACCGCTCCAGTGACTGTGGCATCTGCTGAGAGACGTTTCTCCAAGCTGAAGCTGATTAAAACTTATTTGAGATCTACAATGTCTCAGGAACGCCTGAATGGACTGGCGTTAATAAGTATTAATCAGGAAGTGTCTAAACAAATTTCATTTGATGAAATCATAGATGCCTTACTGCTAGGGGATCGAGACGTGTAAAGTTTTAAAGAACATTGGAGATGTTAGTGCTATTAATCGTTTAAGATTGCCTTGTTTGCACATTGTGTTAATTGTTTTCAAGAGTTTTGTTACTGAATACTATAACCAAACAGGAAAGTACAAAATTTCCTTGCTCTGAAACTTCAACATTTGCTTTTTACTTTTGATTGGACTGTTTTACATTGCTTTTTGGATTTTGCACCTTTTTTCCAAAACATTTGCACTACACCTGGAGGTGTTACTTATTATATTATTATCAACATAATTATTAAAATAGTTTGTATTTTTTCTACAGGTTTTTGTTTGCAGTGTTGCATTGAAAATAAATAATAAATGTGCACATGCTGCGTTTTTTTTTGTTTTTTGGTGGGGACGCCAAAGTCCACTCTCGCCTAGGGCACCAAATGACCTTGAGCCGTCCTTGACATTATGCATAGAGTTTGTTTTATGAAACAATTTTGTAATCGTTACAAATACATTCTTTAACTTCAGTTCTTATTTCAAAAACAATTGAGGTTATATACAGACATACATAATGTTAATTTACAATTATAGTTCCTTGTTTTCGTTGTCAGCACCTCAATCTCTGCTTCTGGGTACAATTTCATAAATCATCACCTCAAACTGTAACACAACCTACGCTACAACACATAATTTAAAAACAACACATTAATTAGACTTAACTGAACTACATTCATAAAGGAATATTTCTAGAGTAAACTGGATGGAATTAATGATCGTGAGGGAAGTAATTCAACAAAAATGTTAGATAATTTTTTACAGAATCTTTACATAACAATACATCTATGGCTGATTTGTGAAAAAAGATTAATTCATTTTAGGTGATGTTAAATGGGACTGTGGGACTGCAGAGGACAGGAAACTATTATAAGTACATTTACAGTTATTGAACAAAAATATGAGTATATAAAAATGCCTTTTATGCATGTTTGGATATATAATTATCAAAATGGTTTAGAGTAATTCTGGAGAAAAACAAATCAGTCATCAATGTTCAAAGAAAATTTCATACGGAGGTGATCCAGTAAAAATGTTAAAAGGCTTTTCTGTCAAGTAATTCATCATGTGAAGAAATTTGTAATGATATTTTTAGAAATTTCGGTAATGAATAGATTCTTTATAACTATTATCAAGGATTACGAGTAAAGAATTCCCTCACGAATGCCACAGAAAAGATTTTTATTTAGGCAATAGCGCTGGGAACTCTCTCCCGAGAGAGGAGTCACAATAACTCTTCTGCAATTTCTATTTTCCACCATGGTTGAGGTCTTCCTGACTAAGGTTGACTAGCGTCTCGCTCACCTCCCAAAGCTTCTTGGCCAATCCACGATCTTTGGCCAGATCTGATCTCGGTGAAATCTGAAAATACATAAATAAATACATAAACCGTCTGTAATTTGTGCAATGAGAAAGTGTAGATAAATTTCAAATTTCAGATATAATTTCTCGACATGTTGGCGTATCGAGAACGTTGAGACTTAAAAGAAAGTGTGATGTTGGGCTAATGTTTACAGCAGACAAATAAAGACAAAAACGTGGACATATATATATATATATATATATATATATATATATATATATATATATATATATATATATATATATATATATATATATATATATATATATATATATATATATAGATGGGTGTGTTTGCGCGCTCCATTCCTCTTCTTGATTCCTTGATAGCCCTTGCTGTTAAGTTATTTCAGATGAATTTCACATAGACATGCAGGTTAAAATCAACCAGAACGCTATAGTTGTTCGGGGGGTTCTGCATTCTTTAACTTTTATAGCAAAACATAAGTTATCTGTGACTGCTCCTAAAGATTTTATGTATCGGTAGCTGCTCATTTTCACGTGAAACAGGAAGCTGTAATGTTAGAGCTAAATTAACTAAAGTACTGACGTCATTATTTTTATGGTATGTTACAAGAAGCAGACTAAGTTACCTAGTGTAAGAAAAGAGAGACCATATTTATGATATTGTTAGGGCAAAGACAAGATAAAGTACTGTTTGTCAAAGTATTAGTTTCATAATACCGAGAGTTAGCTTGCCCAACCAACGAACAGGTGTATGTCAGCTGAGAGATAACACAGATTTTACCTTGCAGTCAGCAAAATATTCCCCTGAGGTATTTTCCACTTCTTCTGACACTGCCAAGTGAATAGAAGTCTGCGCACCGAGCGCTTCATCCTGAAATTGAAAAAAAAAAAGATACGTCTTTTAATGTGAAAGACTTCGAAGCAAGCTTACAGAGCTAGGTACCTATAACCGCTAGGGTCCAGTGTTTTGTGATTATGAAGTTTGCCTATCAGCCTAAAGCCTAATGCTCTGTGGCACATCATTAAAATTTTAAGACGACTGTTGTTGATTTAATATTATAATTAACTAAAATTCGGATACAGCGTAAGCTTAACGGCCATTTCATGTTAAAAGTGTTTTACCCTCAATCATGGCACATAAACACCTTACCGTAGGAACTTCACTATCTAAGCAGAATGCAAATAGTAAAATGTCTTTCATTCGGTTGGTCTTGAATCTTGTGGGGACAAAGATTTCTATGACAATGTCAACAGAGGAAATTGTTGCTGATCGTCTCTTTATCCAAGCCTAAATTAAACATCTTTCTCACAATTCAGGTAAAATGCATAACAGGTACAATACCCCTTTAATCAAACATATTAGGTCTGAGAGACTTAGAAAAATAAGGATAGAGACATTTCATTAGGAATGTATGTTAAGAAAAGGAACTGTAATGCCAAAGTTTCATTCACATTAGGGGCAAAATAATCCGTAAATACGGTGGACCTGCAGCACACATGGATCACATTCTAGACGCGGTTGAAACTAAACACGCGTACTGCGCAAGTGATGTCATCATCATGATTATATATATGTCCTTCAAACAATCTGGGAACATTTTAAAATCCATTCGATACATAAACTTTCTTCTTTTGTGCTTTAAGGAACTCTTGTGTGACAATCGAAATCAAACCACGCAATTATGACACCATACAAGATAAAATCTCGTGTATATGTTGCGAATCCACTGATTTCCTTTCTGTTCTGAGGTAAATTTATAATCTATTTGCCTTTTTCTCCTTTTTAAAAGGATTACTTAAAAAATGGTAAAACTCAAGTCTTACCTTCGCCATCAGTTTGAAGAGAAATCCAACCATATAACCTAATATTTTAAATCCTTGTTTGTAGAAGATTTCAGTGTCTACACATCCTGGATGAAGGGAGTTCGTTGTCACCCCTATCAAAAAGAAGCAACAAGAGTCATAAAATTCACTGTATTGGCACAAGCATCTCTCATTACGTGAAAGACTTCATATGATTATTTTCTAGGAGAAACGGTTACCGGTGCCTAAGTTATTACCTTCAATGCTCCACATAATTATATCAAGTGACAAGGAACCTGCGAATCACTGGTGCATAAAGTAGGAAATAAACATTTTACTCTCTCTCATGCTATGTTCTCATAGGAATATACGAAAGCACTTGAACTACGATGTCTGCAAAGGAAGTTGATCGAAAGCTTATCGAAAACTTAATTTCGTCTCTGTAGTAGATATAAAGTAAAGGACAAAATTTACCCAAAAATAAATCTGATGTTCTGATGCATAACATCGTGATTTATAAGAGGCAAAAACAATCTTTTTTTTTTCTGGCAGACCTATCTCACACCACATTAACAGATAACCGGGTAATAACTAATTGGTTACTGATGAAATATTTCCTAAGACGTCAACGTGAAGCATGTCACAACTAACATCTAATGCTTTTCATTACTGAAGGTTTTAATACTGGTATTCTCATTATACGCATAAAATTCATTATATGACCTACTGCATACAACAGAAACAGTTTACAGGGGAAAACTGCTTTAATTCAACTGACAAGAACAATTACATATAAAGTATGAGGCCTGTTTCTACAAGCAATCAGGTTGCTACATATGTCACATGTTTCGTAGACACTTGTGCGCTTGCAGAGCGACTGAAAGGTTAAGAAGATGGTAATTTTGCGACCTTCGGAGTAAATGAGACGGATGTAAGGAAGGGAAGTAGTACTGAATTGAACTGAATACAGAATTTAGGCCAAAGGCCAAGCACTGGGACCTCTGAGGTCATTCAGCGCTGAAACGGATACAGTGCACCGCATGAGGTGCACTGACGGCACTAACCCCCTACCGGGCTTAGAAGTCAGAGAAAATATTTCGTGGACTAAACCCTTTGACTACTGTTAGCAATTTCTCCTTAAATTTGAACCATGAAGGATTGAATGACATGAAAACACGGTGAATTAAACATAATACAATCACTTCAACAATGAATTCAACATAATACAATCACTTCAACAATAGCTGTTAGGTATGGTTAGGTTAAGTGATCGTTGGCCACTGCCAAATCAGATGCCTGAGTGCATTCTTGGAATCTTTCTTTACGGTGCTGCATGGCACAAGGGATTGCCCACTGTTCCGCTGCAAATAAATTGTGAATAATTGCAACTTAGACTATAATATGTCAATGTAGCCTTAAGTACAGGTGCAAAAAAATTGAAGTATCCTCTTGACTTGGGTTGTGTCTAAACCTTCTCCTTGATGCCTCAGAATATTATGGAATAAAATGGTGCTTCAACTCCCAGTTCCTTACCTGTATCTTTCATCCTCTCTGCCAGTTCCACAGTGAAAAGAACATTAGCTAATTTGGTCTGTCCGTAACTACCCAAAGAGCCAGGATAGGGTCTCTTCTCATAATTCAGGTCATCTGTCACCAAATTCCTGCAGAAGTAATGCCCATCTGAGGAAACGTTGACGACCCTGCTTGGTGCACTTTTCTTCAGGAGACCTGTGATGTGGTTGAGACACTAGTTAGATAAGAATTTTTTTTACTGAAATCATAGAAATTGTATAGTTACTCTGAACAGTCATACTATACAATTTATTATCCTGAATTTTTTCCATACGAAATGGAAAATAAAAACACCGCAAAAACTAAGTTTCCTGACATTATATAACTTGGGTATGGTTTAGTCCCAATTCTAGTACGGCATTATATATATATATATATATATATATATATATATATATATATATATATATATATATATATATATATATTTTATTATTCATTTCGTTAAGTTTACAACAACCCGTTTTTACATAATTTCCAAAAAATCTATATTATATTTTCATTAAGGTTATTAGAAGCGCTACTTTCGCTACCATTTTGGGTGAATACCAGTAATTTAATACTGTCAAGAGAAGAGTTTGTTGATAAATTTAAAAACTTAGAACTGACATTCCAACATTTTCGATTCTACCTTTCTAACTTGCTTAAAAGGTGAATAAAACTGATTCATTTGTAATAACTGATACTTTAGCAACAACACCACACTACCAGCATATTCAGATCTATGCGAAAAGGATGATGTAAAGTTCAGAACTGACTAAACAGTTTCAGGGTTTCTAACTGGTCGAACCAAAGCTACATGGTGAAAGGAATTCAGCCTCTCCCTTAGAAATAACCCCAGGTGAATATGCACTCCCACTGAAGGGAAACTAGTCACCCCCTAACAAAGAACTCCAGGTAAATACCCATTCCCACTGAAGGGAATCCAGTCACCCCCTTGGAAAGAACCCCAGGTAAATACCCACTCACTGAAGGGAATCCAGTCTCCACTTTGGAAAGAACCCCAGGTGAATACCCACTCCTACGGAAGGGAATCCAGTCTCCCCCTTGGAAAGAATAACAGGTAAATACCCACTCCCACTGAAGGGAATCCAGTCACCCCCTTGGAAAAAACCCCAGGTAAATACCTACTCACTGAAGGGAATCCATTCTCCCCTTTGGAAAGAACCCAGGTGAATACCCACTCCTACTGAAGGGAATCCAGTCTCCCCCTTGGAAAGAACCCCAGGTGAATACCCACTCCTACTGAAGGGAATCCAGTCTTCCCGTTAGAAAGAACCCCAGATGACTACTGACAGGCTAGGCATAAGCATAATGTTTAAGGATAATCTCTCTCACACCTTGGAAAATCTCATGTTTAATGAAGAGGTCACCACTGACCTAAGAGCATGTTGGTCAAGAGGAAGTGCCCGAAATGATTGGTTGCCATCGTTAGTTCCAGACCGTCAGAGGTCAGTTTTTTATCACTGGGTGCCGCCATTCCAGCGTTATTGACCTGTTTTGCAAGAAATGAAATGTAAGCAGTTAAGATAATCATGGAAACTTAGTACACACACACAGTTACTATTATTATTGTTAAGCATAATGGGTATACCTGATTACAGAACAAGTCAAAGGCCATGAGTTTTCGTAACAAATGTATTGATATGGGCATATATATAAAGACACGAATAAAGATATACCCATACACATATATAATTATATACATTCATACATGAATGTCTTTTACTGTAATACTACAGTATAATATGAAGATAAAAAGGCCCATAAAACACTATTTGAACGTTGCAACCATATATTCGGGCACTTCCTTCTGTGCCTCTGTTCACTGGAACAGGGGCACAAAAGGAAGTGCCCGAAATGTATGGTTGCAACGCTCAAATAGTGTTTTATGGGCCTTTTTCTTCACATTCATATATATATATATATATATATATATATATATATATATATATATATATAATATATATATATATTAATTTATGTACTGCACGTATATGTATATACATATATTTAAAATACTGACCGTGAAGAGAAATTGTGGAACTGACACCATCGAAAAAGTGAAAGGATTTGTCAAATAGGACACTTAAGAAAGTCAGGAGTATGGAACACTGAAAGCTTATATAAAAAGTGTAAGAATAACAAAAGTGGCTGATTTGTATAAGTATTTCGGTATGTTATATAACGGACGAGGTAGAATGAGAGAGGTGTGTCAGAGAAGTACTTCTTGAATTCATTGTAGGGACGACTGAGCCAACTTCTCATTTATGAAATTGAAATGCAGATTTTGATTGCGAAGGAGAGGAAAAATAAAGTTGGATAATTTCAAATTATTGTTTGCGTAGTATATGTGGAGTAGAAAGGACTCAAAGAATGAGGAATTTAGTGATTTGGATAAGTGGGCAAAAATAGAGTAAAGATGAGTCATAGTGTTTTGAAATGACCAGGTTATGTGGGAAGAACGAGTTGAAATGTTAAGAGAATGGAGCCCATGGAGACCTAGATACGTAGGGTAGAAGGCCAATGGAGGGACATTAAAATCCAGGAAGCAAGAGAACACAAGCGTATGTAGGGACGTGCCTTGTAATGCTGTGGAAACTTTCAGTGCATATGGTTCAATAGTTCATTAGTTAAACGAGATTATGACTGTACCAAATGACTTTTTCCTCGTGAGGAGAGGGTCTCTTACTTTTTCTTATTCAAATGCAAAGGCCAATAGGAGATTTTTTCCCATTAACTATTCTGATGATGAGGACCAAGAGATGGTATGAAATCAGGATAACCAGGAGTCTCTCTCTCTCTCTCTGTATATATATATATATATATATATATATATATATATATATATATATATATATATATATATATATATATATATATATATATATATATATATATATATTATTTGTGTGTGTGTGTTTATATGTATATATACATATATATATATATTTATTAGCCATTTTAAATACTAAAGGCTAACAGTTCAGCCGGGAAATTTTCTCACCCAATACAACACATAATTGCAAAACAGCTTAAGTCAGTAATACTTCACCCTATTCATATGGACATGTATCGGTTGACGAATAACATCTCGACATTTTCAACAGCTTTTAATGTTTTTGGAAAAATTTTACTTATACAAAAGCTATTAAATTTTATAGTCTTATGCTAGCTTCAATTACCAAATTTTTATGATTCCCTTTTACATAAATATATGGTAAATTTTGCATATATAGAAATAATGGCAGTTAATTAACGACGATAAATCCCCAAAATTATAAACAAAGAAATCCAAAAGCCAAGAGATATCAGTATGTCTATTTATCTCTAAAAATCTGAGCTTGGGAACTATCGACAGGACGATGCGTACCAGAATGTGGAGCTCTTTTTCGGTGTCGATGATGTCCTTTGCGAACCTCCTGACGGAGCTGAGGTCGGAGGTGTCCAGCTGCTTGACGTAGACTTGGCCGTTCCCGGTCGTTCCGATGATGTCGTCTTTTGGAAGATATTTGTCATTTAAATAGAGAATTTTTATTCGTGTCTGTTAGCATTCTACGGTAAGAAAGTTGTAAAATTGAACTCAAAAATTTTTCTTATTCCCTGAGAAGAAAAAAGTAGAACTCGACAGATTCCCTAAAGTTATAATTAGCATATTATTATTATTATTATTATTATTATTATTATTATTATTATTATTATTATTATTATTATTATTATTATTATTATCCACGGTAATTGTGACAGAAAAAGGTCATAAGCGCGATCAGAATGCTTCTACAAAATTAAATCATTCTAAGGGGAAAAAACCATAAAAAGATGAAGAATACATAAGTAAAAACATTTTCAGATAAAATCAGTAATAAATAAATAACATAAATCAGTCAATCAATCAGTCAGTACAATTTTAAAATTAATCTAAATAATATATGGCATAAGAGCATGACGCTGTCAAGGTGCATTACTTATGACCATCTACATATTTGTACCTCATTATATGAAGGAAACAAAAATCCCCTGGTGTAGGGTAGCATAAAATCCTGGAACTTGTAAGTTTCCATTGTAGAAACGTGAGTGTGAATTTAATTTTCCACGATAGAACCATAAATGAATCTAATTTCCATGGTAGAACCGTGAATCCAAACTATTAATTAAAAATTTCAGTAACCTGGAGGTAAACTGTGGATATTACCATACTATTACTGCAATCAGTACTAATGCTTGAATGCTTTCTTTCAAACAAAGAAAATCTAATAATTTACCTGGGATAATATTTCGCCAAATTTAGGATCACAGTTTACTGCGGAATCTATTTTAATTTTCCCTGAAACTCTACATGTTTGAGATTTTCATGAGATCCATTAGCCGGAATTTTCCCACAAAGACCTCAGCACACATTTTAGAGAAATTTCTATAATGTTGCCATGTCTCTTTAATATTTAGAAATTAAATTCAAATCATTGCTTCACTACTTCTAAGACACTTCATCAAAGCCAAAAATAACTTTTGAGATACCATGTGAACAGACATACAGAAAGACAATTTAAAAATCCTAGACCAGTATAACGATACAGAGATCTAAACATCTGTTCATCATTCCTTTACCCTTTTCTGTAATAGGGAAGGGAAAAGTTCATTTACGATACACTGTCTCGGAAACAAAGCATGCGCAAATGGTTTGCTACAAACCTGCTACTCTTTGCGCCTTCGCTACATTTCTGCAAGCAAGGATGACACGCGCGCCTCTGCGGGCAAGGTCTCTCGCTGTCTCCTTGCCGATACCTGAAAAGTAATGAATAGCTCTGATACCTGATGACGTTAGTTTATAGCGACTGAACATTTATGAACAGGGAAAACATCGAAAGCAGCATCTAACACTTTGCATCAGGAGTAAAAGTCCTGGTATTATATGGAAATCAGACAACTCGATTACTTGAGGGATATTGTCGACTTGAAGATGACAGAAATCAAGGTAAATTTCTACCTCATCCTCGATAATCCATAGATATCAGTGCCTCGAAAAGGCAGGGACATGAATTTCAAAACAGGTAATAGAGAAATCGTGAATAAAATAAGAGAGAGATAAGGATGGAGAGAGCGATGGAAGAACAGATGAAGGAAAACTAACTGCAAGAGAAGAGAAAACGTAGAAAAAAGATTCTCAGTTCTGTGATATGTGGAGAAAGTAAATGAGATCGACAGAGATGAAAACCAATTTCAGTGACGTCTAATAAGCAAGAAATGATAAAAGATAATGAAGAAATAAATGAGGGCAGTCGCAGTCCACATACCTGCCGAAGAACCAGTGACTATTGCAGTTTTGCCGTCCAATAATCTTTTCGAAGGACAAACCCCAGACCGTCGTTGGTATATGGTCCGAACAGCCACAATAAACGAAATAATTCCAACTATCCAAAGCCACATGATTAGAATATATTTGCCTGCAATAGATAATTATATGAATAGCATGAACACCCTATAGAGTATAGATTGTACCTCAATCATCTGTTAAATATCAAACCTAGATCCATTCTGTGGAATATATATTATATACATACATATATATATATATATATATATATATATATATATATATATATGTATGTATACATATATTATATATATATATATATATATATATATATATATATATATATATATATATATATATATATATATATATATATATATACCTGGTGTTTCGAAATTAGAGCCCACCCTCTACAGAACAAATGGAAAGTTATGAAGTTTTCTGCTATAGCCTATCTCCAAGTACATTATTTTAAGTTTCTATTAAGCATTTTACATTTCTTGTATTTTCAGACTGAGTGACGGAGTTAGATACAGCCATGGCTAACAACTCGGAGGAAATCAGATGGATTGACCGAATCTGGGCTATAACCTTCAGAGAAGCCAGGGATGCTTGCGCATCCTTCATTCACGTTCCTGGATAGCTAAATACATTAAAAGAGATGAATCCTTTGTTAAAAGAAACTGGAACAAAAATCCATATGACTGTCATCGCAAAAAGAGTGAGAATCTTGGAAGGCCTGAAGTCCTTTCTCGGGAGTCAAAAGACATCATAGCTGAGGCGGTGGGTAGACCAAGAAAGTCTTTATGTAAATTGGCGCTTGAACTAGAAACAAAACGGGGAAAGAAAAGAAGTTATAGTGCTGTATATCGTGAGTTGAAAAAATCTGGTATCAAACCATTTCATGTTATCAGGAAGCCCAACATCACTCAGTAACAGAGAGAAGACCGTGCATGGTTTTGTGGTTCATTTCTTAAAGATTGGGATGAAGCTGACTTTCTCCATGTTGCTGCATGAGATGAATTCTTAAGTTACACAGTCAGGAAGCCAAATCATAAAAATGACATCATTTGGGCTGCAAAGTTGGATGATATCAGCGATGACGTGCGCTATCGCCAAGTTGTGAAATTTCCTGAATGTTTGGGAATTTTTCTGTTTCACAGCCAAATGGTTAATGTGGATCATCAACGAAAAAGGACAGTCATGGAATGGCAAATACTTTAGAGAAACTGTGCTTACTGGTGGAATATTTCCTTTCCTCAAAGATCCTGAAAATGTGTTATCTGTTGAAGAGGTCACATTTTTGCATGATAAGGCACCATGTTTCAAGGCTCTTCAGACACAGGAGCTACTTCGAAACAGTGGTATCGATTTCTTCTCGTCAAGTGAATTTCCAGGTAGCTCCCCTGACCTTAATGTGTGTGAAAACATTGGTAGTATCGTAAAGGATCATGTTGAAGTGCGCACAGTGAACTATGATGGTATACCAAGCCTCGACGACCTGCGAAGAGAGGTGACCGAAGTGCTCAGGGAAATGGAGTTTGAGCCTCAGCTTTTTTGTGATTTGCTGAAATCATACTCCTCAAGAGTGTAGGCTGTGGTACAGGCAGATGGAGGCCACCCAAAATGTTAAATACTCAGAGAGAAACTTACATAAATACCTGTTCTGAATTACGTTTGTTTTTGTCCATATCAATTTTAGTTCATGCTCTAGAGGAGTGGGCTCTGATTTCGAAACACCCTGTGTATATATATATATATATATATATATATATATATATATATATATATATATATATATATATATATATATATATATATATATATAACATGGAATTTATCAGGAAAATCGTGGAACCGAATTCTGGCCCCTCGATGGTGAGTTCCATATATTATACGTGTGGGTGTGAGTGTAAGGTCATGAAATGGCTTAACACCATTTGCAATTTTTGCTCAGTGATTATTAGAGCGAAAACGGTGGAACGGTTTCTTTTCCCGTTTGGTTTCTGTAATGAGAGAGAGAGAGAGAAAGAATGTTTGTTTGCTCAGTATTAATACATATCATTAACTGAGGGTGACTGTCATCTTCCACTCCCTACTAACATGTAGAAGAGCAGCATTCATTTTATATACAAAGTTCCAACTCGGTTTCGATTCCCGAATGATTCGTAATTACTGTCTCCTGTTTCAATACTTCAAGTCATTCACCGCAATATATAAGATCATTTTAATCCTCCCGCAGTGCAAGTCGGCTAGTACAATTACTCTTAAACACTGAAAAGACTTACTCATTTCATAAACCTGAAATAATGTCATTTTAAAGCTCACTCCAAAAGCAAGTGAAGTGATTAATGTTGAACATGTTAGTCTAACAAATCACCAACAGCAGATGCTGAATGTAATGGAGTTATTTCATAATTCTCACTTTTCTCTCTTAAGAAGTGAACTAATTAGCTTTTCTCCCTTCCTCCCCTCTCGAAAGCTATAGAAAATTAAAACCCCAGCTCTCTGATTTTCATAACGTGAACGCATCGTTGCCATACGAAAAATCTAAACACTATTCCACTTGAACTTCAGCCTTATCTTTATTATCTTCGCTTCAGGGTTACAGACATGATCATTACCACGTACTGATTATCACCTCCCAACCAAGTACGACATTTTTATCAGACCGTTCACTTGTGTGCTCACTGTACGAGACACTAAATATAGAAAAGTCATAAGATATGACATTCAGTGATAACTGGTGACAGTGGTTATGATCCATTGTTTTAAAATGCATTTTCATTTGTATGTTGTTACTGTATTAATTGTCATTGTAGTGTAGATCATAATAGTTAAGGGTCAAACTGTAGTTATTTTGTGAAGGAAATGAATATCACTGTATTGTAATGGTACTATACAGTTACCTTGGGCTACTGTTTGAATTTTAACCAGCTTAATACGAGCGATTAAATTACTCTCTCTCTCTCTCTCTCTCTCTCTCTCTCTCTCTCTCTCTCTCTCTCTCTCTCTCTCTCGTTTGGCTTACATTTCTACCAGTCATCTATCTACTTTCGAAACGACTCCTGGGTAGCCTACTGAATTATACCTATGGCGTCAACTCACAGCAGGTAAATTCCTCTTTGACCTTTTCCCTTAAGTATGACCTAAACCTTGGCGGTGACACCAACCACACACTGGCTTCATTAGTGGACAACACAAGCCAAAATTGAGTTTTCATATCGTACAGTGCAAATTTTAGTGATGAATTCATATTTGAACTTTGTCCCCCAGTAAGCTCAATAGCTTTATTCCCATTTATTCCAAATTGTAGTGAATTCTTGCCAGTCATGAGGCCCACCTGTTGAGGAGCTTTCATAAAATACTTCAAATAACTTTCCGCTTAATCCTGTTAACAAAATACAAAAACATACCAGGCTTTTGAACATCCATGTTACTCACCGAAAATCCCTGTACTAATGATAAATGCTTTACCAACATAACCCTTCAAGCATTCATTCAGAATAATAAACTTTCAGACAGCTCTCTGAGTAGGCCTAACATTTATCCCTTGACTACTCAAGCTGATATGTTAATCATCACTATAAATAAATCAAGAAATAATTCAGAAACTTACCTTATTTCTCGATGACACGAATACGATTATGTTTCCAGCGATGTGATTTCTTAAACTTTAATAACGCGATAAAACAATGACTGTGATACACAACAGTTTCGTACTCGTCACCACAGGGCTGAGCGAATGGATTACTACTGTAGTGTGAGAGTGAGTGAGACTGGGGCCTAGTGTAGTGGTAGCGGTATGGTGAACATTGGGTGGCGATGTACGATAACAGACGGTGCTCTTCAAGGTTACATAAGTATTTCCTTACAAGAATTTCAGTTTTTTTCTTTAATTACTCTTTTCCTTAGTGATGGCATCTCGAAAAGATTGACGTAAATGAAGTTTCACTCAGGGAGGTCTAGAAAGAAAGATCTAATACTCTGATACGAATAAAAACTTGTCATGCTTATTCGGTACGAGAAAACAATAAGCAACCAAAGAAAATGGAATATTGTCACCGGTTTGCCAGCTCGACTTTCCACACGGAGAAACGCAGATTTATGTAATCATGCACAAATGGACAGTCGCATTATGCAGGGCCGGCTCTGTGCATAGGCGACTCAGGCGGCTGCCCAGGACACCAAATTACAGAGAGGGCGCCAAATTACAGATTAGAAAAATAATTAAATAAATATTTAGAAAATAAATAAATAAAAATATATATATGTACAATAAACTTGAAACACACCCTTTACACTTAGGCTACTTGACACGTTTTCTTAAAGTGGGGGAGAGGTAGCTCATTAGCCTCCAGGTCACCATCACCTGAGATGAATATTGGTTGCTGCTCTAAAGCAGAAAAGACTCGGAACTACCAAAGGGCAGTTTTCATACTAGGCTCCCGATGAACAGCTCAATGGTGCACTGAAGAGAATGAGAGTTTCTTTTTTCCATCCAGTTGTTGATGTGTGTATTTCATCACTAAGAGAGGGAACAGAAATGATGAGTGACATTGCCAGTAAATTTAGTGTTCTCATAAACTTCCCTGATCTGCCACCTGATGAGCTTGGGAAGCAAACCAGAGAACTGACCAAAACCTTGACCTCTGGAGATAGATCGGACTTACTTGTGGAAGAACTGAGGGTGGAAATGCAATCTTTTCCAACTTGGCCCAAATGCAAGATGACAAAGCTTGAACTTTTGGATTTTCTGGAGGAGAAAAGTCTAAAGGAAGTATATCCCAATATGTGGATAGCACTAGGAATCGCTGTCACCACTCCAGTGACTGTGGCATCTGCTGAGAGACGCTTCTCCAAGCTCAAGCTGCATTTTTTTTTTTTTTTTGGTGGCGCCAAAGTCCACTCTCGCCTAGGGCACCAAATGACCTTGAGCCGTCCCTGACGTTATGCATAGAGTTTGTTTTTTGAAACAATTTTGTAATCGTTAATCTTTGTTGTCAAGCAAATACATTCTTTAACTTCAGTTCTTATTTCAAAAACAATTGAGGTTATATACAGATATACATAATAATGTGCAAAAATGTTATTTTACAATTATAGTTCTTGTTTTCATTGTCAGCACCTCAATCTCTGCTTCTGGTTACAGTTTCATAAGTCATCACCTCAAACTGTAACACAACCAACGCTAAAACACATAATTAGACTTAACTGAACTACATTCATGAAGGAATATTTCTAGAATAAACTGGATGGAATTAATGATTCTTATAATGATCGTGATGGAAGTAATCCAAGAAAAATGTTAGATAATTTTTTACAGAATCTTTACGTAAGAATATACATCTATGGATGATTTATGAAAAAAAATTAATTCATTATAGGTGATGTTAAATGGGACTGTAGGACTGCAGAGGACATAAAACCATTGTCAGCACATTTACAGTTATTGAACAAAAATATAATGAGTATGTAAAAATGCCTTTTATGCATGTTTGGATATATAATTATAAAAATGGTTTAGAGTAATTCTGGAGAAAAACAAATCAGTCATCAATGTTCAAAGAAAATTTCATGCGGAGGTGGTCCCGTAAAAATGTTAAAAGGCTTTTTGTTTCAGTCATCAATGTTCAAAGAAAATTTCATACGGAGGTGGTCCTGTAAAAATGTTAAAAGGCTTGTCTGTCAAGTAATTCATCATGTGAAGAAATCTGTACTAATATTTTTAGAAATTTCGGTAATGAATAGATTTTTTTATAACTATTATCACGAATTACGAGTAAAGAATTCCCTCACGAATGCCACAGAAAAGATTTTTATTTAGGCAGTGGCGCTGGGAACTCTCTCCCGAGAGAGGAGTCACAATAACTCTTCTGCAATTTCTATTTTCCACCGTAGTTGAGGTCTTCCTGACTAAGGTTGACTAGCGTCTCGCTCACCTCCCAAAGCTTCTTGGCCAGTCCACGATCTTTGGCCAGATCTGATCTCGGTGAAATCTGAAAATAAATAAATAGATAAATTACTAATTAATAAAAGATCTGCAATTTGTAAATAAATAAACCATTTTGTAATTTACTTAACGAAAAAGTGTGGATTATCTCAAATTCCAGATATAAATTCTTGAAATGCTGGCATATCGACAACGTTGGTATATAAAAGAAAGTGTGATGTTGGGGCAATGTTTACGATGAATAGATAAAGACAAAAACTTTGCGATATATGTGTGTGTGCGCTCGCGCGCGCGCTTCTTTCCTCTTCTGGATTCCTTGATAGCCCTTGCTGTTAAGTTCATCACAGATGTACAGTACTTCACTTAGACATGCTGGATAAGATTAACTAAAACGAAATCGCTGTTCTACCTTCTGCTTTTCTGACCTTTTATTCTGCATTCTTTACCTTTTATGGCAAAACACCAATTATCTGTGATTGTCCCTTAAGATTTTACATGTTAGTTTAGTTGTTGACACCTGGTCATATTCACAGGAAGTGGGAATCTATAATGTTAGAACTAAAATGGCTATAGTACTTACGTCATGATTTTGATTGTTATGATACTTTACAAGAACCAAAGACTGTGGCTAGAAATATATCCTGAATGTAAGTTAGCCAATGTTAGAAAACGTAGGAAATTTTTTATGATGCTGGGCGAAGACAGTGTTATGTACGTTGGAGACAAGATAAGGTACTGCACGTCAAAATATCAATTTCACAATATCGAGAGGTACCTTGCTCAAACGACAAACAGGACTGTATCAACGGAGGGACAACACAGATTTTACCTTGCAGTCAGCAAAATACTCTCCTGAGATTTTTTCCACTTCTTCTGACACCGCCAAGTGGATAGAGGTTTGAGCACCGAGCGTTTCGTCCTGAAATTGTAAAATTAAAACGTCTTTTAATGTAAAAGACTTCCATAGCATCAAGACTCGACGCAGCCTTACGGAGTTAGGCTCCTGAAACCGTTTGGGGTCTAATGCTTTGTAATTATGAAATTTGCCTACAGTCTAATGCTGTGTAGTATATCATTAGTATTTTAAGAGGATTTTTGTTGATTTAATTATTATAATTAAAAGACATTTGGATATAACGTAAGTTTAAAGGCCATTTCACTGTAAAATTTTTACGTTTAATTATGTCACATAAAACACCTCACCTAAAAAACTTAAAATTGAAGCAATATGCAAATAGTAGCATATCTTTCATAAAGGTGGCATTTGCACTTCTTGGTGGCAAATATTTCTATGATAATGTCAGTAAGTAGTAAAATATCACTGCTTTCATCATTTCTGTACTTATACCTACGTTTTACCTCTTTCTCACAATTCAGGTTAAATACATAACATGCATCTCATTGGTTCCTTTAACCAAACATATTCGGTTTAAGATACTTTTAAAAAAAAAGAATGCAGACACTAGCGGATCCAGAAAAATTTCATGAGGCCACCAATTTTACATATATATATATATATATATATATATATATATATATATATATATATATATATATATATATATATATATATATATATATATATAATAGGTTTATTATTTTTTCCCATTTTAAGGTTTCTCATTTATGTTATTATGATCTAAATCTTCAATATTATTATTTTGCCATTATTTTTCACGGAGGGGCACGTGCCCAGGTGCCCGCTAGTGGATGCAGACAATTCATAAGGAATGTACGCAAGGAAAAGGAACTGTAATGCCAAAATTTCATTCACATTAGTTGCAAGATAATTCATAAATATGGTGGACTTGCAATACACAGGGATCACATCCCATACGTTTAAAATAAAATGCCCGTTTTATTACCGGTGATATTATCACTAATTTACGTGTGCTTCAAACAATTCAGTAACATTTTAAAATCTATTTGATATTCAAATTTTCTTCTTTTGTGCTTTCATGAACTTGTGACTTTCTGTAAAATTAAACAATGGAAATCTGACCAGACAATTATAAAACTGTGTGATTTGCACCCTAGTGTTTATGTTGTGAATCCACTGATCGCCTTTGAGTTCTTAATTATATTAACTATCCATTATTTCCTTAGTTTAAGAGGATTACTTAAAACATGGTGAAATTTGATTCTTACCTTCCCGATCAGTTTGAAGAGAAGTCCAACCGAATAAGTGATTATATTAACTCCTTCTTTGTAAAAAATTTCAGTGCTTACAAATCCCGGATGAAGGCAGTTCGTTGTCACCCCTGTCGACAAGAAGTAAAAAGAGTAATGAAATACACTGTACTGGCGCAAGCATCTCTTCTTACCTGAAAGACTCCATATGATTAAATTCCATGTGAAAGGGAACGGGAGGGTTATCGGTGCATAAGATATGAAATAAGCCTCACTCTCTCTCTCTCTCTCTCTCTCTCTCTCTCTCTCTCTCTCTCTCTCTCTCTCTCTTACCTGAACTACGATGTCTATAAAGAAGTTGATCGAATGCCTGACGATAACAGATCGGTATCAAACTTTAAAACTAAGAAAAAACCACAATTTGGAGAACAAATTCATTCATGAAATCCACATACAGTTTTGGAGCGTCATGCCCCTTCTTCAGTGTGGAAGCACACTTAAGAGGGAGCATGGCGTCCCGAAACTGTATATGGAATTCATAAATATATTTTTTCTCCAGTCTGTGTCTCTTTTTATATGATCGAAAGCTTATTGACAACGGAATCCCGTAAAGTAGATGTTAAAATAAAGGTATAAGATTTACCCGGAAATAGGAATGGAATATGGAATGGAATATAGTTTAGGCCAAAGGCCAAGCACTGGGACCTATAAGGTCATTCAGTGCTGGAAAGGGAATTGGGAGTAGAAATGTTTGAAAGGTGTAACAGGAGGAAAACCTCGCAGTTGCACTGAAATATTTGTTAAGTGAATGTGGATAGCAAGATGGTAGAAAGAGAATATGAACTGAGGCACAGCAAAAGGAATGAAAGGGGTTGCAGCTAGGTGCCGAAGGGCCACTGCCAGGAACCTTTAGTAATGCCTACAATACACAGCATGAGGTGCACTGACGGCACTACCTCCCCTACGGGATTACCCGGAAATAAATCTGACGTTCTGTTGCGAACTTCGTGATAAATTATGAGCAAAAACAATTATTTTTACTTATCTGCCTCTTTCACACCACAATACCAGATAACTATGTAAATAATACTGTAATTAGTTACTGATGAAACATTCCTAAGATATTAACGTGAAGCTTGTCACAAAACATCTAATGGTATTCGTTACTGAAACTTTTAATACTAGTATTCTCGTTGCACGGGTAAAATTGTTGATATGACCTATTGCATAGAACAGAAACAGCATTCAGGGAAAAACTGTGTTAATTCAACTGATTAAGACAATTACCAAAGATGAGTGAGGCTTATTTCCCAAGGCAATTAGAGAAATAGCTTGCGAATGGAAAATAAATAAGGTCGCTACATTTGCCACATGTTGCCTAGACAGTACTTGCGTGCCAGTCACAGGACTGGTATTTCTTTTTTGAGAGAGTAAGACCTACCACTTTAGATGCAACCTATTACTAGCTAGTTTCCTTGCCTAGTGCACTTACAGAACAATTGAAAGGTTTAAGACGATGCTATTCGTGACCTAATGGATAATAGTTGACAGGTGCAAGGAAGGGGAGTCATAGCTCTTTTCACCAAATTTGTGAAAATCCAACGCGGACTAAACGCTTTCCACTTTTGGTCTGAAAATCTAGCGATCAAAGCTCAAGTACATTTGTGCAATCTAACTCTGAACTGCTGAGTATTAATTCCATGGCGGAGGTCTTCAACTCTTGTACTCTTTTTATAAGTCATTATGGTTCTTTTTTCCACTGTGACAAACAGAAATTGAATTCACAGACGAAAGTCTTCATTCTCACATCAAGACAATGCAGGAATCATGCAGCGCTATGTTCTTTCCCTACACAATTACAGGGAACATTGAAGTTAAATGACTAATGTAGTAGATTCAACCATTAACTTACACTACTTGGAAATCAGTGCAAAAATAGCACAGACGAAGAGAGTTAGGAAAAGTAAACAATCAAGTAATAAGAAAAAAGCATATTTGACTAGTGTTAGGCGTTTATCTTTAAATTTGAGCCATAAAGTACTGAATGATAGAAAAACAAAGTGAATTGTTTTATAAAACAATCACATGCACTATATCTGCCATTGTTAATCGGTAAAACCAACCATAAAAGACAGATTTCAGAGTACAATGTCATTGATCAATGAGCACTATCCATTCAATTGCAAGAGTGCACTTTTGGCATCCTGCTTTATGGCCCTGCATAGCAAAAGAGAGTGCCGCTAATGTACTTCAAATAAATTTTGAATTTATTAAAACTTAGACTGTATGTCAACAGTTCATGTAATGTCATCCAACGTAGCTTTAAACAGAAGTGCAAAAAAAAGCTATCATCATGAACTGATTTTCATTAACACCTCACCTTAATGACTCAAAAATAAACGGTGGTATACGTTGGAATAAAACTGTGCTGTAACTCCTCCTTCCTTACCTGTATCTTTCATCCTCTCTGCCAGCTCCACAGTGAAAAGAACATTAGCTAATTTGCTCTGTCCATAACTGACCGTATGGCCAGGATAGGGTGTATTCTCATAATTCAGGTCATCTGCCACTAAATGCTTGCAAAAGGAATGAGCAATTGAGGAGACGTTGACAACTCTGCTTGGTGCACTTTTCTTCAGGAGATCTGCAGTGATGTCGAGACACTAGTTAAATAACAAAAAATATTAGTTTTTATTGAAATCTACAGAAATTGTATAGTTACGCAGAAAACTCAAACAGAATTTAATGTCTTGTATTTGATCCATATGAAATTGAAAATTAACACAGTACAAAAATAAGAGTTTCTTGACACTACACAATATGGGAATGGTTTGATCCCAATTCTAGTAATGCACATTATTTATAAAACATAATAATTAATTTCAATAAGTAAGGTTAAAACAAAAATTTATGCACAGTTTGCATCAATCCTACATTTAGTTTTACTAAGGTTATTAGAGCCATTATTTGTATCATATTGAGTAAATACTAGTAATTTAATATTATCATGAAAAATGTAATTTTGTTGTTGAATTTCAAAATTAGAATTGACATTCACATATTTTAGATTGTACCTTTTCATCTTGTTTAAAAAGTGAATAAAAATTATAAATTTGTAATAACTGATACCATAACCAAAACACCACACAAACAGTTTATTCAGATCTGTGAGAAAAAGACATATTTAAAATTTAAAACTGACTAAACAATTTCAAAGGGTTTCTCTCTGGATGAGTAAAAGCAACATCGTGAAGGGAATCCAGTCTCCCCTTTACAAAGAACATCAGGTGAATACCCAATCCCACCGAAGGGAATCCGGACCCCACCTTAGAAAGAACCACAGGTGAATACCCACTCCTGTTGAAGGAAATCCAGTCTCCACCTTAGAAAGACCCCAAGGTGAATACCACTTCCACTGAAGGGAATCCGGTTTTCCCCTTACGAAGAACTCCAGGTGAGTACCCAAACCCATTGAAGAGAATCCAGTCTCCCGCTTACAAAGAACCTTAGGTGAACACCCACTCCCACTGAAGGGAATCCGGTTTTCCCCTTACAAAGAACCCCAGGTGAATACCCACTCCCACTGAAGGGAATCCAGTCTCCCCTTACAAAGAACCCTATGTGAATACCTATTCCCACTGAAAGAAATCCAGTCTCCACCTTAGAAAGAACCCCAGGTGAATACCTACTTCTACTGAAGGGAATCCAGTCTCCACCTTAGCAAGACCCAAGGTGAATACCACTGCAAGTGAAGGGAATCTAGACTTCCCCCCTTACAAAGAGCCCCAGGTGAATACCTGTTCCTGGGGACAGGCTGTACATTATTATTATGTTTAAGGGGAACCTGTTTCACACCTTGGAAAAATCCCGTTTTAATTAAGAGGTTACCACTGACTTAGGAGCATGTTGGTCAAGAGGAAGTGCCCGAAATGATTGGTTGCCATCGTTAGTTCTAAGCCATCCGAGGTCAGTTGTTTATCTTTTGGAGCCGATATTCCAGCGTTATTTACCTGTTTGCAAGAAATGAAACGTCAGCAGTTAAGTATACTATGAAAATATAGAACAAAAGTAATTACTATAAGTCACTACCCAACTTGCGAACAAGTTACATTCCGGATGGCCGCTCGTATCTTGAATTATTCGTAAGTTGGTTTTTAATATGCAGTGCATCATTTTTGTTGATGCTTACATTCTCGAGTTAACTGGGGTGTCATGGATTACAGTATTTTCACTGTATTTTTAAATTATGCAGTATTATAAAGAATTCCTTTGGGTGTCAGGAATGTAAAAAAAAAAAAAGAAGATTTTGATTATGTAACTTCGAAAATTTATTGTTTTTTCCATGATTTGGAAGTTATGAACTTGGAGGGAATTTTGCAGGAGCAGCATCTGAAATTGGAAGTTCAAAAAGTAAACAGCGCACACCGCCATCTATTGACAAAATAAATACTAAACTTTTCCTATGGGCAGAGGAAATTCATCAAAGGACATACCAGCGATTTTTACCCAGCTTCCTGACCCAGCAGCAAGTCAGTTGGTACCATTTCATTCGAATTAGGCCTGCCTTGGGGAAAACCTCAGGTACAGAGTACTTAGGTTCCAACTTCTCTTGTGACCTTGGCAGGTCAGTTGGTGCTGCCTTGGCTTGTCAGTCGGAAGACCAAGGTTCGTTCCCGAGGTGAGTCAGAATTTTTTCTTTGAAAAACGTGCTCATGTGTTAATTATCTCCATCACATTGAAGGGGTAATTCAAATGAAATGGTATCAACTGACTCGCTAATGGGTCAGGAAGTTGGTTAAAATTCGCTGGTATTTTAGGCTTCTGAAGCCTGCCCTGGAAAACCCTAAGGTACAGAGTACTTAGGTTCCAACTTCCTTGGCCTGTCACTCGGGAGACTGAGGTTCGTTCCCAGTGTGAGTCAGATATTTATATCTGTGGAACACATGCTCATGTGTTCATTATTTCTATATATATATATATATATATATATATATATATATATATATATATATATATATATATATATATATATATATATATATATATATATATATATATATATGTGTGTGTGTGTGTGTGTGTGTGTGTGTTTGAATTGTGTGTGTGTGTGTGTGTGTGTGTGTGTCATTTGAATTACAGAACGTTGACAATTAAGTCCGGAAATTTTCTCCTTAATCCAAAAATACTTAACCATATTTAAATGTTGTTTCAATTGACGAATACCACCTTAACATTTTTAACAATTTTTAATGTTTCCGCAAAACTTTACTCATGCACAACTTTAGATATTACAAAGTCTGATGCTAACATGAATTACCAAACGTTTCATGAATCTTTTCTAGATAAAAATAAATGGAAAAATATGCACATATATATATATTTATAGAATAAATAGCAATTAGTTACGACGATGAATATCCCAAAACTATAAACAAAGACATCAGTGAGCCTATTTTGTATGATAGATCCTGGCTTGGGAACTATCAACAGGACGATGCGTACCAGAATGTGGAGCTCTTTTTCGTTGTCGATGATGTCCTTTGCGAACCTCCTGACGGAGCTGAGGTCGGAGGTGTCCAGCTGCTTGACGTAGACTTGGCCGTTCCCGGTCGTTCCGATGATGTCGTCTTTTGGAAGATATTTGTCATTTTAACAGAGAATATTAGTTCGTACCTATTATCATTCATTATTATGAAAATTGCTGAATAGAACTCAGGGAAAAAAATATTTCACATTTCCTGCGGAGGATGAAGTAAAACTCTTGATTGGATACAGAAAGTTATGATTATTATTTAATATTTTCATTTAATTAGGTCTAAGTAAATGTACGGAATAGTAATAACACCTATTAGCAGCTTCAGATCAGTTTTATTATTATTATTATTATTATTATTATTATTATTCACAATAAGAATAAGGAAAGACAAAGGCCATAAACTTGTTCGGAATGCTTCTATAAAATGAAATGAGTTTAGGGGAGGAAAAGTCATAAAAAGGTGAAGAACACAGAAGTAAAAATACTTACAGAGAAAATCAGTAATAAAAAAGCGAATAGTTCGCTACAAACCTGCTATTCTTTGCGCCTTTGCTACATTTCTGCAAGCAAGGATGACACGGGCACCTCTGCGCGCAAGATCTCTTGCTGTCTCCTTGCCGATACCTGAAAGTAATGAATGATTTTCATACTTTATGATATTAGTTCATAGTAAGCGGAAATTTACGCTCCGTAAAAAACTTCGAAGGCAGCATCTAACACTTGCAAGACTTAGCATAAAGAGAAAGTCAGAGTGTTAACTAGAAATCAGACTTCTCAGTTACTTGGGAGACATTGTAGATGTGAACATAAGTGGAAATCATAGTTAATATTTACATCATCCTCGAAAATCCCCAAATAACAGAGCATCAACAAGGAAGAAAAGAGAAACAGTCAACAGATTTTTAGCTTCGAGATATAATGAGAACGTGAATGATTGAAAGTGAATGAGTTTATGACAAATGATAACCAATTTCAGTGAAGTCCAAAAAGCAAGAAAATATGGAAATAATTTTTAAAATGAATGAAGAGAGTCGGAGTCCACATACCTGCTGAAGAACCGGTGACTATTGCAGTTTTTCCATACAATAGTCTTTTCGAAGGACAAATCCCAGACCGTCGATGGTGTATGACTCGAACAGCCACAATAAACGAAATAATTCCAACTATCCAAAGCAACATGGTTAGAATATTTTGGCCTGCAATAAATAATTATATGAACAGCAAGAACACTCAGTAGGTTTTACCTCAACCATGCCTTTTATATTAAATGCATATATATATATATATATATATATATATATATATATATATATATATATATATATATATATATATATATATATATATATATATATATATATATTATATATATATATTTGTAGATTTATGACTCATCGTGACCAAACCCCAGTCTTTCAAATGAGAGGCCAGGGTGTAATCAATTCACACAGGCCTGTGAAGGTGAATTGGTAACACCCTGGCCTCTCATTTGAAAGACCGGGGTTTGGTCCCGATTAGTGTCAGAAATTTATTTCTGTGAAACACATTCCTTTGCCTTCATTATATATATATATATATATATATATATATATATATATATATATATATATATATATATATATACATACATATATATATATGATTATTATCACTTTTGTACGTGATTCATTTATCACACATTACCACAGGTGAAAAATAAGAAACGGGGTGTAGGTCCTGACCGGTTTCGACTTTATTTCCAAGCCATTGACGAAGGACTGATACAGAGTATGAGAAGTCACAAATATATATACTACAAGAACAGTACTGACGAACATACACATTGTATATGTATATATGTATATACATACATATATACATACATATATATATTCACACACTTATATGCCCTTTCTTACCATTCCTGCGATCCGCCGGTGTCAAGTTGCAACTAAGTCCCAAATTTACTACAATTGTCAACAGGAGTTTGCTAGAAAATATCGAACTCTGGTCTCCCGATGCTGCGGGAAGGTCGATATATACAGTATGTGTGTGTTTGAGTTCATGAAATGGCTTAATACCATTTGCAACTTGTGCTCAAAGTTTACCTCAGGGAAAACGGTGAAACGGTTTCTTTCTTCCTTCTGGTTTCTTTAAAGGGGGAGAGAGGGAATGCTGCTAATTATCCGTATATTTCATTAATTGAAGGTGATTGTCACCTTCTACCTTCTCCGTACATGTAGAACAGCATTCACTTTAAAATATCAAGTTCAGTCTCGATTCCAAACAAATTATAATGATTAATTTCGGGCACCTGTTTTGAATAAGTCATATCATCAACCGCTATTCCACTACCACCATTATGTTCACACAGTGAACAATTTTTCTCATTTGATAACACTGACGTAACGTGGTTTTAAAGATCACTTCAAGGAAAGGAGAAATGTTTAAGGTTTGAAAAAATATTACTACTCTAACAAATCGCCAACAGCAGATGTGAACTGCAAAGTTGTTTCATACTTCCCACCTCTTTATCAAAATTGGGCAAATAAACACTTTTCCCCTTCTCCCACTCTAAAGAGTATGAAAATTAAAACCTCGGCTCTTGTATTTTCATTACCGAGACCACGTCGTTGCCATGCCGAGAATCAAAAATTGTTCTTTTTCACTTGAACTTCATCCTCTTTCTTATCTTGACTTCAAGGTTGTAGACTGATGATCACTACCACATACTTATTATCACGTGCCTACCAAAGCATGTCATTGTTATCAGACCACTCACCTGCGTATTCACTGTACGTGAACTAGATATAGAATAATCATCAGATATGACTTCAGTGACAAACGGTGACAGTGGTTATAATAAATCGTTTTAAATTGCATTTACATTCGTATGTTGTTAGACAACAGTACACAGGAGAATCAAATTGTAGTTACATTGTGAAGAAAATCCACTGTATTGTAATGGAACTATGCAGTTACCTGGGGATACTGTTTGAACTTTGAATTTCAACTAACTTAAGACGAGCACTTAGAATTTCTCTCTCTCTCTCACATTTTCGCCAGTCATCTACCTATCCCTTATTTGAGAACTAGCAATTAGCAATCAGTGAAACGCGAAACGGAACACTCTATTTTGAGACTTCGATGGGAACTTTTTTTTTTATTTGTGGGTCATGCACTTATGCCAAACATAAAATTATACTATAAAAGCCCATGGCATCAACTTATAACATTCATCAGTATATCTGGTGACTACGACGGGCAAACTATATATATATATATATATACCGTTGCCGATAACGCGTGAAGCACTTAACCTTTTGATACTATGTGTACATGTACATATGAGATGAATGACATTATGGGCGAGAGTCTGAAGTCCACCCGAGGTAGGGGATTTCTTCATCTCCTTGCAGAATTCAAGTCTTTCATCGGAAAGCGCCTCCAGAATTTAAGGATATAGAGAAATCAAGAGGTCTCTGTGGCCATTCCGGTACAAAGATCTAATAAATATAACCACCAGAATCTGTATTGTTAATCACTATATTGGCGTGTAAAATTTGCTGGAAATAACATCTTGGAAAATAATTTAACATCGAAAGACCGGGAACTGATATGTAAGACATTTGCAGATTTCAGTGAATCCCGGAACAGAAAGAGAGGGAAATATCCTACTTTATGTTTATCCCGTAAAGAAATATCTGACGTTTAAACATTAAATGATGATGATCATGATAATGATGCTGGTGAATATGGTATGTGTCTGATCAGAAGTGAGTGACGTAAACTGAATGCTTGGGGCAGCTAATATTAGCTCCTGGTTTAGAACCAGCCCTATCAAAGACAGCAGCAGAACTGAAACTCATTAGAGTGAGCAAACTACGCAGTATTCCTGTAGCAGCTCGTTGAAAGAATGGTCTAAATGTATTAGTGATAGATATTAAAGCTCTTTGATGTTTTCATAATCACTGTGTTGTGAAATACAAGTCATACAAGTTGTGGTAAATCTTAACTTCCCTCTTGACCCCTAACCTTTAGGAATGATCTTAGCCGTGGTGTCACGCAGTACATTGGCTTCATTAGTGGTCTCACACTTCGCATCTGCATCATTAAGAGTCATGCATGTTAAATATGAAGTCTCTATCTCGTATATAATAGTTCAGCTTTTACATCCGAAGTTACATTTTCATGTGACCATTAACCTCTATTTAGACCTTGACATTGACCGTAACCTGCATAAGTCAGAAGTTAGGACCAAGGGCAAATTCTTTGACCTTTGTCCTTAAATATGACTTTAAATTTTGACAGCGACACCACCACACACTGACTTCATAAGTCGATTAGAACGCCAAATTTAAAGTTTCCATATCATATAGATTGTAATGTGTTCTTGTCAATCATGAGCCCCACCTTTCGAGGAACTTTGATAAAATTCCACAAATAAACTTCCGCTTAATCCTGTTAACAAATTAGAGACACACTATGCAGTAAATATAACATCCGTCAACTCTTCACAAATGTATCGTCTCCAAAAGCTTTCAGGCTCTGAACCGAAATAATAAACTTTCAATCAGTTATTTAAGCAATATTTACCCCTTCATAATAAACACTGAAATTTGAATTAGCATGAACAAATCAAGATATACTTTAGAAACTTGCCTTATTTCTCGAGGACAGGAAAACAATTATGTTTCGAGCGGCGTGATTTCTTAAACTTTCATGACACGGAGAGCGTAAAACTATTATTCTGCGATACACAGGAGTTTTGCAATCGTCACCATGAGAATGAGAGAAGTAATTATTCCTATCGGGTAAGAGTGAGTGACGCAGCGAGACTAATGCCTACTGCTTTTGGGATGGTAAACATTGGATGGCGATGTACGATAATAGAAGGTGCCATTCAAGTTACCCAAGAGGCATTTCTTAACAAGGAATGCACTAGTTTTTTACTCTAATTACTCTTGCCTTTGGTGTTGGAATCTCGAAAAGACTGGCAAAAATGAGCTTGAAACACAGGAAAGCTTGAAAGGAAAGTTATTGCAATGAAACTATCAAAAATAGATCATGCCTGTTCTCTCAGAAACAACAACAATCAACCAAAGGAAATGGAAGATTGTCGCCGGTTTGCCCAGCTCGATTCTCCAAGGAAACAAATGCAACTTTATGTAACTATGCACGAGGACATTCACGTAATGCACAAGGTCTCTTGTGTAATAGCTACTGTTGGAGTATGTCAAGTAAAGATATTCTTTACTTTCATTCCTGTTTCAAAAATACTTAAGGTTTAGTATATATATATAAATATATATATGTATGTATATATGTATATATATATATATATATATATATATATATATATATATATATATATATATATATATATATATATATATCATCGACCCCACATAGAAGTGGGAAAAGACATTTAGAGAAAGAATATATATATATATATATATATATATATATATATATATATATATATATATATATATATATATATATATATATATATATATATATATATATATATATATATATATATATATATATATATTATAAAAATATTACTGCTGTTCGCCCTTGTAACATTTGATTGTAAATAGTATCAGCCTGACCAAGACCGGGAAAAGCCCTTGTCCGCATTAGGAGCGTCTTCAGTTCAAACTTTAACGTCCGTTGGAGAAAGGAATAGGTAGCATTTAGGCATTTCCCCCTATAGGAAAATTTCCATATCAGCCTTAAAAATAGGTGGTCCTAAAGTCCTTTTTTCCTTTCTACCTGTCTCTCTTGGCAAATGTTTTTAACAGAGCATAGACGCCTAAGGCATGACTGTAGGCCTGTTTTGACCCAGCGCTGGTCAGACAAGAGAGAGAGAGAATCAAGCTTTCGGGGAGACAACATGTCCGTTTGGCCTCTCCGCCCTTTTGTCTATTATTTCTATTAGTGAAGTGAAGAAGCATTTGCCAGAACTTCCGATCGTCCGTTGAATGAGCAACAACGCTTCGTCCTAAGGTAAAGTCTGTGTTTTTTGTTCAAAACTTCGCCCATCCTTTTATCCTCTTTTCTGTATTTCCCAATCTTTCTCTGTTTCATTCTCCAGCCACCATTGAGGGTAATCGCTGGTACGAAGTCTAGATTAAGCCAAATAAGTATATTGTTTAGTGTTAGCCGAATTATCCCAGTAAGTCTCGGGGATTTAGGCAAGCAAGTAATTTTTAATACTCTGGTATTCGTTATGCCTAGCGCTCATTGTTTGGGGGTGAACTGTTGCGTTTTTGTATTTAATACCGTCTTAACAAGTAGAGATTTTTCTGCGTCCGCAGTTGGTGACGTTTATCATAAAATCTTTATTCCTTGAATATGCTTTGTTAAGGTTAATTACCCTTAACTGGCGACCTTTGATTAATTAACGTCTGTCTTTGAGGTTAACTCGTGGCTTCAAGAGACAGGTTACGTGTATTCTTGGCATGCAGGGCCGTGAAACTTTACGTAAATTAACCAATAACTGATCAGCCAAGACACCCACGTATCAATATATATATATATATATATATATATATATATATATATATGTGTGTGTGTGTGTGTGTGTGTGTGTGTGTATAAATTTCTGACTCACATCAGGATCGAACCCAGGTCTTTCAATTGAAAGACAAGACTGCTGCCAACCAAGCCACACTGACTGTATGTTGATTACCTCTAATATATATATATATATATATATATATATATATATATATATATATATATATATATATACACATATGCAATCATTATCACCCCAGTTATTACTCTTTTCTAGGGGTGGGCCAACTTCGAAATATAAAACATACCTAAATTTACCGTAACTTTTGAAAGATAACGGCCAAAGAACGTTATCTATTTTTATCCCCTCAAGGTCGGGTTCTCACGATCAGTAGCATGTATTCGTGATCTTTCTCCTTGTTCCAGCAGCAAGACAGCTTTACAACCCTCTTTTCTTCTCCCAAATAAATGAAAATGTCCTCTGGAAAACTCCTTCAAACGGCGTCTCCCTCCGAAAAACAGATACACAGCCTTGTTCTATATCCAAAAGTCGCGGGGGAGGGGGCGCGTCATCCCGGAGAGATAAACCCTCAAAGACCATTCTGCAGAGCTTCAGACCTTCTCCAGAGAATTGTTAAAATCAAGGAGAAAGAAACCACACAGTGGAACCTCTGGAGTACAACGCCACTTCAATAACAACACCCCTCCCAACTCCTGTGATATGTAGGAGCAAATATAAAGACGTCATGAGTCTTCCCTCGTAGGATGCGCACTGCCTAAGACCTTGAGTCCCCTGTCACTACCCTTTGGTCCACGCCCATATGACCAGCCCTTGAGTAAGGGCGTTTTAGGGTGCTGAAGTACATGCCTGGGTCGAAGGATCCCTTCTTGAGAGTGGCGGGGCCACCCCTACTAACATCAGAGCTCCTCCATTGTTTATCCTGGAAACATTGGCATCCGAGAACTATAGCGGTCAAGTGTGAGCGGTTTTTCATTACTGGAAATCATTTTCAGTGAGTAGAAAGGTCTTGTCTATTGCTCAGTAATAAGTTAATGGGGAGTATTAATAGTTCTCTGTGAAAATTGTGACTGTTGATCAAAGTTAATGGGGACTATTAATAGTTCTCTGTGAAAATTGTAACTGTTGATCAAAGTTAATGGGGACTATTAATAGTTCTCTGTGAAAAATGTAACTGTTCATGACTGCCATCATAAAAACAATATAACAATGATTACCAATGGTTAAAACAAGAATGATCTAGCTATTCTGATAACACTGTCATGATTTTTTTTGTAAAGAAGTGTATTCTGTGTTGTCCTTGAACTGCATGATTTTCAAACTGATAAAATATGTCCATGAAACTTTGCTTAGATAGGAATGTGTATCAACCTTAAGAATCGTTACTTTCTGTGTCACCGCCTAGAGCTCTGTTATCTTTTTCGTTTTTTTTTTTATATTTTTTGTGAATTCCTTGTAATATGAATTTTGTATAAAGACAGTATGTATAAGTAATGAGCCTGCTAGGTGTTATATTGCGTTTTATCACGTTGATTATGATAGTGTCGAATAATCTAAATTACAATAATGAAACGACTCACATGTGTCAGATGGGGGTTCAGTCTTCAGCACATAATTGAGCTTAATACTGGAATGACAAGGGGAAGCATTAAAATTTACTACCTTTCCAGTGTTCAGTATGTATATTTTTGATGGGATGAGACTGGTAGCCCAACACCATTCCTATGGAGGCTTAACTGGATTATATCCCGACAGCATCTGGTCTTTTTGGATAGTCACTTGTCCAGTTACTGGCCAGACAGCATTGCTGAACTTTGCTGTAAAGAAGTACAGCGAATTTGTTACTGCCGTGGTCTGCATAGAAATAGATAGATAGGTAACTCTGAATAAATAATTCATTCAATTTTGATGTTTAATTTTATTGCATTAAAAGGATCATTTGGTTAGTTTAACAATGTACAAAATGATGTCACTAACTTGCATCAGGAGTAGCCTACATGGGTCTGACATAAAGAGTAAAATGCTAATTTAAGTATATTCCATTTTAAGCTGAAGATATTCATCATAACTTTTCATCTGCAACTCCGTAACACTTGAACACACTCCCACCTACCCACTGACACCTGCCCACTTTTATACACACACAACACACGCGCGCGCAAAAAAAAAAAAAAAAAACCTAGAGACCTTGCAATTTCTCCTGAGTTGGTTTCAGGCTCCTGACGGTGACGCACCGCCTCTCCAGGCTAATCGTATGCTCTCGGTTTAGGATGTCCTTAGAGAAATCCTCGTGAAGGCGATGAAGCTCTTCGAGGGTGTCCTCGCTGTTCTTCAGGCGTTCTCGCAAGGTCTCGATATTTTGGGGAAGCTCGTCGAGTTCATCCTTCAACCTGGAACGGTCATGAGGTTATTTACTTATTCTTGTGATTTAGTCTCAAGCTATCAGGCTTTACCAGAACGATTTTCATTTTTATAATTCGATCTTAAATGGGTCAGTAATCTGTCCATTCGAAAAGTGAAACTGTGGCCATCTTTTGTCAAGTATTTCTATTTTGATTTGCATTCCTCGCTAGTAACAGATTGTTACTCTTGGATAGATTAACCAGACGTGATTTAAAATTATTAACTTTTATATGGCTGGGCACTTGTCTCAGTAGAGGACGATTTTTTTTTTTTTACCCATTTATGGTCATTAAGAATACAGAGTTAGGAAGGTCTCCATTTTGTCTTTCTAAATGTTTTGTGTTTTTACGCTGTTATTGCTGTCATTCTGTGTGAAACAGAATATGGCGAAGAGGTCATATCTAATTCAAACTCTTATATGTGCAAATTTTGATTCAGCTGACCGTTTATTAAGTATCAATTTTCTAGATATGAAACCTTTCACTGAACAAGGGGTTATATCTGTCATATTCACTTGCGTATAACGCTGTAGTTACCTGTAATGGGGCTGATCCAAACACCTGTCAGCCCCTGGTCTGAAAGATCGAGTCCAGTGCCTGCTTTGTGCAACTTGCAACGGAGATTCCTTGTCTTGCAGTGCTTGCCGTAATGAGGCGATGCTGTTCTCCTCCTCTGCAATTTCTTTCCTGAGCTGGAACGGTTAAAAAACTCTTTTCCTTAAACGAAATAATTACAGCAGCTCTTTCCACAGCTTAAAGGATAAAGCAAAATCGCTTAATGGAGAATATCAAATAGTTCACATCTACTGTTGAAGAAATGAATAGTCTGCCAGACCACTAGGCCCGGGTGGGGATTTGTGTATCAGTAACGGTATTTTACTTTATGTTGGTTACCAGCTGAATGTAAAAGGATTTTTTTTTTTTTGCGTCAGGAAAGAATCGACATTCTTTACAACTCTGAAAAAACATAAAGCCAATGATAACGTATCATTGAAAGCAGCCAATGATAACGTATCACTGAAAGCATGCGCAGCTAAACGCTTTCCCCTAATTTAATTTTTGTTACAAATCAAATACAGAAAAGAAATTCCTTTTGGAAAATGTCGTCATGAAACTCCCTTCTCTTACCATGGAGTCTTTTGTGATGAGTTTCGCCTTTGCATCCTCTAGCTCCATGATCCTTGCATTGAGTGCGACGTCTGTGGCCTCTCCCGTGGCCTCCACGTCCCTCGCTACCTCTCGGAGGGCCTGTTGCATGGAGGAAAGTACAAGCAGATAGATTGATATAGGTGTATACACATAAATATATATCGCAAGTTTAGCTGAACAGAAATTTTCACTGAAAAAAATTATGGTTAATTGTAATTATCATCTGTTTATTTTATAGTATTTCCTGTAGTCACTCCTTACTTCCTAGTTCTATATTTGTTATAAGACAGGCTACTGGCAACTTCGAGTGTGGTCCTAGACGATTAAGATTTGATCGTCTAGGGTGCTTACTGAAAGGCTTCTTGCACAAAACTGATACGAAAGTTTATTCAATTATTGACTCGCAGAACGTAACGTTCGCAAAATTTAGTTGCCATGGACCACCCTTCAAGGAATTTTTTCTCCGTGAGCCCATAACAACAAGATTTCGGAGAGCTCTCTATCCATAATCCCGCTGGACTAAAGGAAAAGATATGACTCCATTTCATGGTAAAATTTTGTCTATCAATAAACGGTCAGATTGTTAACACACTGATATTGCCTCATGTAACTACCATTATTGTGCAATAACTTAGGAACTGATTAAAGAATCTTTTAGAGTGTAAAAATTAATATTACTTACTTAAAGAATGTAGACATTCAATAAGATTAAAAAAAAACACACACACACATACACGCAGGAGACTGCACCACCTTCAAGTAAATGTGTTTATCTTACCTGATCAGCAGCACCTCTTAACTGAGTACCGGAAATAATCTCTCTTTTACAAACATCTTGGTGTTGTTTACTTCTCTGGTTCCACGAATCGGGTACTGTGGCTCCTTCGTGCAGAGCTGCTGAGACAGGCTGGGGAATGCAATAAAGAAATAGATCATAGTTTCCAATTGGTTAATTTTCTAAGGTAGCGCAACAGTTAATGTACACATAAATTGAATTCCAAAATATAATAAGATAGTGTCTAATAACAAGGATATCCAGAACATCTGCTATGTATATTTGCTAGCCTACCAAGAGCCTGTGATGGCATATAGGCACTAGGCAGTTTTATCTAAAACAGCAACTACATTTTGAAGCTACTTTTCAAAACTGCACGATTCCCAGGGGAATATTCAGTCGCCAGCTAATCCTTCAGACAAAACTCGATGGTATTAATCCAAAATCTCTTGTGCTATAAGATAATATTATTGTTCTCACTTTGTACTGAGCTTTAACAGATTCGATGACGAGTTTAGCAGCCGAGTGATCCAGCTGGAAGGCCTCTTGTTTGTCGGACCAGTCGTGTTCCAGGAGCCTCTTCACTTCCAGCAGACGTGCGATCTGCGCCTCCGTGTCTTTGAGTGTCTGAGTCAGTAGTGAACGACCAGTATGCAGCGTTTCGTTTTCCTAAAAGAAACGTAAATAAAAATGGAGAGAGACAACATTAAAACTTTTTTATGCAATACAGGGAATCCAAATTTGAAATTTATGCAAGTGGTTTCTTCTGCTTTATCTATTTAGATTTACAAGTAGTCAACGAAATTTCGATGATAGTAGGCTTATTTAAAGATAGTTGTAATTCTTCAAGTTATCAGACATAACAATGCTCTTAACAAATAATTAGAAACTGACGCAGTAATGTCAGGCAGCTCCAGGTTCGTCAGAATACTAAAAATAGTGAACGTATAAAAATAAGTGCGTAAGGGCAGAAGTGGTATTAAGAGCTGAAGTTTGATGACATTATCAAATCATTTCTTACTTTAACAAAGACGGGCACATTTTCGCTTAATCAAAGAGATTTTTTATTCATTTTCCCTTGATATGTCAGTATATGTTGATACTGTCTTGTATTGTCCATTCAAGCGTTCAAGGAGGCTACCAATAACTCTAAGACATAACTTAGCTGCTGGATTTTAACTTTTCTTTGGAAATTTCGAAAACAGAATGATTTTTAAGAACGTGGGCTGAGCGCTGCACCACTCACCCACGGCTCACGTATATATATATATATATATATATGTATATATATATATATATATATATATATATATATATATATATATATATATATTGTGTGTGTGTATATACGTATGTATATATACATAAAAATACACACACACACACACACACACACACACACATATATATATATATATATATATATATATATATATATATATATATATATATATATATATATATATATAGTCTATATTTTACGAGCTCGTCGAAAGATGATGTAGATATGATGTGCCCAGGGTAAAGTACCTTATTCAGGGCATAAGTGACAGGATCATAGGTACGGTCCACCCCAAGTCTGAACCTCCTGATGTGGATGCATTCGTCGTTGTTCCTCTCCGGCAACTCAAGCGTAAAGAGAGCCACCTGTAAAAGCAAGTTCCATTATTAAGTCTCTCTCTCTCTCTCTCTCTCTCTCTCTCTCTCTCTCTCTCTCTCTCTCTCTCTCTCTCAATAAGCACATTGTCATACCTAACTTAAGTCAGTATTTACCAACGTTGTTTGTCAAAATCAAATGGAACCAATTAAAGAAAATATCTCCGCAAACAAACAAATATGAAGCAACAGCAAACCTGCAACCTGGTTTTCATTGTATCTTGCAAAGCAAGTTCGTCAATGGTATTGTTGATGGCGTGGTGAAGGTGTTCTCGGACTTCGATGGTAGACGAGATACGATTGTCTAGTCCGTTTGTCACAGAATCCTGGGCGTTGTGCGTGCGCTCGTCTGTGTAGTTCTCAGTCTGTCTGCACTTCGTTCTGAGTCTGTTGAAACAAGCGTAGTTGCTTCACTTCAGCTCAGAACTGAGGTCAACATTCTTTTTATAATAACTTTTGATCCTTGTGTTTAATCCTTTGTGTGTGTATATGTATATGTATATGTATATATATGTATATGTATGTAAATATATATATATATATATATATATATATATATATATATATATATATATATATATATATTTATATATCGCCTCACAAACACACGGTTCACTGTTACCAGATAGAAAAGCATTCGTAATAACCAGACTAACCATTGAGATTTCACTGTGCTAAAATTCAAGAATTCGTTTTTTCACCCGCTTGTTTTTACTGTATCCTATACCCTATCGTATTTCGAGAGACTTCTTCCATTGTTTACCTTTAAAACCAAATGAAACAGAACGAGCTTACGCATCAGAGTCCTGCATTAGCTGATTGGCGTGGCGATGTCTGTCCACGTGATGGTTCGTCCACTGCATGGGAGTGAAATCTCCGGCCCGAGCCTCGTCTACCAGTCGCAAGGGTGATGGAGCCCTCACCAGTCTTTCCCGATGACCTGTCACATCGACGCCGCTGAAACAGATACTGCCTCGTTATAGTACTAAGTGAATTGTAGTAACTTGCACTGAATTATTAGGAATTTAGTGCAGGGAAGACATCCGTTAGTAGAACATCCGCCAAGACAAATTATGTACTGTAATGCGTTGTAAGCGTCCGAAACGCCTGGAAAAGGCTGATTATAAACAGAGACCAGACTTTGGATTAAGCTGAAAAGAATTGTAGCGTAGAACATAATTTTCTAAGAAATGGACACTTTTCTATCATAGATGAAAATTAATTCCTCTGGCACTGCCAAAAAAGGAGAGAAATATTATTTAATAGGCAAATGGGCTTTATTTGAGTAGGAAATAATGATAATTTATTTCATAATAGATGGGTGACATTGATAGAATGATATCGACTGTGCCGTACGCATTTTTGTCAAATTCCTGTGCTTAGAATCAAATCATCACATCCCCATAATAGATGAGTATTAGGTTTGCAATATGTGGCTTTGTCACCCCATGTCTTTGACCGATGCTTATAGTCATCTATGTTCTTGGGCATGTAACCTGATCGGTCACCTGTTTGACCGATGCTTATGTGCAGCTAAATGAACTTTCACAAAGTTGTATAAAGAGTCTACTACCATTACCCACAGATATCAATCACCCAATCCCAATGACAAACACCCCTCAAACAAAAGAGCGCTATTAAAAAATCCTCGACCGAGAAATGAAACTCACACGTAAGGAGGCGTCCCTTTCTTCACATCTCTATGTTCGTCTTCTGCCACCAATCCTCTGAAAGTAACAGCATGTCTAGGGGCAGCAAGCTCTTGTGGCGGTCTCTTGGAGTCCTGCAAAGTGGCGCTCGTTTCCTCAACAGTTTTGATAGCCAGTGCCGTCCCTAGGCCAGGGTCTAAAGAGTACCTTCTGTGAGGTGCTAGGCCTACTTCTGGATCTCTGTCGACCATCATCGTACCTAAAACATTGAAATTATCATTATTATTATTGCTACTGCTATTCCTGCTACCCCTGGTACAACCACAGAGAAGGAGACCTAAAATGTAAGCCAGAACAAATATCCCTAGTTAATTATGGACATAGTTAAGAAAGGTACAGTGGGGTGAAGGTGGACCGAGTGTTCAACTGCGGAACAAGTTGTTTGATGACGAGAGACTCGGGAATCAGTATTTCATTTGGGTTGGATTTCTGGCCCAGAATAATAGTCATCGTACTTAATGGAACTTTTACATTTTTTACTATGTCCGCGTATACTGGACTTCAGAATTAGATAGTGAACATCCAGTACGAAAACTAACGTCCCTGTAGCAGTCTATGCGCACTCTCATCATCCTCTGAGAAGAACCCACGTAAGTTCACAGACTACAACTGAGACGAGTATATGTACACCATACCAGGAGACATGAGGAGACAGACGATCTTTGAATCGAAACAAGAAGCCAAGTATGAGTTGATTGAAAGGTGTAGGTTTGACATTTAATGCGCCAAAGTATTTATATACAATTTTTGTAAATTCGGCCCGAAAAGAATCATCGTGCATATATGGCAATCAGGCATAAAAGCTTAGGAACGTTTGTTTTTTTTGGCTCTGTTGCAAAAGCTCCTATTGAGAATCCTATAAAATAATCCTGTTGACATATATATATATATATATATATATATATATATATATATATATATATATATATATATATATATATATATAAGCATATGTTCATATGTATGTACACACACACACACATATATATACAGTATATATATATATATATATATATATATATATATATATATATATAAATTTCTGACTCACACTGGGATCGAATCCAGGTCTTTCAATTAAAAGGCAAGGGTACTGCCAACTAAACCACAAAAGTCATAAAAGAAGTTGGGACCTAAGTACCACTTACCGGGCAGGTGTACTGCCTATAGCGTACCAATGAGTTTTATCTATCTTACCGACCGAGCAGTGTCCTAGTTGACAGCATTTCATTCGAATTATCCCTTTTGAGTGAATATGATAGAAATCATCAACACATAATCACGTGTGGAACAGAAATAAATCAGTAAATTTCTAACTCGCAACGACAGCTCGTCAGCATCACGTCTAAACCGCTTACACACACACACACTGTCATTCACCTTAAATAGAATGCACTCTAGGGATTCACAGAATAACAGCTGACTCACCCCTTACTGAATATATTGTTTCCGTTACACTTATTCTGTAGTCCTCATTCGCGCTAGCTTTCGTCTTAAAAGATGATAAAATGTAGGCAAAAGGTCCGTTGATATTATAAGGAAAAATAATTGTCTCACCAATTCCGCCTAATTCGTATAGTAATTAATTCCCTCTCCCTGTTCATCCTCTAACCGTCAGGTCAAGAATAGAAAGGTAGGGAAAGAATCTATGCCAGTTAATGAATATACACAGGACCCACATGAACATCACGTTATTATTCGGATTCCCTTGTATATTCCCTGAATCAACTTTCTTTTTCACTATGGGCACTCTGATTCCTGTATGATGCGTAGTCGAGTTGGCCCTATGGTAATAGGATATTGCTTAAATAATAGCACTGTAAAACCCGGGTCTTCAATTCATGGCTTTCCAAAAACCACAGTTCTAAGCTCCTTTGGCATAAAGCACTAATGCATTATCTACCTAATAAGTAAGCTTTATGGTAAATATATTGCATCTACATAATGACTACCGATCACATAAAAAATGAGCAACGATTTTTCGTGAGTCTTTTACAAAACAAAATTAACTTTCCAGAAATATTTATGTTCGTCGATATGATTTTAACTTTTAACTTTCGCCAATAAGGCGTTCCAGAAATCCATTCCTAACGAAATCATTCGACTTTCATCTCCAGTTTGTCAGATCTTCTCGGACCAAGATGAACACAAAAGGAAAGGTGCTCCTTGTGACCAACAATGGCCGTGCCTCCTACTCAGCCGGGCGTGTCATCGTTGTGGTTTCAGGGAGGTGCTAGAAGGAGAGACACCAGGACCTCTTTCATCCTCCACTTCCGCTTTCGCTCGTCAAGACTTGAGTGTAAGATGAATTATAAGGCTTTTGCTTTTGTATAAGAATTCCGGTATCGTTAAATTGTTGATACAGTGCGTATTTCTGATGGACTGAATTTACAATAAAATATTTTGATACTATAAAACCAGTTTTGGAAAATTAATACCTACAAAATTGATAATTACAGTTTTTAACTATACGTTATTTTAAATAGTCCATAGAACTGGGCGTGGCATACAAAATCCAAATTGCCTGGGAGAAACTTTGGTGGGGTTCCAAGGATCCTCTCCTCGGTCATCTTCTGGACAGACAGGAGTCTTCCCAAAGATTTGGTAAGAGTGTTTGGAAAATCTGTTATCTATGAGAGAAATCCTAACTTTTTCTCCGTTATTTTCCAAGAACGCCTACTTCCTCGTTTTGTGGCATCAGTGAAAATTTCGCGTAAGGGTCTGCTTACTTGCATAAGAGGGCTTTTTGCTGATACCATTAGATTCAGTTTAGGAGCATGAAGCAGAAATAGGGTATAATAGAAATAGTCAATTAGTCTTTACCGTTTTTAATCAATTAAAACTAACTTAATCTGATAGGCTTTGCCAGGTCACACGAGGTAACTTATAACCTCGGGCATCTTTCATAAAGCTGATTATCGTATCGCCATTTGGTAACGTAGGTCAAGCGTGCTTCTTTCAACTTATCAGTTTCATTGCCATTTCCAAATAGGCAGGTTATCACTTGTAAGAATGCTTTATTACTTACTACAGGCACTGCTTACTTCCTATAAACTACTCTAGTAAAAATAAATAAATGTTACAGGCTGCAGTATGTGCAGGCTGATATAAACAGAGGTATGGCAATTTACATTCACGGTTCTAGTACCTGACGTTAGGCAGGAGCTACTGATTTCCAAAGGAACACATGAAATATGTTATTGTGCACAGAGTGTTTTTTAAAAAGTAGTAATATATAAAACTTTTAATTAATCCTTTATAAGATTTGTTCTTTAAGGAAAATTGAATTTTTCCATTCCTCTTTGTTATTTTGTGTAACCATTCTGTTGTATCGTCTTTCAATCCTTATTAATAACTCTTGGAGCTAATTGCTAGCACTACTTATAACGTAACCGAGAACAAAAGTATTTCCAGGAAATTTACCACTGAGAAAAACCAATACAGATGCCGACAAATTCCTTATTTTTCATTCCAGAAGATAAGTCATGAAACTCTGTAACAACTATTGACATTTGGCCAGAACACCTCTCCTGTGTCCTGTGTAAAATGCTTCATGCGCCAGCAAACCCCAGTGACATCTGGCGGTCACTTGTGTAAGAAAGACCTCAAAACTAAATTAATTTTTCTCCAAAAGGAGTGGCTCTACGGCATCGTGCAAATCATCAGCGTGATCCAGCACCTTTACGTCCTGCTGACGTTCGTAACGGGCGAAGAAGCGAGGGGAATGGAGAGCCTGCCGAAGGATTTGGTGAAGCATCATCCGATGCAACTCATGACAACGACCACTGGCCTCAAGGTTAGTGAAACGATTCTCTTTGCCAGATTAGGTCCCTTTTTTTGTAGTCTTTGGAATTAGTTGAGTTTTGATGACCGGGTACTTCATTTTTCTGGGAATTTAATTATACTGATGTCAGTATATCTCTGTGAATTTGAATACACGCGAACATACCCACACACACACACACACATATATGTATAAATATATACGTGTACATATATATATATATATATATATATATATATATATATATATATATATATATATATATACATATGATAAATATTATATATGTATATATACATATACTTGAAATCACAAAGAACTAATGACTACAATGCACTGTATATATATCGTAAAGTCATTTGTTCTTTGTAATTTCAGTTATATATATATATATATATATATATATATGTATGTATAAATATATATGTGTACATATATATATATATATATATATATATATATATATATATATATATATATATACATATGATAAATATTATATATGTATATATACATATACTTGAAATCACAAAGAACAAATGACTACAATGCATTGTATATATATCGTAAAGTCATTTGTTCTTTGTAATTTCAGTTATATATATATATATATATATATATATATATATATATATATATATATAATATAATATACAGTGTATATATATGATGAAGTCATTTTTTCTTTGTGATTTCAGGTATACAGTATATCCACACACACACACATGTATATGTATATATATATATATATATATATATATATATATATATATATATATATATATATATATATATATATATCACAAAATAGCCACATAACTACTCGTGTTAGGCTTTAATGAGACTGGGTGGTTTAGATTCCAGTTTCTTTAATTTACAAAGTACAAGCTTTCAAAGACATGCAGTATTCTTCGAAAGCTTGTACTGTGTAAATTAAATAATATGGAATGTAAACCATCTTATTGAAGCTTGATATGACAATATTACTTGTGTCTGCTGAATTTTGATGTGTCAGTTGTTGTTTTACATTCGGAGGCTACCGTTTATTTAAGGTAATTAACTAAGATTATACAATTCTAGCGTTAGCCTAAGCTAATAAAAGTATACAAAATCATAATCTTCGGCCTGAATACTCTTATCTGGAACTGGCACTTGAGGTCGATGACCGACGAATCTTCATCGTGAGGTTAAGGTTGAGGAATGGAGTCTCACTCCAGCGGTTTCGTTAAATGACACAAATTAACTTTTACTCTATAGATGGATGTGTGTATGCTTACACATCTGTGTATTATAAATTACATACGGCTATTATGTTCAGATATTATATATAATCCTGTTACATTGCATATCCCACGTTCCATGGACATTTCTCAAGGCAAGCGTTGTTAATGGACCACAAAAGAAGAAGAAGCCCTGCCTATGGGACATGCCTGGTAAGCCTAGCTGCCTAAGCCGGTAAGCGGTAACGCGGTTCAGTAATTTACGTGACCAGTGGAATAGTAGTGTGTACGGTTGTCCATTTTATTATTTTAACCAATTTCAGTGTACTTTCGTAACTCATACCATTTTAAATCATGACAGTAAGTATCGCGAGAGTTTTCCTGTGAGATCTTACAAAGGAAAGATCTAAATAAATAAAGTGGTAGACCAAGACTATCCGTTAAAACGAACAGCAAGGAGTTTCAAAGTACATAGGCCAGTACAGTTGAGCAATACGGCAGATATCTTGTGTGTTATACTGTACTTTTATTTTCTGTATCCAGTGTATTTAAAAGAAGAATGTTGTGATTTTGATATTTCGTGTAATGATTTAAGTAAATAAGAAACAGCTGCTTGGTGTAGCGAAAGCCAGACATAACAGGAAAAACCATCGTGGAGACACAAATCAACCCTGGCCCACTCTAGGTTAGGCGGAAGAAACTTAGCGTAGCGCTAGAATGTGGTGCGAAAAATTCCATGAAATATTTTGTCTGCATTGGCTGAAATCATCAGTTTTTCTTGTTACCTAATATATGGAAAATGATTGAAGCATAAGGCATGGTTTTAGAAAATTATGTAAAAGGGAGAACGCAAGAGAGAAGTTCATAGCCATGGAAGTGGAGTAGGCTATACGACTGGTAATTCCATAACAGCACCATGGTGTTCCGTGTAAGGGTAACGTTTTTATTAAACTCAGAGATTAAGGATAAAATTTTAAAGTCAGAACAGCAACTGTTGCAACAGAATTTGTATTTAACAACGTGAGCAAACACTCCAGTGTTCATAAGCTTGTAGCACAGGCCTGTGATGAGGCTTTGGTGCTTCGGTGATGTGTAGGCTAAAGCAAGAAAAAGATATCGTCAGCTTATGTATACAGTATGTGGAAAAGAGGCAAAGTTTGACATAGTATCTGTGAACTAAATAATTGATACTGTTGCAACAAACGGCAAAGACAAAATTTGAGTTCGTAGACAGAAATGGTAAGATACTCTCTTTTTAAAGTATTTTTAAACTTTTTTCAGTGGTAAAAACATTGTTGATAGTTTACATTAGTGACATTGACAGATTGACTGCCCTAAGTAATTATTCACATTACACATACATACGTAGTCAACATAATTACACAGGCACAACCACGCAAACACACACACACACACACGCGCACTAGCTGACCAACCTGGCACCTCCCAGGAAAGCTTTAAATGACAGTCTATAGGTGGGGGGGGAGGAAGAAGGGAGAGGGAGAGGGGTTTATGTTGATGGTCCGACTGACAGTCTACTTTTTCATGTGAACATTCATCCTTCAAACGGTTGTGGGTGAACTGAGAGGTATTACTGTGGTGACTGTCCCTTTCATCCAGGTATTACTGTTCTGTCTGCCCCTTTTATCCAGGTATTACTATATTGACAGACCCTTTAATCCAGGTATTACTTTGTTGACTGTCCTCCCTTTTATCCAGGTATTATAGTTCTGTCTGCCCCTTTGATCCAGATATTACTGTGGTGACTGTCCCTTTTATTCAGGTATTACTGTGGTGACTTCCTCTTATCCAGGTATTACTGTGCAGTCTGTAACCTTTAACCAAGCATTACTGTGCTGTCTGTCCCTTTTATCCAGGTATTACTGTGGTAACTGTCCCTTTTATCCAGGTATTACCGTGCTTTCTGTCCTCTTTAACCAGGTAGGCTATTACTGTGCTGTCTGTCCCTTTTAGCCAGGTATTCTTGTGGTGACTGTACCTTTTATCCAGGTATTACTGTGATGACTGTCCCTTTTATCCAGTTATTACTGTAGTGAGTGTCCCTTTTATCCAGGTATTACTGTGGTGACTGTTCCTTTTATCCGGGCATTACTGTTGTGACTGCCCCTTTTATTCAGGTATTACTGTGGTGACTGTCCCTTTTATCCAGGCATTACTGTACTCAGTCCCTTTTATGCAGGTATTACACTGTTCTGCCACTTTTATCTAGGTATTACTGCAGTAACTGTCCCTTTTATCCAGTATTACTGTGGTAACTGTCCCTTTTATCCAGGTATTACTATGCTGTCTATCCCCCTTTAACCAGGTAGGCTATTACTGTGGTGTCTGTCCCTTTTATCCAGGTATTCTTATGGTGACTGTACCTTTTATCCAGGTATTACTGTGATGTCTGTCCCTTTTATCCAGTTATTACTGTTGTGACTGCCCCTTTTATTCAGGCATTACTGTGGTGACTGTCCCTTTTATGCAGGTATTACTGTGCTCTGTCCCTCTTATGCAGGTATTACTGTGTTCTGTCCCTTTTATCCAGGTATCACTGTGCTGTCTGTCACCTTTGACCAGGTATTACTGTGCTGCCAGTCCCTTTAATCCAGGTATAACTGTGGTGACTGTCCTTTTTATCCAGGTATTACTATGCTATGTGTCCCTTTTAACTAGGTAGGCTATTACTGAGCTGTGTGTCCCTTTTAACTAGGTAGGCTGTTACTGTGCTCTCTGACCCTTTTAACTAGGTAGGCTGTTACTGTGCTGTCTGTTCCTTTTAATTAACGTGTAGGCTATTACTGTGCTGTCTGTCCCTTTTGTCCAGGTATTACTGTGGTGACTCGCTTTTATCCAGGTATTACTGTGATGACTGTCCCTTCTATCCAGTTATTACTGTAGTGACTGTCCCTTTTATCCAGGTATTACTGTGGTGACTGTCCCTTTTATCCAGGCATTACTGTTGTGACTGCCCCTTTTATTCAGGTATTACTGTGGTGACTGTCCCTTTTATCCAGGCATTACTGTACTCTGTCCCTTTTATGCAGGTATTACTGTGTTCTGTCCCTTTTATCCAGGTATTACTGCAGTAACTGTCACTTTTATCCATGTATTACTGCGGTAACTCTCCCTTTTATCCAGGTATTACTATGCTGTCTGTCCCCCTTTAACCAGGTAGGCTATTACTGTGGTGTCTGTCCCTTTTATCCAGGTATTCTTATGGTGACTGTGTCTTTTATCCAGGTATTACTGTGATGTCTGTCCCTTTTATCCAGTTATTACTGTTGTGACTGCCCCTTTTATTCAGGCATTACTGTGGTGACTGTCCCTTTTATGCAGGTATTACTGTGCTCTGCCCCTGTTATGCAGGTATTACTGTGCTCTATCCCTTTTATCCAGGCATTTCTGTGGTGACTGTCCCTTTTATCCAGGTGTCACTGTGCTGTCTGTCACCTTTAACCAGGTATTACTGTGCTGCCAGTCCCTTTTATCCAGGTATAACTGTGGTGACTGTCCTTTTTATCCAGGTATTACTATGCTGTGTGTCCCTTTTAACTAGGTAGGCTATTACTGAGCTGTGTGTCCCTTTTAACTAGGTAGGCTGTTACTGTGCTCTCTGTCCCTTTTAACTAGGTAGGCTGTTACTGTGCTGTCTGTTCCTTTTAATTAACGTGTAGGCTATTACTGTGCTGTCTGTCCCTTTTGTCCAGGTATTACTGTGGTGACTCCCTTTTATCCAGGTATTACTGTGATGGCTGTCCCTTTTATCCAGGAATTACTGAGCTGAATGTCTCTTTTATCCAGGCATTACTGAGCTGTCTGTCCCTTATAGGGTATATTCACACTCACTATACCTGCACGTAAATGGACATGCACCTGACCTGCACTGGACCGTATCCTGTGTATACATTCGCACTGCACCGTATTATCTCCAGCATTTGCGGTCGTAATTTAGTCCTGTTCTTCATACTGGCAGCATCTTAAGCAAGTTTGATATGTTTAAGAATTTTAGTATAAGTCACATGGCAGTGATGGCACTCCTTTTGTAAGAGGAAGAGGAAAATAAATGAGTAAAAAAAAAAAAGGAAAAAACAGCATTATTGGGTGCATAAATCTCTGAAGAAATGGAAATGTGAAGAATACTTTACACTATATAAAGAACCAATGGATGACAAACAAAAATTTCATCAGTATATCAGAATATTGAGAAACCAATTTAGTGAGCTGCTTGAAAAAAATGTCAGCAAAAGAAACACTTCCTTTTGTGAGGCTGCTGTATCAGTGAAAGAAAAGCTAGCTAGCAGTTGCTGTAATCCTTATTAGCCATATTATACAAGAACTCATAGTTCTGTTCTAATGTAATAAACTTTTCCTCTTCCATTCCGCCGAAAACAGATTGCCACTTCTACGTCTGAGAGCTTACTGACTGTTTGTACAGTAAGTATCCATGCAGGTGCCACGTTCACTATCCAGCAGTGACAGGAATGGTACCTGAATAGAACGTGACTGTACCTGCAAAATATCACCGAGAAACCCCACCATCATTTGCAGGTGATGGTCCGTGCTGGTCTGGTATAGTGTGAGTGCTACAATGTAAATCCCATTGAAGAATATTTTGCTGGTCTGCTACGGTACGGTTATGTGCAGGGGGCATTTATGTGTAGTGTGAATAGGCCCTTACCCAGGTATTGCTGTGGTGACTGCCCCTTTTATCGAGGCATTACTGTGGTGATGGTTCCTTATGTCCAGGTATTACTGTACTGTCTGTCCCTTTTATCCAGTTATTACTGTGGTGACTGTCCCTTTAGGCTAATCCAGGTATTACTCTGGTGACTGTCCCTTTTATCCAGGTATAGGGGACTTGTTGTTGTAGGCTAAATAGGATGAATGATAGTTTTTTATCTCCAAAGTTATTCCCATAACTATGAAGTTATTATTAGTAGATTAAATACTTAGATATGATGAGGGTAATGCCTCAAGGTATTTAAGAATTTGCATTTTATTGGCAGGTTATGATTAAGATACGTATGGCTTAAGATGAACACTGAAAAAAAATGTAATTTTGTTGCGAATAATTGTTTAATGAGGGGATAGGTCTGTTACTGAAGCATTTGGTCTGCTAATATCATGCGCGGATGGTGATGGATTTGTTTCATCTCGACGATGAATTAGTTCTTGATCTTCAGACTTATGCCTGTAACTACAAGTTTTTTTCATGGATTAAATACTTAGATATGATGATGGTAATACAACAGGGTACTTAAGAATTTGTATTTTATTGGCAGGGTATGATTAAGATACATTTGGCTTAAGATGAGCACTGAAAAAAATGTGGTAATTTCGGTGCTGGTAATTTTTAATGAGGGGATAGGTCTGTCACAGAAGCATTTGGTCTGTTACTACTTTTTCTCATGACGAGGATTGTAAGGCCTGACTGGTGTGGTGGTAGAAGTTATGTTTTGAATTACATTGCTTTATGACTGAATGAAAGTAATTCTAATAGTCAAACACATCTGTTTAATTTTTTGGATGTACCAAACTGATTAGCATGTAGGGTTTGCAGTGAGGAGGAGTTTAATGACCTCACCAACAGAGAAGGTGGTGGTTTTCCGCCCAAGCTAGTGGTGACTCCCATAAAGTTACTGAAAAGGTGAGCAGCACCGGTAAAAATTAAAATTTCATTCATTTTGTCTGTGTTTGTATGTCTCTCACTGGGTGGGGATTTGATTTTGATTCATAATCTTTCTGGGGTAACATAGGGGCTGTGTGCAAAATTTTGTCTGGGTCTGTCAAGCGCTTCAGATTTCTGTAGCGCACAAACATGCAAACATTCACTTTTATTATACTGTATAGATGTATTTTACATATATAGTATGTATATATTATATAATATTTATACAGTATACAGTAAATCCCTCGTTTTTGCGGGGGAAAAGCCCCACACCCCCTGCTAATAGCTAAAATCTGCGAATACTTAAAACCCCTCCAAAATCACTTAGGACTGCCTATTTTGACAGTTCAAACACAAAATAAATCTTTAAAATTGCTTATACCCGAGTATTTTAATAAATTTATCACAAAAAGTGCATTTAGTCGTGAAAATGATATGAAAATACAGTAATTAGTGATTATTTCTCAGTGAAAAATACTGCTAATGGGTGAATTTTCCGTGAATAATTTGTATAAACGTTCCACAGAGAAATCCGCGAATTGTGAGACCGCGAATACGGGGGCTTTACTGTGTGTGTGTATATATATGTATATATATATATTGTCACGAATGTAAGTCAGCTCTCCCTCTAAGAGTACAATGATGCAGCAGGTTAACGTATTCACGTATTCTATTAAAATAAAGGCAGTCACATTAATAACACTACTGACTAACAATGTATATATATTGTCACGAATGTAAGTCATCTCTCCCTCTAAGAGTACAATGATGCACCAGGTTAATGTATTAACGTATTCTATTAAAATAAAGGCAGTCCCATTAATAACACTGCTGACTAACAAAGATGGGTTATGGGAAAACATTGCCCCATCCTAAAAGAATCTCATTCCTCACCCCTTAAAGTTAATCTCATAATCCTCCTCCTTGACTTAGTGACTTAGTGACTGCTCGAGCCTCTCTTCCAGGTACCGGCTTTCAAAAAGCCAAATCCCCGCCGCTGGCACAGACAAGACTGTGAAGGGGATTAACTCCAAAAGAGAAAGCACCTTGGCCTTAACAACAGAATCACCATGTGGCCAGGGCATACCACATGGTGAAAGCTTGGAAATCACAGAAAACGGACTGCTAGGCGAGCAGGCACTGCCATCTGGGAGGAGAGGAATCGTAATCCACTGAGGTCTTAGAAGATGACGCCTGGACGGCACTCGTCAGAAATGCCCGGCTCAGGACTCCAGACACTTCTTCCTTGTCTCATCCACTCCATCAGAGCCCTGATCTTTCCCATGTGGCTGCTTTGAGCCTGAGTCTTTCTTTGTAGTGAAAGCCCCTAATTCATGCCCTCCCTGCTGACGCTGAAGTCAAGGTCTACTGTCTCCAACAGAAAGGTAAAGTACCCAAAGTGAGGTTTTAACCAGTCATGAATCTATTATTTTTCTACTGAATTTATTTAACTTTCTGAAGTGCAATCTTTTCACGAGACCTGATTTATTTAGTGCAGTGAGTAAATATTCAAAATTCACGTGTATACCAGTGCCTAGAATCTAGTTGCTCTGGCATCTTATGTGCAACCCCCTCAATTTCCTAATTACACTACCCATATCTGTGTAACTGAATGCATTCTCTTTTACAGATGGAGTTGCTAGCTGTGGAATCATCTGTTCACCCCTGTGCTTGAGACATGGTTATAACCACTGCCCCTCACCCAACGATGTTCTATGAAGTGGATTTTTCCCCCCATTTCTGTTATTGTGTAAATTACTGTAAATTTAGTTATGCGACGGGAATCTCTTTCATGCCTGGTTTTGCAAATTCCCCGTTCTTCTGATTTAGCTTGTTAAATGTAAATATAAGTGATTTTAAGTGAACCCAAGTGTTTATCTGAACTTTCCCTGTTGAAGTAAAGCCTTCAGCTTAGTTTTCTCTAATGGTGTTACCTGAATCCACACCTGCAGTCAGAATTGAAACCCCCATGGTGAGCTCCGCATTCTTTCCAGGCTAAATGTTCAATAATATATATATATATATATATATATATATATATATATATATATATATATATATATATATATATATATATATATATATATATATATATATATATATATATATATATATATATATATATATATATATATATATATATATATATATATATATATATATATATATATATATATATATATATGTATATATGTATATATGTATATATATATATATATATATATATATATATATATATATATATAAATATATATATATACATATATATATATATATATGTATATATGTATATATATATATATATATAAGAGAGGTATATATATATATATGTTTTTATGTATAAATTGTATATATGTACCCACCTATGACAGTTCATATATATTTATATAGCTCTTATAAATTTTTTATCATGATTTATATACAATCATGAAGCTACAAATGTATAATATCAAATATATATATATTGTCGCCGATATTATATATGATAAATGAGTTGGTATATATACACGAAACCTATTCAGCGACTCCAGTAGATATACCCACTGAGCTATCAAGAGAGGTATAAGTCTTTGCTGAGTCTGCTGTATACCCGTGAGCGGAAATGTACTTAGCCTCGGCAATGACCCACCTCCGCCATGACAGTTCATTGGTATGTTTGGAACACACAGCTCTTATTATGAAATTTTTTATCACACCGTGATTTATATACAATCATGAAGCTACAAAATGTAGCTTAATATCAAATTCACGCTACCTCAGGAATATCTCCGTTGGAGAATTGTCGCTGAAGGGGAATTTATATAAGTGATAAATGAATTGGTATCGTTGGGACACGAACCCTGACAGGAAACCTATTCAGCGACTCCAGTAGACGCGTTACCCACTGAGCTATCAAGAGAGGTATAAGTCTTTGCTGAGTCTGCTGTACTGTTTTTACCCGTCGTGGGCGGGGAAATTGTACTTAGCCTCGGCAGTGGCCCACCTCCGCCATGACAGTTCATTGGTATGTTTGGAACACACAGCTCTTATTATGAAATTGTTTATCACACCGTGATTTATATATAATCATGAAACTACAAATGTCGCAATATCAAATTCACGCTACCTCGGAATATTCGATGGAGAATTGTCGCCGAAGGGAATTTATATAAGTGATAAATGAATTGGTATCGTTGGGAACACGACACGAAACCTATTCAGCGACTTAGTTACCCACTGAAATTTTTTGCGATCTGCTGTAATGTTTTAGTCGCTGAAATTGTACTTAGGTTTCCTCCGCCATGACAGTCATTGGCGTTTGGAACATGTCCCTGTTATTATGAAATTTTTATCTACTGGAGTCATTGATTTATCACCCGATATAAATTCATTTATCACTTCCTCGCGACAATTCTCCATCGGAGATATTCCCGAGGTAGCGTGAATTTGATATTAAGCGGCATTTGTAGCTTCATGATTGTATATAAATCACAGTGTGATAAAAATTTCATAATAAGAGCTGTGTGTTCCAAACGCATCAATGAACTGTCATGGCGGGGAGGTGGGTCATTGCCGAGGCTAAGTACAATTTCCCTGCTCACGACAGGTAAAAACAGTACAGCAGACTCGGCAAAGACATACCTCTCTTGATAGCTCAGTGGGTAGCGTCTACTGGAGTCGCTGAATAGGTTTCGTGTCAAGGGTTCGTGTCCCGATGATACCAATTCATTTATCACTTATATAAATTCCCGTTCAGCGACAATTCTCCATCGGAGATATTCCCGAGGTAGCGTGAATTTGATATTGCGACATTTGTAGCTTCATGATTGTATATAAATCACGGTGTGATAAAAATTTCATATACATATATATATATATATATATAGTTAGTTCAAACCCTTGCCTCACCAGCCGGAGACCCAGCATGAATTTCACGGGGAGGAGACGTGTTGCACCGCCTTTCTTGAGAAAAATGTGGTGTTACCATTGACCTCAGCAGTGAATTATGTACCTTGGGGATAGTGATAGTTGAATGAGGTGCATCTTAGCCAGGTAGAGAAGGGGGTTGGCTCTAAAGAATAAAAAAAAAGCTTCAATTATTTTATCCTCTCTCTCTCTCCACTATATATATATATATATATATATATATATATATATATATATATATATACACATTATATAGATATCGTATGTATGTTACACATTATGTATATGTGTATATATATATATATATAGATATCGAATTACCAACTATATATATATATATATATATATATATATATATATATATATATATATATATATATATATATATATATATAGAGAGAGAGAGAGAGAGAGAGAGAGAGAGAGAGAGAGAGAGAGAGAGATATCGAATTATATATATATATATATATATATATATATATATATATATATATATATATATATATATATATATATATATATATATATATATATATATAAACAGAGCACATTAAGAAACCAGTCATTTATCCCTCACCTAGATTTGGTTGAAATTAGCGTATCTTATGATGTAAAACCGTGTTAGTCGTAATTCTGCTGAATATTCTGTGCTGCTAAGGCGTTACCAACGCGACGACTGTTAGCATTTCACAGCGTCAGAAAACAGAAGACGCCAAACTGGTTGCCATGGTAACAATAGGATTTTGTGCACAATTTATAGGACATTTCTTGAAATTTTGCAAGTTAAAAACAGTTCAGTATTTTTTTTTCTATTTCAAATTCGAAAGGTACATTAAATAAATCAGGTTTAGAGATGGCGTAAACATATTTAAGCCTCCAAAGAAGACTAACACTAAAATTACCATGGGTAACTCAAACAAAATTATCACTCGCACGATTCAGTAAAATTGATTTTCTATGCATTGGCGTCGATAATTTTTCCAGTGAATAACAAGAAGTGGGAATAAGGAAGAAAAACAATAGATAAGTAGTCAACGAAATGTTATCAGCGTTACCAAACTTCCTGGAAAAATACGTGAGAAGACAGTTATGGCAAACAGCTTACATGAGATTTGACAAAACGCAGTTATACCTCTTGATTTTGTACATCTATCGTGGGTATTAGACCATTAGGACACTTAAACAGTAAATGTGACTTTTACTGTGGGTTAAAAGCTAAAGATAGATAGATTAAACGCTTGTAAAGTGGCATTGTTTGTAGCAGTATGAACATTTTTCAAATTGCGGCAGACTGCGTTTTACGTAGAAGTTTCATTGTCAGCAATTTTCAATTTAGAATTGTTGAGAATTGCGAAGATTTATTTTTAAAATCTTACTTCTCTGGCTCAACACATTTTGTAAGAACTACTACTGATTTACTAAGAGACTTAATTCTTTTGCATGTTATTCTTTCATTTCAGTACTTATGTAAATACATTGTTTATTCTTAATTCATCTTAGATCTTGCCATATTAGTTATTTGTTGAATGTGTTTTTCACGTTTCAAACGTTTCCATAACAAGATATAGCTCTAGAGTAAAAAACAACACAACATTCTCTGCCACATTCATACTTTATATAACTGCTGAATCTCGGATGAACTCTTTGTTTAGAAAACTCCCATAACATTAGCTGCTTCTTACACTTGAAAAACCTGCACAAAAGCTCATCGGTAGAGTGTAGAACCCTCTACACACACTGCGTCATTCGCATCCTGTACTTTCTAGGTGTTTCTTTCCTCGTTCTTCTGCTTTCGAGTTAAATGCTTTTTTTTTTTCACTAGCCTACCTTCCTCCATTCTTTCCACCTGACGAAATCATCTCAAAACACACCAATCCATTTTTAACCTGTGCAAACCTTTTTAACTTCTACTTATCTTCACATTATCACCATTTCAGTATTTCTTATAGTACAAGTATTTTGTAGATAGTACATCGCAACAGTTTCATTCTTTTTTTTTATTACCATGCAACTTCCACACTTCACTTTATTAACATATGAAGTAGATAAAATGTTTGTATGTATATATATTATATATTAACATATATACAGTATATATATATATATATATATATATATATATATATATATATATATATATATATATATATATATATATATATATATGATTATAATCAGTTTACCACATGATTTGTTTATCACCACGCATCACTATATGTATATACAGGACTGTGTATATAGGTGTGTGTACATAGGTGTTAATTTTATCATCATGAATTTTGACCAATTTAATTCAAAAAAGTTTTTAAAAAAATGTCATAATGATAGATGAAAGTAAAAAAAAAAATTACAAATTTCGATCAAAGTACGGAAAAGGGCTAGAATGCAGCGATAAGTGTGACCCACTGTTAGGCCGTTATAATGGGAACCCCACAGTGAGAAAGTGGAAACCTGTGTCGAGTCTTATCCCTAGGTCAAAGAAACCCCTTCATCAGAACCCTGAGGTTTCTCGTATCAAAATCTGTTACTTTTTGTTGTTAGTTCTGTTTTTGTTGAGTGTTGGTCTTATTACTAATACAACTAGCAGTTATTTTTATTATTATGATTATTACTGTGCTTATTATTATTATTATTATTATTATTATTATTATTATTTTTATTATTATTATTATATGATAAAAACGTAAACGCTCAGAGTAACACCGTTCAGTTGTTCGAAAGTCATTGTTTTTATTTTGTACAAGTAATGCAGTCTATTTATATAATTGTGGGTTTTCATTATACAAGCTTTTCAAAACTTTGTGAATTTCCTAGCATTATTATTATTATTATTATTATTTATTATTATTATATTATTATTATTATTATTATTATTATTATTATTATTATTTAAAACTAGAGAGTATAGTAGAATTGTTGAATAAATTCAGACAACCCAACTTCCAGATTTCATAGAATGCTTTATATGCCCTTAAAATATTAATGTTTCAATGTCCAATGCAGTTCCTAAACTTCAGTTGTTTTAAAAGCCATTTTTCGCAAATACAATTTCAAATATTCTGTAAAAATCGTAAAATTGTGCCTTCCTCGTCCGGGGCACACGTCACTTCTACAGTACATTAATTATGCTAATGTTTTGAGAAACGGTTAAAATAAATATCTGGTATTTTTTTCAGTTTGTTGCAATGGCGAATGTCGCTGAATGGCAAGAAAAACGTCCTTTTCGGGCTTACTGTTTCGTCGAAAACGCTGAAAATCGGTATTACGCGTTTCAGTCGTTTGATAGACAAAGCTTCTGCTTTTTCTGCGCTAATTATTGCCAGGTGATCTGTTACACACCTTTAAATTCCTTTCTGTTTTCTTCAATATTTGATACGGAAGTTCGTGTCTTTATACACTTTTCTTATTTGACCCCTTTTATAATTTCTTTTTTTGTGGTTGCTGCAGGCATTTATTTTTCCTCTTATGTCACCCGCCATTTTCGAGGAGATGCCCTAAGGCTCTGAACTGGTATTTAATTTGAAACCCTCTGACAAGTGATAGAGCATTAAAGTTCTTGAAATTTAATGTAAAGAGACACCCGTGTCGGGGTTTTGACGGAAAATCTGCGAATTTCATGGCCTTGTGACCTGCAAAGGAGGGATTTTTCTTATAGCCCTTTCGCTCAAGTGATCAGCAGACCATGGCGTACTTTCCAACCAAATTTCCTGGGGATTTGGTGAAAAATGATTTTGTTTTAAGATAAGAAATTATAATTTAAAAGAAAGTAATAGTAATAATAATAATATCGAAAACATAAACTTCACTATAGTAACGGTGATGTCCAATTAAACTAACTACATGGATGGAAATCTCTTGAGACAAGTCCATTCATTGGTTTTAGCAGGAATTGGGTGCTTTTCTCTCTCTCTCTCTCTCTCTCTCTCTCTCTCTCTCTCTCTCTCTCTCTCTCTCTCTCTCGGAGTTAGCGCCGCAGAGACAGGGGCAGCGCTTAGGAACTTTCCCACCATCATATCAGCAGAGACCCCGTAGGGGTTAGTGCTATCAGTGCACCTCACGCGGTGCAATGTATGCATTACTTAAGGTTCTTGCAGCGTCCCTTTGGCCCCTAGCTGCAACCCCTTTCGTTCCCTTTACTCTAGCTCCTTTCATATTCTCTTTATCCCATCTTTCTTTCCACCCTCTCTTATCAATTGTTTCATAGTGCAACTGCGAGGTCCCATTACACTTTCCAAACCTTTCTACTCTCAATTCCTGTTCAGTGCTGAATGATCTCGTAGTTCCCAGTGCATGGCCTGTGGCCTAAATTCTGTATTCCAGTTCCTATCCGGAAAGCGTTCACAATTGTTGAATTTAATCGAGATCAAAGTTTCCTTAAGAATAGAAACATTCTGAGCAGTGTCAATTCAACACCAGTCTGAATGTGAAATAATAATAATAATAATAAGTAAGTTGGTCTGGGCTACGGCTTGAAATGTTAATGAAGGAGAGAAGCCATATCTTCCTCTTCATTACTTTATTATTTCAACATTTCGACGCTTGCCTGGTGTCATTTGCCCCCTTTTATGGGGTTAGTGCCGTCAGTGCACCTCATGCGGTGTACTGTAGGCATTACTGAAGGTTCTTTGCAGCGTCCCTTCCGACCCTAGCTGCAACTCATTTTGTTCCTTTTATTGTACCTCCGTTCATATTGCCTTTCTTCCCTCTTGCTCTCGACCCTCTCCTAACAGTTGTTTCAGAATGCAACTGCGAGGTTTTCCTCCTGTTACACCTTTAAAACTTTCCTACTGTCAATATCCCTTTCGGGCTGAATGACCTCTGGTGTCATTTGCAAGAGCTTGAATGGAGAATTTAATTTTAATACTGGGAATGAAAATCCTTTGCAGGTAAAACACTAAGGAACGCATATTTTCGTTATATATAACGGAAATGAACTTTGGTATGAACTCAGGTTATTTATTCAATCTAATAAGGAGAAAGAAGATAATTCAAGAATTCGTTGATATTTACTTTGTTGCATAATTACTGTCATTGATTATTAATCGCTCATCCTATAAGTCCATTCTGTGAACTTAGTTGTATGTCAGTTTACGGATTGTGTGAAAAAAATAATTTTTTATTTTTAATGGATCTATAGAGAACTCAATTCACAGCTCAGGAAGAGCCTAGGTCTAGGATTTCTACATAATAGAATGAAGACATTTTCTATGAATTTGAATGGAAGTTCATTTCTATAATACGTACTTGTTTTTGATGTTTTATGCAATTAATTGCAACTTTTGGGGTTTTAATACTCTAGCGTAGTTTGTCTTGCATTAGTAATTTAATTGTTGTCGCATTTGGTTGTTGAATGTGATATATATATATATATATATATATATATATATATATATATATATATATATATATATATATATATATATATATATATATATATATATATATATATATATATATATATATACATTAGTATTTTGTTGTTTCTCTTGGAGGCCCCATGCGACTTTCCCATCACACAGAGATGCTATGTTATTTTCGTTACCTTGCACCCCACCCAGAGGTCCACAACCTTTTACCAGGTTCTTCCTTGGCATGATGTATACAGTATTATGTCAGTACCAAAAATCATTAACAATTCAGAGATTTAGAAAGAAAAAGATTATTTAAGGTGCAATTGCATAACAGGAGGATGGAAAGGGTGGTCAAGAAGAAAACGAGAGATAAGAAGAGGTAAAATAATAAAGATAGACAAGAGTAGGTGGGTGAGCAGTAACTTGAAAAAAGAATAAGCAGTTATTCTACTGGGAATTAGCCTAAATGCGAAGAGAAAGGTTAATGCACAAAACTGTTCGAAGAATAAAAGATGAAAAATGCGAAGATCTGTCTGAAATGCTGATAGGTCTGGGGTAATGGAATAAATTTTTTGAAGAATTTTTAGTAGTGAAAGATAGCAAAGAGACAGTTTCATAACATAAAATGGAAAGGGTTAGTGTAAGTAAGATGATGCTTGAGGAAGTGATTATTTAGGATGTAAAAAGGTCAGTTGAGAGACTGAAGAATGGAAAGGCCAATCGATCGCGATACGAGTAAGATGCTGCAGTACAATGATGAAAGTGTGACTGAGTGGATGACCACCGTTTGAAAGGAACGTCTGGGTTGGAAAAAAATCCGAAAACATAATGAGAGGAATAATTTTTCTATTGTGTCAAGATAGAGTTGATAGAGGAGGTTGCTTTTAAGGTTTAAAGGAGCATATCATTAGTTATTATACCTGGAAATGTGTATGGTAGGATTCTGAGTGAGAAAACAAAAGAGATGATAAAAGGACCTCCGTAGGGGGTTAGTGCCGTCAGTGCACCCCTTTGGTATACTGTAAGCATTACTTAAAGTTCTTGGCAGCTTCCCTTCGGCCCCTAGCTGGAGCCCCTTTTATTCCTGTTACTGTACCTCCGGTCAGTCTCTTTCTTCCATCTTACTTTCCACCCTTTCCTAACAATTGTTTCATAGTGCAACTGCGAGGTTTTCCTCTTGTTACACCTTTCAGACCTTTTTTACTCTTAATTTCCTTTTCAGCGCTGAATGACCTCTTAGGTCCCAGTGCTTGGCATTTGGCCTAAATTTTATATTTCATTTCATTCCTTGGTAAAGGGACTGAAAGGGAAAAAAACACTGTAGGTTTAGACAAGGAAAAGGCTGGTGGAACAAGGATTTCTTATGAAATTTGTGCGAGAAATAAATAAAGTGAATAAGTTATGTATGTGGCCTACTTGAACCTAGAGGTGTTGAGGATGAATGCTATTGGAAATAATTAGTCGCTGAGAGCATTTTGAAGTATTTTATAATGAAAGAAAAGCATGTGTTACAAAATAAGATGGGAGAATGATCGATTTGCCACAAAAGTGGATCAGATAGAGTTGTGTGCTTTATCTCCATGGCTGTTTAGTGCCTTTATTGCTATCGTGATGCGAGAAGTCGGGAAAATGGACAGTAAATGTAGGTGCAAATTTGTCGGTTAAGAAGGTGGGTCATGAATAGACTGTGGAATGGTTGATGAGTGTAGTGCCGATTTGTGATAATGAAGTGAAACTGCAGAAATTAAAAAATTCGAAAGTGGTAAATGAAGCAAGCTGAGTAAATGTGAGGATGAGTAAGCTTATGAGAGCACATGGAAACAGTGAAAATGAAACAATGAATGTAGATATAGATTGTGAAAGAATGAAACTAGTTGCTTCACATTGGTATTTGGGAGTAAACTTAATGAAAAATGGTAGGATGAGGGAGAGTTGAGTCATTAAACATGTAAAGCAAGGAGGGTAGTAGGGTGTATGCAGAAGATTGGGAAATGACTTTGAGCGTCTATGGGAGCCAAAGTGGAAATATATGGATGGATTGTTGGTCCAACTCTCCTCTGTGGAAGTGGTGTGTGGATATTGTGTAGGAACAAAGGAAAGAGTCTTTTAAACTATGGAACTGAAGTGAACTTCAGGGTAGTCTATGTGGTGTATTTAGAACTGATGAGGTGAGAAATGTGGAGATGCATAGAAGTGGGAAAGCGTTAGTATAAGGAAAAGGATGGAGTGTTTTCGCATGGTTTAGTCATTCGGAAATACATTGAGGAAAATAGGTTGGTGAAAACATGTAAAATTCGCAAATGTTGGGAGGAAACTGGGGATGAAGATCTGAACGCTCTAGATAGAATGTGTTTGCAGAAATTTCAGGAAAGGAAGGGCCTTAATATCAAGCGTCAACATAGGATTCATTCACGATTTGTTAGGAAACTGTGGAATTATTAATATGGCATTGACCCTTGTGTGTTGTCTCTTGAGCCATCCTCATATAAGGGAAACGGCTTATATAGCTTATATATATATGTATGTATGTATGTATATATATATGTATGTATGTATATATATATATATATATATATATATATATATATATATATATATATATATATATATATATATATATGTATATATATATATATATATATATATATATATATATATATATATATATATGTGTGTGTGTGTGTGTGTGTGTGTGTGTGTGTGTGTGTGTGTGTGTGTGTCGTAGAATCCGATTCATTCAAGCATGCATAACATTATCGATAAAATATAGTTGTCTCTCTCTCTCTCTCTCTCTCTCTCTCTCTCTCTCTCTCTCTCTCTCTCTCTCTCTCTCTCTCTCTCTCTCTCTCTCTCTAAGGTATGCATATTTCCCTCTGCTTCGTGTGTATGTTTGAGTCTGTGATCTTTTTATTGTTATATATATATAATATATATATATATAACATACATAAATGCGTCTGTCTGTCAGTGTATGTAAATCCCAGTACACAAGCAGTATACAGACATTATCATAAATATTATATTTCAAAAGTTCACACTAATAATTAAGGATGAACAGAAACAAGCAATAAATTATCCTTTTATTTTGTCATTACCAGTCAATATGTATAATGTCACACTGAACACATTCTTATGAAAATAGTATGTATCACGAAACGCATGAAAGATATTTAAGTCTATGTAACAATCCGAAACAGTTAGTGCTCTGAGATGTTAAAACATTAGTACTTTACGCAGAATACATTAATTATCTACAGTTCCTAAGGTGAGTGTTTTTTTATCTTAAATGCTCTTAATTGTTTAAAAAAACTGAGACCAAAATTCCAGGAACAGCATGTTTTACCAGCTTTGTCTTACGTTGTTATTAAGCATATATAATCTAAGTGGTTTCTCCACACTACTTTACTGATGAAATTACTTGCAGTACGGTTCTTCGACGTGTCTTTAAAACGCACTGACTTTATTTCAAAAGGGATAAATACCATTTTTGAAGTGACTGCGTTCCAGCTATAAGCCTCCTATATACCCCCAGTACATCATTGCCCATCGTTACCCTAAAATTCGAGCATGAAAAATTTAACATTTTTCTCCAAAGTATGCCTGGTCTGACAATCCTGTACATTACCAATAACCTATCGAAATGTTGAAGTCATGCATGTAAAGACTTTAGCTTACTCCATTTGTATTTTAAACGTTTAAACTGCATTTCCTGGAACGTTACTGGTGTCAGTTTTTGTTTCCATTTAGCTTTGAGAAATTACAGAGTTAGACCTGATTACTGGCTAGGTATGTAATTTTATCCCATTGGCGGTAAATCTAATGTAATTGTTTATTTCTACACCCATGCTCTCGATAAAGAACCATAATTACAAATCCAGGAACAAGTTAAAAGGACAGACTCTGGATTATATCAATCAATACACATCACAAAATTTAAGAACTTTTGCGTGTTAGGTAACATCTATATTACTCTGACGCATAGATATTAATCTACTGAAACATAGTAACTGTATAAAGGCACTGATTTATTTAAGGATTTCCCCTGGTAGAAATATGATTAGAAGACAAGTGAAAAGGAACAAATAGATAGGTTGGTCAGTGGGTAATTAGGCAAATGAACGTCGAAGTCAAGACTTTTAAGAGTTATATTATTTACTTTTGCAAATGAAAACTCTTTCAAATTAGATATGCCTCCAATCCCCCTGATCTTGAACTGCGTGTTTTATTAGAAACAAGCAAATAAAACTTCAAAACTGGATAGGGGTTTTCGAATGTGTAAATACGATCCGGAAAGTCATTGCCGAATATTTTTTCCGGTACCCCCACCCCTGTCCTGCAACTGAGACCCTATTTCTCGACTTACGTTGTCACTTCTTCATCACGGTCATTTTCATTGACGTTACTGTTGCTACTGCTGCCTTATATGTGACGTTTTCAAATGATGAAAGTCGCGACTTTCTATAACGAGGTCGGAAACCAGGCCAAGTCGTCAGCGTATGATTCACTTACAAGAAATGACAAGAAATAGAAAATTTCTTTTTTGGGGGGTTTCGCTGGATATCCTTAAGTTATTTATATTTTTGAAGAGGAACAAATTAATCATTCCCTCTTTTTGGGAAGACAGTTGAATAAGTAATTTGCAGTAAGAGGCCTTAGTCTCGCACTACTTTTTTGCGATGAGACTGACTCAAAACGACCATGAAACAGAACGGACGCAATTTTGTTATTGTGCATCTTTTGCGCTTTCAGTATGAAACGCAGTTAGTTTTAATACGATTAATTAAAGGTCTTAAGTGAAAGGGAAGTACCATAATTAAATTTAAATTCAGTAACATCAGATTACCAAAACCGTAGCTGTAGGAATAAGGAACATATAGCAAGACCTTGATACGTAGATGGATAGAGACAAGGGCAAAACTGTATGAATTAATAACGTACAACTTACCGACATATACATTAACAGCATTATTACTTCCAGCATTGCGGAATATTTCTTTCAAATTTTACAAGAATAGATTACCACTTGCAAAAGGACAATGAAGGAAATTCTAGTTGTAGGGGCGGCAGGCGCTATTTTAGGAATGGAACGTGGGCCATGGGGTCATCGGCTATGAAGTTTGCGATCTCCTGCGCAAGCACGGTTCCTTCCTCGATGTCAGTGCAAGGTCGACACATGCAGTCTACTGGAGCTCTGGTGAGAACCTGACAGTAGGAAAAATACAAAAAGAGACAAAGTTGAATCAGTGAGAGATGTTTGTTCTACTTTGCTAGGAATGAATAGGTATCATAAATTAGCTTTACTTCGTCAACTTGGCTAAATCTTTATGCATCTAATTTACGTATGTGTGGCAGGTGTCTGCAGAGCCATGGCAGCTAGTTATTCAACACAGCTGAAATATTGATTGACATGGAACCCAAGCCTTCTTCCTTCAATTTAGCCAACATAAAATTATCCAAAGTGACTGCCTCCTATGCAGGCAGATTATGGTTCGAGCTCTTCCAGCTGATCCTTTATTTACAAAATCAAGTGTTTAGTCACTAATATATGCTTAGGTCCTTGAGTGCCAATAAAAAAAAAAATTCCTGCGAAAGCCATTTAGATGCGTGGAGTATCTTACCCCGTTACGAAGACTGGCAATAATTTTATCACTCATGATTATTTCATCTAGTATTTGCACCTAAATGCGAAAGCGTTTCACAGTTCATTTGAGCAGGTGAAATTTTTGAATTATGTTTTCTGATTCACAGAATTTTCTGACATTCTGTCGGATTTCACCTTTTCCCCCCCTTATATTTCGAGAAAGGATTGGGTTAATTTTCTAAAACCTTGGTGTGCTAATCCAAACGTACTATGTTGTACAGCCTCGAATAAATTAATTATTTACCCGGATTTTTCTGGCGTCACAGCTACTAAGGCCACTGACGCCAATATATAGCTTTAACTCATCACAAAAACGTAGTAGTTATAGATTATGAAATGAAGTTGGAAACTTTTGTGCCTTGAAAGCAAAGGAGAACAGTATATAATCATAACTCTCTTACTTTATAAAGTGACTGGTGTGCCTGAAAAGGCCCTGACTAACCTTCCTGCGTTTTGGGTCACCAACTCTTGCTTTGGGACAGTTGAGGGTCACCGTAGCTTCTCTTTCTCCTGATTCTTGACAACACATACAGGATCTTTCCGTCTGCCAGATTTTACTGCCGGAAACCTGCAAATAAAGGTTTATTATTATTGTCGTAAAAATGTTTTGGTTTTTTTAGTCGGCCATGTCGGGGCAGAATTACAAGAGTTCGTTAACTGTCTCACGAGGATGAAAGAAATTTCAAGGAGTGTGAGTACACATAAACACACACACACACACACACTGTTCTCCAGATACTGTAATTCAAAGGAACCTCAGCAGTCTCCTATGTGACACTGATTTAAGGAGCACTGCTGGTAAAAGTTTAGTTTTATGATGCTTCCATTCTTTTGTTTTCAGTTATTACATGTAGTTATCCGGCTTAAGCAATTAAGTACTAACTGTTATTTAATAAAACTTGCAGGGGTACCCAGAATTGTGCTCAGTTTACTCGTTACTAGACTAAAGAATTTAAGAATTACATTTAGATAACAGAAAGCACAAGCGAATAACAGTATCAGTTATGTGAAATTTATTAACATCATCATCCCGACAACAGTCACTGATGAACAATTTTATTTACCTGGACGTAGGAAGTACACCGTCCCTGGCAAGCGAAGGATGGGATAGGCTTTGAGTTGCATCCAGGATACGAAAGAATGTGGATGACGGGTGTCAGGGAACACTCGTCTGCTCTGGTGATGCCTGGCATCAGGGTCCAAGTGAAAAACAAGAGAAGGCTGACGGCGCTCGTCATTGTTGCTGACATTTTTGGCTGACGTCCGGTTTTCAAGTCACTGGCTCAAACGGTTGGGCTGGCACCTAAAGAAATGAATTAACCGTGAGTATTAGAAATGGTGTTTTTGTATTCATTCATTTACAAAGACAGTATTCCCCATGGATTTGCGTTTATTGAAAAGGACCCTACGGAGCTCTACTGTATACAAAATAGAATAGGTTTCCTTACAGCGGTTTTTGGCCTAAAACTCCTAACACTAAAGTTTCCTCCATTTCCTATATCATAGATACATAATGTGGTACTGGCTTTCATTTCATTTTATTTTCTTTCAAACTTGAGAAACTCGGGGTTTGTTTACACGGTATTCATTGAGCAAATTTAGAAATGCCGTAAAAATATTTGAAAGGCGTAGTTAATTGACGTGGTCCTATATTAAGTATATTACAGCATTTTGAGAATCTCTCTCTCTCTCTCTCTCTCTCTCTCTCTCTCTCTCTCTCTCTCTCTCTCTCTCTCTCTGCTGAAGATGCTCTCTCTCTCTCTAAGACTAAAACTCTAACCCCATCACTCTACGAGAACAAGTCCAATGAATCACTCATTTTTTATGTAAAATCTATTCAGATTTTAAGTATATTTTGGTCGTTACGTTTCCAGAAAAAGCTAATAAGGGAGGTTTATACAGGGAATGCCTACCTTTACAACAGGCTTATTTACTCTGTATACTTGTCTCTGTAATCATACATTTACATGTGTGCATGTGTCATTTTTGTATGTTTGTCTCCGTGTGTGTGCATAAAACTAATGAAAGAAATCTTGTTTCCAGTGTATGTCTCTACTGCAGTATTTCCCGAAACAGAAAATAACACCTTACTAACCTGTTATTATGTAATAATTGCAAATACAAAATCAGCACAAGGCAAATAGGGATATAAATTATGCAATGGAGTGAACGGAATCACAGCAGGTCATTCCCCAAGAGTAATGACCCAAAGGAACTCACTTTTAGAACCCAACTCAGACGGGAATGCCTCTGGCACTGAGGAACGAAAGGCATCAACATTGCTTTATATAGAGAAAGAACTCATGCCCCGCCCCTGTCCTCTGCTTTGGCCCTTATTCCAGGGACATACTACCGCCATTACTCCCCCCAACAGCCCGCCCCCAGTCTGTATGGACTGACAATTTTTATGTGCAAAGAAGTCAGTAGTTTTCCTTCCTATTTTGTTTTCCCGCTTATCATTCAGTGAGTTTTTGTTTTTATTTACTAATTTACTGAGACGCTCTCCTCATTTGATGTTATTTTTCCATAATGAAAACTCAACTTTTTCATTCTGAAAACCTTTCATTGGTATTCAGTGTCATCATTTCAATAGTGATGTTTCGAGTTGTGAACCACTATCTTTCTCTCGTCGTCGATGGACAGCTGCATATCATCTATGTACGTGCAGACATATCTTTAAAATTATCTATCATTATTTTTCTCCTTTTTAATGAATCCCGCGCAAATAGACTCATGGAGCAGTGATAACAAACCTTTTCTGGAGTCACACTTGAATCACCACTTGTTCTCTCCTGAAATGGATGCATGAATAATCAAAATAGATAAATAAGTAAATAAACCTTATGTCAGTAATCCATTCATGATTCACCTAAGGACGGGTTTTCTCTCCCCTGGACGCTAATGGCCGACTCTCATTTAACGACAGGCATCCCGCATACTCGGAGTTCATTCCACCCGAATTAAAGTTTTCGGTCCACCATTTGCAACGCATTCAGCTGCTAGTTCGTTGTAGGCTTACTTTTTACTAGGTTCTTCCAATTAAATTTGATACGAAGATTTTGGGGACGCACTTAAGGAACAGTTTTATCGAGATTTCCTATTTTCCTAACTTCAAAATATTTTCCAAATTGGAAATCTGGTGTCTGCAAAATATTTTCAACGACACGAGTATCTGTCAGTCGAGATAAAACATGGAATCAGTTTAACAGATACCTGTTTGAGGAATTTTCTCAACATCTGTTATGGAAGTATTTCATGTAAGCTACATTTGAAGAATAATTTATTGAGAACGTGTCAGAACATTCAACTGAAGACCCTTACACTTTATATCTATTAAAGAGTATGTTCTTACATGATTGTGTTACTTTTCCAGTTTGCTTTATTCCAAAGTTTAGTTAAGTGAATCCACGAATGCTTAATAATTAAGATGTAAGGTCTTTGAATTTCGATGAATATTTAGGCTACATTAACGAAAAGAGGCATTTGTCTTTTCAGAACAAAATATTCTGTTTATTGGTTTTATCTTTTGCATTAGGAAAGTGGGCTTCTTTAATGTGGCATTTTTATATTCAGCGTTCCTCCCTCTTCCCCAGTTTCATCCACTATTTCAAGTTAGCTGCGATTTGGAAATATTCAGTATATGACCACAGAAATTAAAAAACAGATTGAATCTGATTTTACGTTGACTTTGTGCTCGTGCTTGGTTTGCATCGTGGATCATCCCTTTGTTAACTGTTCACATAGTCTCCGTTCATGCAGTCATGCTCATGCAAGACATCGAGGCCCTCAATATTGCTCTAGATAATGTACAGTACATAAAACTTTTGTTTAGAATGGTCTCAAAACACAACTGAAGTGATGCTGGCAATTCTACCAAGCCAAAGAGAAGCTGTAAAGCTCTCCCGTTAAATAAGAATGTAAAGTTCTTGATTTAATACCTAGAGAGAAAAAAGTCGGATGTAGTAGTCGCCAAAATGTGCACCAAGAACGAAACATTTATGAAATACCATGACAGAAAAAGATTTATGGGATAGTTTTTCTTGAGCTACTAAACACTCAAAAGTTATGTCCATAATATTTTATTTATTTTCTGCTGGCTGAAGTTGAAAAAAGACCTGAATTTATGGTTAAAAGAAATGTGAAGAAAAAGTGCTCTGGTGGATAGTAATGTGTTGCAAATGAAAGCACTGATCCTACCGTATACAAAGATTAAGAAAGGGTGTGGTGGAACAAGTGATGTCAAGCCATTTACTGTAAATAAGGGATGTTTGCATAGTTTCAGAAACTGTTATGAACTTAAAAATGCAAAAACATACTGGAAAAGCCAAGTTTATCAGTGAGGAAACCCCTACCAGATATCTGAGAGAATAAAAAAAATTTTTCATTGTGATGGAATTGAATTGTTTTGGAAGGAGATGCTGAATTGAATATCCATTCACCAGTGTAAAGTTAAGTATGTCTTAGTTTAAACCAGACCACTGAGCTGATTAACAGCTCTCCTAGGGCTGCCCCGAAGGATTAGATTTATTTTACGTGGCTAAGAGCCACCTGGTTACCTAGCAACGGGACCTACAGCTTATTGTGGAATTCGAACCACATTATGACGAGAAATGAATTTCTATCACCAGAAATAAATTCCTCTAATTCTTCATTGGCCGATCGGAGAGACGAACGCTGGGCCAACAGCGTGCTAGCCGAGGGCTCTACCCACCCCTCCAATGAAGAACCATTCACCAGTGTAGTGCAAGCAAAAGGCTTAAGATGTGGGGAGAAAGAATAATGTCACTCCAGTTTGATAATGCAGGTCACGTGATCAAGCCAAGCTTCGTTCATAGAGCTAAGAAACTAAGTCTCAGAAAGTTCAGAATTGTCTATCCTTGTTCTTGCAACACAATAAGTTATTATTATTATTATTATTATTATTATTATTATTATTATTATTATTATTATTATTATTATTAACCTGTAGATTAACCAGACCACTGAAAGAAGACATTCGACTCCCATGAAAGTGTGGCTTACATTCATTCTAATGTTCTAATAATTTCACCGAAAGTCTTCCTGAAAATATCAAGGTTTTACTTTCACCTCCTAACTGTACCCCACAGTTGCAGCCTCTTCACCCGAGTATAAAGCTACATTTGTCAAGGAGACATATTTTATCACGTTCGGGCAGCCATTGATATTGACCTAATCTTTGTGCATTTAACTCTGGGAATACATATAGTACTCCAGATACAGTCGTAGTTTTAATAGCAGTAATAAATAAATCAAAGCCAGAATCTGTAAATGCATTTAATGAGCCTCTATGGAGTGAAGTTATTAATTTATTTAAAGGTTTCTGTGGGACTGATGGAAAAGTAAGAAATTCGCAGATCGCAGGAAAAGCCTGTGGATGATGTGTCGACATAATTGAGGGAATGGAAAAATATATTTCAGGCCATAAGTAATCAACAAATGAAGAATTAGATTTTTTCAAATTGTCAAAAGAGGAAGAATAACGGGAATTTTTTATATTAAATAACTTCAGCAATGTGCTTCAGATTGCCCAGTATCTAAATGCAAAACTAGGAAATGCAATCCAAATTATATTAACTCGATCATTTGCACTCCTCTCCCCGACAACGCCCTTCATTACACCTTGCTAAGTGCGACCGTGTATTTGTAACCAAATCATTACTTGAAATGCCAAAGATGCAAATAAAATTGCACGTGTGAATAGATATACAGAGCAAAGATCGAACTTTCTACTACTAAACGGGATGCTGATTCCGAATAAGTAATTTGGTAAGTTATAAAATTACCCTCGGAGGGTATATCATACTGGAAGATATGTATGAGACGAACATTGTACAGTACAGTCATTTCTGTTTTACTACACTGTTTGTACTGTAGTTTATTGAATTTTTCAGTCATTGTTCCTTTGTAAATTGTTCTCAGTCTATAGTACATAACTGTATACCTTACTTTACAAAACATAGAAAATGGGAGCCACAAAATGTAAGGAAAATGGGATCCTCAGAAAGTGCAAATAACAAGGATCCTAGCCAACGTGAAATCAACGCTGTGGGTGATCTGGCCTTTCTTTTTGGTAGAACTCATATACATAAATAGCATTCATTTTACAGTTGTACAAATTGTGATTTTTCCAAGTAAGAGCTCCGCTTCGATTGCATAGAACGATTCCGCGAATACGAAAGTTATTAGGGAGCCATGTGTCCAAGAAGAGAATAAATCTAAGCTGCTAAGCAACAGTTCCACGCGAACTATTACCTTGGAAATTGATTTATCCTCTACTTTTAGTGTTGCTGATGAAGGAGGTGGTGGTTTTATTGTCGGTCAATTATTATTATTAACCTCATATCTACTCAACATGGTTGGGACTCTGGGAACGCTGGGTTTTGGGTGGGGGAAAACGCGAGAAAGGCCGAGCTGCCACGTTGTTGTTGTTGTTGTTGTTGTTGTGGAATGGTTCCGCACATGCGCGTTTCATTAGGGAGCCATATGCTTAAGAAGGGGTTGGCTACGGAAACCAGTTATAAAAAGAACAATACTAACCTAACCTAACCCAACAAGTAAACTCTGCTTTTTACCAAAAGCTCCCCTATAACACTGCGCATGTGCAATAGCATTCCAGGATGGCCAGCATACAACTTCTGCAGTTAATAAAAATGAGTTTACAAAGTAATGCACTATGTGAAGCTACTGATTAGTTCTACCAAAAATACATGAATAATTATTTATGTTCTTTCTATACAATGTGTTATGTTAGTTTAAATTTTTATAGGCTGGTGGGGGTTACCTCAGCATTTTCGGTATCGTATCATAACCTGGGCTAGCTTTATTATAATTCCTTATCCACACTTTGGATGTATTGACACCCACTGTGGATGTAGGCAATTAAAGAATTGACAAAACTGTGAATACATCACTCAGGTAATATTACCTGGTATGTCAGGTGAAACACTGGAAGTCCAGGTACATCAAAATGAAAATAATTCATTAATTGTAGATTCTGGTTTGAAACTTATCATGAATGCATGAAAATGAACCTAACTTAAGCAAGTCCTTGTTAGTCTTAAAATCATCACGAACTGTACGGTATATAAAATGGTTGTTAAAGAGGACATTCCTATTTTCAAAGACAGAAATTTTCAATGCTTCGAAAGGTGAGATTTGACTTATTTCTGATTCAACTTACTAAAAACATGTATATGTTTTTAGTAAGTTAAATCAGATGTAATATGTTATGAACATATGAAAGTCAACTTTGTTTATATGTTGAAGTTTTGTGCTAAAAACAGTTTTGTGTATCCATTATTAACAATAGGTATAAATGAAAAAGGAATTCATATTGGGTCTAAGTACACCCTAATGTTGGTAACATGCTCATATTTGTGTGATTCAAAATCTTTAACCTTGATCAAATGAATGAGGAATCAAGGTAATTCATCTGTAGATTGCATTGAAAATGTCTGTCTTTGGAAATAGGTATGTCCATTTTATATATTCTAGAGTTTCTGATGATTTTAAGACTGATAGGGACTTGCATAAATTAGGTTCATTTTTATGCATTCATGATGATAAGTTTCAAACTAAAATCTGCAACAGAAGATTTCCTCGATGTTATACATGGACTTTCAGTGTTCCATCAGATATACCAAATAGTATGACCTTGTGTGTGATGTTTTCACAGTTTTGCCGATGTTTTAATGTCTTTCTAGGACAGGACTTTATGTTGAACTGATATCATGTGGTCAGTCAATTTAAATGTAAAAAAGCAATGTCAGCTAGTAAATTTAACTTGTTAGCAGCCAAGATTTCTCATTAATTCATTAATTATAACTAGAGTTTACACGCAGGCTTAATAATTAATTTATTCAAAGCTAAAGGTAAATTTACTTTTATGGAGGGCCCATAGTCTGAAAGTTTGACACATTGACCTATACCTGTGCTGTACATTATAAGCAGGCAGCATTACCTGAAAATAGATTCAAACTGTCAACCACTGGAGCAGTAGGTCGATGTTTGTTTCATCAGCAACTGATGGCATAAAAGGAGAATAACCAGACATGCAATAGCATATACATGGTATCATAATACGCACCATTGCACCCATAACGATGATTTCACCTCCCTGCCCCAACTGCTGTGAGTGGACACATTTAATCCTCTTCACCCACAATATAAGCAGGCAGTAGAGCCTGAAAATTGAATTGTTAATTTCAAGTCACTTCAGCTACTAACAGCATGGTTTAGAGGGAACAACTGGACCCCGCAGCTCTTTCACCCCATCCCACCTATAGTGAGTGTGCTCATGTAATCCTCTTTCCCAGTTGGCCCAAGGTGAAGTACACATTATAAGAAGGCAATATTGCTTGGAAATAGATTTTGATGATAACCTCCTCCTTTGGGGATTCAAACCTTCAACAGCTGAAGCAGTAGGTCAATGCTTAGTCCATTCACTTGCTGAGAGCATTCGCCTTGCAGCTTTCATACATTTTCAGAGTTAATAAATACTTCATCTTCTGTACTATTTTACTTCTGATTAGGTTAGCTTTTGCTACAGGAGCTATTGCATTGTCCAGTGCAGTAAAATACTTGATAGCTGCAAGTTTTATTGGGCTTAATTTTGTTTGTTATCGGTTTTGATTTATTGTATATACTACATATTACTTTGGTCTGGTTTCTTTTAATGTTGTTTTATTGGGAATTCTGTCTTGTTATGTCAAGTTTAGCTTGTGGGTTTCTTGAATGATCATTGAAGCCTCTTACTTTTGGCTGTAGTTGATGGTCTTTCCTATCCTTCTTGTAACATTCAGGTTCTGCATTATACATACTGTATAATACTCACATTAGATCATTCATTTTAGTTTTGATCGAAGTGGACACATTTGGTGGGCCATGATTCTGTATACAGTAGTTTGGTCTTTAAAGGTAAAAGGTATCATTGTAACATTCAACATGATTTAATTTAATCCTCAACTTTCCCATCTTTCATCACTATTACAGTTTTTGGGTGGTATGGACATATTTGCTGCAGCTTTTGCATTGCTAGCATTTTTTTATTGATTTTATTTGTTTTATGAGTTTGTTCAGTGACCTGGTATGGGAACCCCTAGTTATTTGGTACATTCTTACTGTATAGTGGAATACCTGGTTTTAATATTTGGGGAGGTTTGATCCACTGAACAATTTTTTTTTTTTTTTTAGCAAGGAATATATTTTTCTTTCATGGTTCAGTAGATATAAAGTTTTATTTTTAATGTTGTATCTTTTTAGGAGTCTAGAATTATATGAGATTAAGCTTGCCAATTGTAAAAGTTAGCTTACATCTTCACACCAGTAGGTGCAATCAGCATTCAAAATAAACAAAAGAATAATGCTTTGCTGACCGAGATGGACATGGTATAATCACCTGTTTCCCACCAGGTGGTGTTGAAATGTATTAAGTTTCTTATCAGAATTCTTCTTGCCATGTCCATGTACATATGGTGTGAATTGGCTGTACTCAACTAATTTTTATTATATCTTGGCTGATTTATTTTTTTTCTTATACAGTATTGTGCTTGTTTTCTGTTTTGCATTATGTCTTCAGTGGCAAGCAGACAGAGAATCAGTAGGTTCTGTAGGATTGACTTTTGTGTAAATCAGTTATAATCAGGTGAGCTTAATGGTTACAACATTTGTGTTACCTTTAGGGGTAATGAATGTGATTTTTCTTCTCAATGTGAAGAAAGTAAGGAGTGGTCTGATGAGAAAATGAGTAATTATTGTAACGTATCAGATGTCAGTGGCCAGTAGATTATGTACACAGAACTTTAGGTCTGCCCATAAGTCTGATTTATCTATTCCTTCTTCCAGTGTTGTTCGACCTTCCTACCCTCCTTCTCCTGGTAAGTCTGATTCCTCTCTCACTGCTACTCCATCTTCTAATGCTCCCTATGTAGTTCAGGAGAAACAGATAGGCAAATGTGAGGAAGATGTGAATTTACTTCTGTTGTCAGTTAGGCACTTGACCAAGTATATTATTGTTAAGGATTGCAGTGCCCCCATTGTGATCAAACTTTTTTGTCCCCCCCCACCACCACCACCACCCTTGAGAGAGAAAGTGTCAGAGCCTTCATCTGTCTGTAGCCTGCTCTCTGGACTGCCTTGCAACAGTAGGTGTTCTTTGCCAAGGAACCAAGGCATGTCTCAGGACGGAGGCATTTGTCCTTCACCATCTCTCTCTCAACTGCCTGCCAACTCAAAATCTAAGCATTCTCTGAAAGATTTACTCAGTAGAGTTGAGCACATGCATCAACAAACTCAGGCGCTATCTTTACTCCATTTTGGACATTAACCTTGCCCCTCTTACTCGATACCTCCCCCATCACTTCATACTCCTCGCCATTTGACATCTGTACGTATTTGTACTAGTGGCCTTCCAATTCCGCTGCTTCTAGTGTTTTGCAGATAGTTCCTGCTGTTGCTTTAGCAGGGTCATCTATTGAGTTGAAGCTTTTGTCTTCTGGTTTTATTGTTGAGGCTCGAGGCGGGTATTTCGTCTACCATGGTGACATCATGCGAGAACCCTCTACCTTCTCCCATCCAACAGTCTCCCTCCCAACTTGTTTCATCATCTAGTTAGTTGCCCACTCCCTTCCAGCTGTCTGGCACTTCCTGTGACGTCATTGCTGGCAGTCCCAGGTATGTTACCATCTCAGAAACTTGCTTCACATCTTCTCAGTCTGCAGATTTGCCAGTTTCTGACCCCCAGCTCTTCCTTTAGGATTGATGGATTTAATCCCTGATTTGGAAGATTCCCCCATTGCCTTTTAAGCACCTAATAGATCATGCTGCTTCACTTCACCATTTTACTGAGGATGAATCTATTGATCAGCACACTCTTTAGTCGGCTTGTACCCAGGCTCCTGTTTGGGTGAGTAAGATGCTGAAGTTACTTGATTTTGTTAAGATTCATTTTGGGGCAGTCTTAAAACTGTTTTCCCTTAAAGAAAGTTCTCAGAATGCAACTGCTTTGGTTTCCAGTTTTATGAAACAGCATAGATCTGCATCTTCTAATTCAAAGCTCTGGGTTTTGGTTTGAACACCTGTGTTTTTGCACCATTAGCGAGGTGGAGTCATCTGTTAAGTATGTGATTTTTTCTATATATGGATGACTGGTTAGCTCTTGCCAGCTTATTTAAGGCAATCTTGAGGGTGAAGGATTTTCTTCTGTGTCTGGCCTTAGTGCTGGGCATTCTGATCAGTGTTTAGAAGTTTGTGCTTCTTCCGTACTCGACCACAGTGGTAGTTCCTCCAGATCTTTTGGGTTATCTTCATTGGTTGGGAGATTGGTCAAGACTGCTGACAGATCTGCTTCTAGACCTCAAGAGCCCAGACCTCACATTGTCCTCAGACACATTGGGATTAGGTCGGGGAGCCACTCTGGGGAACACTGAAATATCAGGGAGTTGGAATGCAGAGGAGAGATAGATGTATATAAATGACCTAGAACTTTTGGCAGTTAGGAAGGGTCTTATGCAAGTGGAACATCTAGTCAGAGATAAAGACAGTCATAGTCTACTCCAACAACTGAACCTCACCTTCTTACATCAGGATGAAAGGAGACACAAACTCGAGACACTTGTTAAGGCTAGCAGAGAAACTTCTCCTTTGGGTAGAGTCTAGGAACAACATTCTTTTACTGCAGTTCATCCTAGGGAAAAACAATGTTTTTGCAGACCAACTCAGTGGGGGAGGGCAGGTTATTCTGCCAGAATGGTCTCTTCATCCACAAGTCTGTCAGAAGTTTTGTAACCTTTGGGGAGACCCAAACATTGGTCTGTTCATGACTGCCCAAACACAAAACTCCCAGTCAGATAAAGAGTTCCCAAATGAGACTGAGATCTTTCCTGAACAGCAGGAGGTGATGAACATCTATTGCCAGGAAAGGCAGCTCGGGAAACCTCTCCCTTTGTGGCCACCAAGGAGCTATCAATACCATCGTGTTCCCCTTGCTGAGTGCTTTCTTCAGAACTGCAAATGGAATAAAATGTGATGTCCTTTTTTTCTATGTTGCTTAATGAAGTCAGTGCACACACTCACAGTTGAATCCTGATTTTTTACTATTTTTTAAAGTAAAACGTCACAATGTGCTAGAGAAGATTGTCAGCACAGCTCAGTGGTTTTAATTGATTTTTGCCTTGCATTATTTGCGAGATGTTGAAATATGATACAAGAATTGTATAGGGGGGGACAATTTTCTCCTGAACAAATTAGGATGAGGTAACCAATAGGTACACACAAATTCATGGTTTATTTCCTTTCTCGAGATTGTACCCACCAGACAGCGTACATGGAGAACGTGATATTTGGTCACTGCATATATAAATGATTGTAGTCTCAAGTAAAGAAATTGTAAATATCTCAATACAGTGCTGAGAAAAGGAATTGCAAAGATGCGTACCTATTATGGTGGGTTGTCTAATGTGTATGTACCTCTGTCCAGTAGGTACTAATTGAATTATACCTCTAAAGATATTATAACCACATTAGTCTCCTTTGCATATTTGACACATTCTTTGTTTTAGTTGCTCTTGTATGACTGAGGGAGGATTTATGGCATTTTTGTAATCCCCAAACAATGTTAAAGGAAAAAGTAATAAAAACAAAGTACTGTAGGTGATTTATACAACATTTCCCTCTGTGATAAATGTCTTCTTGGCAATGAACTTAATAACATAACTATAGAAAAATACCTTCATATACAAAAATTTTAAAAATACGGTAAAAAACTTGAGATTTTTATTCAAAAAATTTTATGCCAAAATACTATTTTGGTATCATATTTTTTAGATTAGCACTTTTGCAGTACTTACTCAACTGGGAAATGAGATTAATCTTTCTCACTGAAAAAAAAAAAACTAGAAAAAAAATTATGTCACTATTAAGGCGGTTATTTTGGCATATGACCCTGGCCTAACTCCAACCTAAAAATTAACACTGCCTGTTAAATGGGGTAGCTGTAGTGAGAAAAGACTCCAAGAAAATCAGAGGCGAAGTCTGCAGGCAAAGAAGGGCAGTCCTGTATCTTCCATGCAAGGGTGCCCGCCAACCAATCCAAAAAACTGACTTCAAAAACTTTGAACAGATTCTTAAGCAAATGATCAATTTCTGCTGCTGAAAACATATCTTTGGCCGCCGAAAAGGCCGCTCTATGTGAGGAATCAGTGAGCCCGGAGAAGTCCCCCTGGGAGGAGGCAGCAGCACCCAGGGAAGGAGCTTCTCCAGTGGCATAAGAAGAATATCTTTGTGAGACAGTTGGGAAGGGGGTTAACTGAAGGAAGCCTTCCCTTGCTCCCTCTTGACTGAGAGCCAATTCTCTATTTTGCTCAGCACCTTCCTTGCCAAAGTAGAGAGCACCATTTTGGGTAACCTGGAAGACTCCACAGGTTGATTGCACATCTGAAACATGGATGCAGGTGAGGAAGGAGCTGCTGGCAAGAAAAAGGCAGGAAAACTATGAAGCAGGAAACATAGAAGAGCTGCATATGCGGAAGGAGAAGAGTCTTCATCTAAATCCTTATTTAACTCCTCCTCAACAGATGACACTGGTGATAAGGATAATTCTGCAACAGACTTAGTGGCAGGGGGAGGCTTCTTCAAAAAAACCTAGGATATCATCCAGTCACTGCTGAATAGGAGCCAATGACTGATCCACAACTGAAGGCGCAGGAGCTTGATGCAAGGAAGCTGGAGCTGCTGTTGAGCACTTAGAAGAGGAGACTGGACAAGCGGGTGCTACTAGGCCCTGAGGGGTCTCCATATGTACGGACGCTACTGGCTGCTCAGGAGCCACTGGGCACTTGGGCGCTACTAGTGCTTTGGTGCTTCTAAAAGCTAGGGTGCTAATGGGCACTCAGACACTGCTGCACCACCGGGCATTACTGGCCGCTTATGTCTGCGAGCACAAGACGAGCGTTTGGGCGCCAAAACTTGATGTTCCACATCCAAACACACTGACGAGAAATGCTGTGGGCTGTCCCAAAAACTGCAAGAGGGCTCAGAACCCCTTACTTTCTTGCAAGGCACCGTTCAGTGGCCTTGACTCATCACTGAAATGCCATTGGTGCCTCTGTCCAGGGCTAGACACCTCTGAACTCAAGGAAAGATGGCGCGCTCCTGAAAAGATGCCTTTCCACTGGCTGTCTGTCACACCCTGGGACTTGACTTCAGGTGCGACTGAGGGGCTAACTACCAGTGGGCAGACCCCATGGACCTCCCTTGGACCTCTGGTATGGCTTCTCCCAGGTTCAGGGGAATGCGCCAGGGACCTTTGCTTAGGAGAATTGGTGGGACAGGCAGCCAGCTTCTCCACCAACACTTCACTAGCACTTTTAGTGTTCACTTGACTCACTTGGTCAATAAGGGCTTAAACCGAAGTCCCTAACTGAGCCATAGATTCCACAATCAACTTGAATTTTCAGTCGAATCTTGACTCAAGGTTGGCAGTGGCATTGGGTTCAGAAGTGTGGGAGCCAGGTAAAGGAACAGATACAAGAGGAACATCAATGCTACTAGAAAACCTAGCAGATTCCTGACAGTTATCATTCCTAACTTTTTGTCCCTTTGGATAGATGAGAATTTTAGACTTTCCATTGTTTTGGATCCCAGTCTGCATTCAGCACATGATAATCTTAAAGAACAGACTGAATTTGTGCAAATGGTATGTGAATCATACTTTCCTGATGTCAATCTCATATTGCAGCCTTTGCTGAATATCAAGTACTAGGCGTACTTGCGTCATACATGGTCAGAGAACAAGGTGACTACCAGAAAAGTCGTAATATTGAAAAAAGTCTCATTAATGAAAAGTCAAAATCGTGAAAACTTCGGTCTTCTAAGAAAACCTATTACTCTACTAAGAAAACCTATCACTCTACTAAATTGCCAAAGGCTACCATATGGAAAATATACTTTACTAACTTGTCTCAAACCAACAACCAGTAGGCTGAAGTAAACGAATTCCAAAATTAACTCTTTGTTGAGTTGGTCCTCTTCCCCGAAAGTGGGTGGGGTTAGCTACCTACACCAAAACAAAAGATTACTATCAAGAATTTCAAATTTTAGCTGCCGTACATACTAGTTAGAAAATTATAGCTATGTAATTGGTAATTTACTGTACTTATAAAATTTTCAATTTTTGTTAATTGGCTCATAGTTTTTAGGCAACATTTACTTGTACACTAGTCCTATGTTGTACCTGGTAACCCTAACTTTTGTCTTGTTGATTTTAATCGTTTTCATGTAGCTTTTGTTATTTGAAGTTTTCATTATCAGAACCCCCAACTAAAGATTAAATTCAAAGTGGATCAAGGTCTGGTGGTTTGAAATTTTTTTTGGTCATATTTTTCATTTTATAGTTTAAATGTTCTACATGACTTTTTTTTTTCTGTTTGCTTCTTCACAAGGGGAGTGATATCAGTGTTGATGTACTGACTGTCAACATAAACTGAAGCTTACAAAACTTCCATCAAGGCATGTCATAGTGTCTACAATGACGATACATATCAAAGTTGGATGAACATTCTTGCAGATCACCCTATGACTTATACTTTGATATACAGTATTCAATTATTCTAGTTCTTGAGGATTGTCGGTCCCTAAGACTGGATCCAGCATTAAGAGAAGATCTAGATACATAGCCTTCCACCTCTGTCTACTATGTTAGCCAGATTGTACGGGTGACAAGGCATGCCTTCCATCCTCATCCTCCATTTTGCAGGAGCAATGAAAATATTAAAAACAGCACATGGATCATCAACCAAATATCAGCCCTGACTGGGTAAGAAGGGGAAAAAAGGAGTGGTTACAAAACAAGGTCTAGCTAATTTAATAGTTGCCCCTGATAGCCACAGACCCCAATAACAAGGCACCAGGAATTTTACAGAGATAGCCTATAGAAACAGAATGGCATAACTGGCATAGCTAGCCAAGCTTTTATTTATTTTCAGTGGACTGGGTCAATTTCACCTTGACAATTCTGATTGTTCAATTGCAGTCTTTGTTTTCAACTTACATATCTTCAGGAAGTGAAGGTTGTATGGTAATTTTCTCATTTTAACATTTTTCACCTTTACATCCACATCAATATGAGGCATTATTACAGTGACCTGAACAAGAGCAAATATTGTTTTGTTATTATGCAGCTTTCCCAGTTAGCTATTCCTCTGTGGCCTGAAAGACTCTGCTGGTCAGGTACTCAACTAGAAACTTTCTCAAAGGTGAAAATTACACTCGGTAAAACACGTGCTTTGAACAGGCTGTCAAACTGTACTACAAGATGAATTTGAAATAGCTTTTTCTTTTGCGGTTACTTTCCTTTGGCTTGTAGGTAACAAAACTTTACTTACTGTCTAGTAGTTAATGAAACATGATGTCCATTTGGTTTATGAACTATTCAGAAACTGAAGTGTGTGTGATGCCTGTTCATAACCTTTTTCATCCTCATCCTGCATACACAAAGCATAGGTTATTTCATACAAGGTACTCTTGCTTTCCTGAGGAGTGCTACATGGGTAAGAACAATATTTCTGTACTTAATGTATAACTCCCTAGACGAACTACTAGGTTTTACACTTACCATGGATACCATGGATGAAGAGGCATGATGTCCATACTCAGCCTCCTTCAAGCTCTAGGTGAATCAAAACCATAAGCATGGTGATTAAGTTACTTAATGGAATATCAATTTGAATTATACAAGAGTAGAAAAATGAAGGGAAAACAAAAGCCTAAGCTAATTTAGCAGCAATAACCACATTATGTAATCTATTTAGGAGTACCTCTCAGTCTGGATTTTCATATATTGAGAGACAAAAGCATACCTTGGGAATCAAATTTGGTAAATTTTTCAAGGAGGAAATGAATATGAGAGTAGAAAGAAGATTTTATTAAGATATTTGACTAGTATATGTACAAAAGTTTTATAAAAAAGTTACATCTTTGGTGATGTGCCTAATCAGACACTCATACAATCAATGAGTTGTGCGATGAGTTCCTTGGTCTACTGTACTTTCATACTCACAAGTAGCTGCAATAATTGGTTGTGATCTGGAAAAACATTTACTAATACTCAAGAAAATTTTATGAAATTATTAAGGTCTTCTTGTACCTCTTGCATTTCAATGTGCTTCAGTAGCACAGTACATGATAGCATTGCTGTTGTATACAAGACAAAATAACAGACTTCTTATGAAAACAAATATTGTATATTCATTCACATAAACTTAAATACCAGATTTGCCACTGAAATTAATAATAAGAGGTTTATGAAGATAGACCCTTCATCCAATGATAAAAGTGAACTCCTTTACTAGGTGTATTTTAGGTAAAAAATGGATGACAAATTCCCAAAAATGACCCAAAACAATCTTTTAATGAATAAAGTTTTACATGGTATCTTTATTATATACAACTATGAACATAAGCAGCAAACACACAACTTCTTGCTGCTTGTAGCTGTTTCACTTTACACAATTTACATTTATGCCTTCATCTCTCTCACACCTTCATGTACCTGTCCTTTTGCATTAAATCTAAAATATCAAGTCATCGCCATCAACATGAAAATGCTGCCAAGACTAATGCAGCATAAAGCCAAGACATGCCTTCTAAGACAGCAAGTACCTTCTGTTTATATTACTGAAATTTCTAAAGTGACCAACATATACGCAATTCTAATAACAACCAATAAGTATAGGAAAATATACCTCCTTACTAAACAAGACATGATAAAAAGACACCCACCATACCTTCTATTAAACTTACGAGGTTAGCTTGTAAAGTCTGGCTAAACGATGCCACCACCTCCATTCAAATGGGGTGGGCAGCTGGTTTTTAAAATAATCCAACTTAATCACTTGAGCTGAATACTTTTAAAGGGCTAGTCAGGGTATGTGGAAAAGACAATTAGAAAAAGGTAAGAGTTGGTTTGATGAAAACACCAGAAAAAGGTAAGAGTTGATTTGAAAACACTTATTTTTGCAGAAGCCCACTAAGAGCACAATATATGAACAAAATAATGTGAATGGGTCTCATGATGGAAAGTTAAGATTTGAAAATTGGCACACTGAATGGACACAAGACCTGGAAGGCTTTCCTGGTAACAGTAAAAAAAAATCCCATAAAAATAAATTGTTAATAATTATATTGTCTATTGATTTTAATTTTACCTCTTTCCTGTTGCACATTTACACGATGAATCAATGACTTAATAACCGAGTACTATATTCAGTGCTGCTCAATGGTAAATAAACCTCCATAAAAGGCACTAAATTTAGATAATATAGAAGAATAAAATTTTCACAATATTCCATCAGGATTCACCCTGTTTCAAGATGTGCTGCAGTATTAAAGAAAAGGGGCATAAATTGTAAGCCAAAAACAAAATATTACACATTATAAGAGGAAGTCTATTAAATACACACAAATCCAGAAAGGAATTCACTACCACAGAATTCAGGAAACATGATTAGAAAACTGAAATTTTCTGAATAAATACAGATATGGTATGTTCTAAAAAAAATTCTCTAAGTTACAAAGAAAATCCCCACTGTACAACAAACCATCTTACAAGTGCAAATAAAATATAAAGAACTGTATGTGCAGAAACACAAAATTGCTAATAAACTGTTTAAATAATTCTTAACATACAGATTTTCAGTTTTAGATGCACAAGAAAAATAATTGGGTTTGTACTTGCATAGGAACATACCAAAACGCCCAAATCACAATCCTCTTCATTTCTCTGTTTTCTATTACTGCAGAGTTACAAGAAATTAATCAAACTGTCATGGTAATGAATAAGTACAACAGTACATTACTGACATCTTTGGAAGAACTTATCTTTAATTCTTTAACAATACAAAACTTATGTTACAAAGAAGTTAATTTAACAGGACTAACTTTTAGAAGAATGGGAAATTTAGTAAGCAGTGAACACAATTTGCACATTAAGAAAAAATTTTCAATAAATGCAAAGTTGCTCATCCAAACAATTTGTCAGCCACCTTCCAGTATCAATTCTCCTGTAAATATTATGAACAGTTAAAGGTGTATTTGTGAGTGTATTCATAAAAGTAAGGGAAAACAATACAAAAGCTACTGGGTTGGTAGGGGAAATAAAATTGAACTGGGGAATAAACCCTGAGCTTGAAGGAGATTAGCTAAATGGTTTGTTATAAACCCTCGTAATTGTCTCGTGTGTGCACGTCATAAGACTGGCACTTGCAACTTCATGGTACTTTGTACTGGTCACAAAAGAACTTAATAACCACTTTACTGATTATTATGATCTAGATCATGTAATAGAGTCAGCATAATTAATAAAATTTTTCATTTTCTGTATTACAAAATATATACTGTATACTATACGCTTGCTAATACTGCTTATAATATATTACATTCAGCAATATGACCTGTTCCTTAAGTTTTGGTTACCTTTAACATATTACCTGAGCAAATAATGTAGTACAGCATACTACAATTTCATCCACAGTTTACAGCAACCAAAATGCACTGAACATGTATTTCCAAGCCTTTTGCAAAATGCAACTGAAAACCCTAAGTCAAAAACACTGGTTAGAAACCAAAGTACCAAATTGAGTATGTAAACAGCAAGTTAATTACAATTAAAATTGGAATAGAGTAATGTTGAAACTACTGTTCACTAATTTCAGCCAGACATCTCACTCCTTTCAAAAGAGAAAACAAAGACTACTATGTTATTATACTAAAAAGTTTCATTTAATATGTTCTTACAAGTAATTTAACATTCTTTAGTTTTTTATATTTAAAAATTTAAATCTTTACACTGAATAAATAAGAGCCACAAATAATTACTTGGGTAGTATAATGCCATGTATAAAACCATAAGCTACTAAAAACATCACATCAAAATGCAACTTGGTTGCTCTTGTAAATGTGGTTTATGAATAAACTGTATTTCAATTCATACACTTCTGGGAAAAAACGGTCAGCCGCCCTAAAATGATGAAAGGGAATGCAATTACAGTGTTTACTAACTGTAATTTAAGTCTGCTGCAATCAGAATGCCCCCTCCCCCTTTTGTTCTAAAAAAATGGAATTAACTTAAAAAAAACAAAAAATTTTAACAATAACAAATGCAGAGGGAGAAACAAGTTCCAAAACTCACAAAATTTCATAATAAAATTTCTAACAGTACGTTATTTAATGCAACACCTTAGTCCTACAACTAAATAGTGTATACAGTATTTTATAAATACAACAAACAACCCCAGCTCTGTGATTAACCAATTCTCTGAACTGTCAAAGCCTGTTCTTGTGACCTTAATTTTATGGATGGTTAAATTACTTGTAGTTCCCTTAAATAGTGAAAAAATAACTGAAATGCTGACTTTATTGCACGATTCAAACAAACCGTTATCAGTGACTGTATCTTTTAGGATATCAGATTCTTTGTGAAGTGCCAAAATGAAATACTGAAAAGCAAGACTACATCAATTGGCACATCAAAAATCTTTTGTACCCTCATTCATGCACTGAATGCACCAACATAAATCCTAAAGTGTGACCTCTACTGGAATGGTCAGCATTATTGTATACCTTAAACATTTAATATATATTACTTCACATTTCTAGATAAATGCAAAACAAATAAAAATAAATAAGAAACACAACAAGTACAATTGATTAATAAAATTCACGTCGAGGTCTTTTTATGTTAACCTAACTTCTTGTAATTAATGAGAGAAGCTAACAAAACAACAGTAAAAATTTGACAGTAGTTAAAGCAATTATACCACTGGTCTCTTCTCATTTGTTTTGATTCACCATTAACAGTAACGAGCTTCAACTATTACATCTCAGTTTTTGTTAAGTTATTGTAAGTACCAAAAATGTGCAGTAATACAAAAATTTCTTATTGAAAAATATGGCAATAACTGAAATGTGTTTCTAATTCATTTTGTTTTTCTTTTCTTTAAACCTTTCAACCATCCATTTATATACCTATTTCTAGACAGTAAAATAATAATCAGTTAATATATACCATATATAAGAGAGAAAAGAGCAACACTGAGTCATGCATGTAGGGCAACATTACATTTTCCCTTCTGATATGTGCACCATCCCAATGGAAACAGAGAAGGCATATGAAAAGAAAAGAAAAAAAAATTTGTATTCTCCACATCAAACTCAAAAAGGCTACATCACTTCACAGCAAGTAGTGGTAGTAGTAGTAGTAGTAATATTCAGACAAAAGCACTCAACAGCACCTTTTGGCTATAGGAGGTATCCAGGCCCATGAATCCTGCAGTCAACAATATGCACAGAATCTCTGCATCCTCAATTCAGTGGTGAAAGAATTCAAGTCTATCTTTCCCTAACCTTTGCAGTCATCCAACGGGCAACATCCCCTTCACATAATACTCGGCTTGTAACTGGTGGGTTACTAAATTCCGAACGAAACTTCATGTTCACTTAAGATATACAGTTTCTTTTATACACTCAAGGATGGCAATGCCTCATTCATGCACTAAGCAATCTTTTCACATCTCTAATCTTAGAAGTACTGTATTCCCTTCACTACACGAAAATGCTCTCTTTGATCTTTTCCCAACTTTCCATTTTCTTAACAAGGTCAAGTTATGGAATGTCTGACCAATGTCCAACTATTTACATTTTTAAATAAATCCAATCAGACAATTCTGACCATGTGGTCCCACCACAAACACTATTTTTAAAGACAATATTTTCAAAACTAATTGTCAAACATTACAATCTGCCGTTCATTACATAGTAAAATTTTCAGTCAGATTCTGATCCATCCTCTTCAAATCCTGTAAGGTCTACTTCAACTAACTTCCCATTGTGAATGGCATACTCTAACAGGGCGAGGTGACAAAACACATATTGGTCTGGCATCTGAATGGAGTAAGCCCGTTGTGACCTTATTTTTTCAACAGTACCTTTAACTTCAATAGTTCCTACTTCTTCTAGACGACGGATGCAAATGTCAAGGGTGCAGAATGTGCCTGTGGACAAAGTCCATATTCATAATTATTAATTAACACATTCCATCAAACAGAAACATGCCTATATAAAGTCAAATCTACAAATGCACATCTGAGCTTCTAAACCTAAGACAGTATGGAAACTAGTCTCTTTCAGAATTGAAAAATAACCAACATAAATTTCTGAGGAGAAATTATTATTTTAAATCTATGAATAATAAATTATTTCAACATGGTGACTCTAGATATTTAGGTCCTTATTGTACCCTGACAAATTTTCACATTCCCTTGTCAAACATTTCCAGTACAACCTCATTTGCATTTTTAGTAGCTGTGTTCTTCAGTCTTTAGGCCTCTTCCATCACTGTGAATGGTCCATTGCAACTCTAATGTTGTTTAACATATGGAAGTGTTACTTATGGCTACTTGGGCATTAACCCAACATGGAGCAGACCTCTTGAGTCAAAAAAGAAAACAGGTGGCATAACTTTCTAAACTGACAATGTCAACTTGGACTACTTTTATATGAGTGGTGAATGAGGGGGATGCCATTCCATCAGCTGACATTAATGCTTGGGAATACCATGCAAAGCCCCAAGTTTCTTTTCGTGTCATGATTGTGCAATACTGAAGCAACATCCATGGTGATTACTTGGAAAAGTAGTCTAATGTGGTAAGATGTATAAATTTTCCTTTCAGGTTTTCTTTTTGTTATTCCTAAAATGGGTATTAGTCAAAACTACCTACGTTAACTATAACGACACAAATAATCAAATACATAATATCATTACAAGCAAAAATTATTATTTAATTTTTTACTAAAGGCAGATGAACAATCACTTACCTGTTCTACCTATGCCAGCAGAGCAATGAACAACAATGGGAGGGCCTAGAGAATGGCCAGTCCAAGCATCTCCTAACTCTGAAGTTAAACGAGCCTGAGAGTCCCTAACATGGGTTAAAAACTCTAGCATTGCCATTGCAGAATCTGGGACTCCATAATCAGGCCAGGATGTAAACTGCATATGCTCAACTTTTCGTTCCTCACCAGACTGCAAGAGTATCAAACATTTCTGAATTTACATTTTGTAGTCGATGCAACATCCACAAACAACTATATTATACAGATATAATACTAACATACTACAGTGACACTATAGCATGGTATTTCTTAGTAGCAGCTTCAAGTACGACTACACTTTAACTTCCACTTGTGAATTAACAAGGTCATCATTATTTGTTTTATTATTTTACTTTATTATTACTATTATGTAATTTAACAAGACAAATTCACAATGTTAAACAATTAATGGGCTCATCCAAAGGATATGTCCTTAAAATAAGAATTGAAAATGGAACATAGTAAAGTTAAATTAGTTGGACAGCTACTTGTAAGGATCAAACGGAACTAATGAAAAATACAAGGTAGAAGTAAATAAAGCCGGCATTGAAGGGACACAGTCAAGAGCCAGTAGTATATTAAAAATGTGCTGCACAAGACATTAAGAGCACTGCCTTCCTATGAAGGCTAACTGTACCTGCAAATATCTTTAAAAATATACCTTAATTGTGATGTGAAAGGTGAGGACACAATCATTTGATTTTTATAACTTTCCAGAACAGTTTCTTAGAAATTTGTTCTTTGCTCTAAGTGAAAACTCAAAAGAATTAAATTAGTACCCAGTCATGGCAGCCATTTTTCAATTGAGCTCCGACAGCCTGTAAATGAAATCTCTGTAGAATTTAATACTATGGAAGGTGTCTATTCTGTCCCTTTAATTATCTGTAATAATGGAAAATTAAACTAAAAATTAAATACAGTAGGGTTTAACCAGTTCACTCACCTTATTATCTCGAATACTGAGGACTGACACTGTATAATCCCTATAGTTGCAAACAAGAGTATTCGTAATAGTGAAATGGGAGTGAGAAACAAGTGCACCCTGCTCAACAGGCCAGTACTGGCCACATTTAGTTCTACCTCTTTCTACTGCCCTTGTTGTCATGACAATAACACACACCCTCTGCTCCCAAATCATCCTCCAGAAATCACCAAATGTTCCAGGAAGGGGACCTACAATGGAAATGTGGAAAATTTGTCTGAAAATAAATCCTGGTGATGAAATTGAGCGTAAGTATTATAAACCAGCCGCGCCTAACAACTGAACACTGCACAATTCCAAGGTATTCCTATAACAGATTGCTGCAAGTATAACAGTGTTCTACCTATATTATTTTCAGAAAAACATGAGTTAACTACTTTTTATACCATTCAAAGGACTGAAATAAGACTATTTGGGGATCCTGTTTGATGCCAGTATTTACAACTTATTGCAACACTGATTTCACTATTACCTGGAAGCAATAGCAAGGCATATCACTGTTTGCAAACTTGCCAGTCTCCCATTTTTTACAATTTATGAGCTACATATAATGCAATTTTTACCCCAGTATATTGTTGTTCTATTGTACAATGATAATTCCATGCAATATAATCATGTGTTTTTGCATTTTTATGCAATGGCATTCTTGCTTTTTTCTAATCAGGCCAGCTGCATGAACTCACTGTATGACTGTATTATAACTAATTCTGGAGCTGAAGCCTGTGGGTTCTGAGGTCAACTGGCAAAAGTTAGAAATAATTATATTCAGCAGGAGTACAAGTTATTTTTGTTGCAGAATGCTGATGTATATTACTACACTTTTTTTTTCCATTACAATTACTGTCATGAACTGACATTTCCTAAAATAGCGAGTAACCATTTCAGTGGCAGTGATGAACCTTTTGCCTTTCACTTACTTTATCTTTTACCATTATATAGCACTGCAGAGTTTGATTTAACTTGTTATCCTTAAGGGGTATTCAGTAATTTGCAATTATTGTCATAAAAAATACTAAAACCAAAACTTCATATAATTTCAAGATTCCTATATCGATTACTATAAATCTATTATTCCTATATAGAATACTATAAATCTATCTTACAAAAATAAATGTCTCAAATTAAACAATCACTCGCAATAACTGATCTGGGAATAAGTTATTAACAGAGCACAATTTCAATTACAGTAAAGCCTCAGCTTACTGGAAGCTCAAGAAGTGTGGCCTGATAAGCAGTGAAATTTGATATGTAGCGATTCCATAGTTTTACCCTTAAGCATTACACAAATCCCACAGACAACACACACATGTACTTTACCCTTTTTGATTTATACAGATTTTATCAGCAAAGTGCATCACTTCTAAAATGGCCAAGGAGTCCATACACACAGGCTTACAGGAAACAAAACATTTGGCATTTAGTATAAAAAAAAAGGCAAATAATGCATAGTAACTTTGTTTATCTCAACTTGGAAATTAATTAAGAAACTTTCTTGGGCTGGCAAGTAAATTTTCCGAGTGTCAGATTTTCAGGCTTCTTATGTAACAATTCTACTTTTCTCCCAGTTACTGAGTGATGCAATTATTGCAACCCATATGTTGTACAGAATAATATTGAGAAATTTGTAATCTTAAGGTAATTTTAGCATTTGTGTATAGTCAGCGTCCATATTTTTATCCTGTAAGAATAACTGACTGTGCTTTCCTTGCACTTGTACAGTATTAGCATTCAATATTAAAATTTTTTTATGGCTACATGTATTGTTGCAATTACAGTACTTATTTCCTAATTAAAGTTATATACAGTTTGGTCAAACTACAGTATTCAACTGTCTGATCTATGGAAGCTATTGCTAAAATGAGCTTGGTTTGTTTCTTAATAACTTATTACTATACATAACTTATCAATATAATTTTTGTGAGACTAGATCTGCAGAAAAATGCACAGGTCCTAAATACAATACAGGTTTCAATAAAATCTATACTATATCTCTTAATTTTGTTTCTTAATATTTCAGTACAAAATTAGTACACAAGTCACACAAAAATTTCAACAGAATTTCTGCAAGCTCATAGGATTCTTCTATTTCTTGAAAAATCCAAATTTTGTTTTTTCATACATCCATGTCATCAGAAATTTCTGATGGGTAACTAATTAAGAGAAGTTGGAATCCAATAAGCTGAGGTGCTACTGTGTTACTGTTATTCTCCTAGCTTGATAATGTAGTTGTTGTAAGCAATATATTGCACACAATCCATACAACATAAAATCTGGTGCCAAGCCTGAGTATACAAATATATTTTTCCTATTCCTGTTAAATTTTTAGTTCTGCTACATTCCTAAAATTTTCCTTACCTGATAATTTCTTACTTCTTTTTTCTGTTGTTTCCTATGCACTTGTTCATTTTATTTTCTTATATGACACTAATTTTCAAAACTTCACATTAAGCAATAAATAATGAACTTCCCATTAATTGGTTTCTACACCATTAAAATACCAGTGCATTTATTTTTATTGCAAGTGCAGTAACTTACTGCTGTATTTTACAAGCCTTAACCCTTCTAACATACTTAAAATATTTAATACAACAATAAAATTCCAATATATTCCTGGTATTTCTACTTCATATGTAAAACTGGCATGCTGGACCATTTGATGAATGACTAAATGAGAGCATTGTCAAGACCCAAAAGAAGCAATACATCATTGTCGTAAGAAAGTTAGACTATAAGAATGAAGGACAACAAACTAGGTAACTACCTTGAGTAGAAATAAAGGCATTCTTCTGTTTGTAGCCATCGACATAATTAGCATTAATGTAATCTGTGTGTCCTTCTTCATCTTCTGGTGCTAGTACCACTCTTGAATGGTCAAAGCATAAAACATCTGTGTACCGATTTTTTATTTGATTCCAACGTTTTCTGAAAGAGCAGAATTATCATTCAATACAGTATTCAACTTTCAAAGAAGCAATTTTTTAAACTGTAAGACAGCAAATTAGAACCAAATAAAATTGTTATACTTGCTTACCATACTAATAACTGAAAACTTATAGTTTTAACTGCACTTACTTAGAGTTTTCAAATGTGCCATCAGGTGGCCTATTTTTGATCTGTGTGTAGTCGTGATACAACCCCTGCCGACCCTTATCTCTTAAGTGGCGTACGAATTCCTCGAGTGTAAAACCTTGACCATCATCGAAGTGTAAACTGTCATCGTCACTAAATCCACTGCTTCCACTGCTAGGAGGTGCCAATGGAGATTCTCTCCCTGGAGTTAAAAATACATAATTAGGATCAAAACCAAGGCTACACAAGAAATGAGAATTTTGTATAAAAAGCCTCTGTTTTAAATAAAAGCAACAATGAATTATAATCAAGTTAGCCTGTTATAGGATTCTATATTTAAAAACTAAGTGATATATAACTGTTAGGTACTTTTAAGAAATTGATGTAATTAAAATCAAAGAGGAAAATAAGATTGTCATAAACAATACAATATTACAAAGTGAGCCTCCTGTCCAAGATTGCAGTCACTATTATATGAAAGGATCATTTTAATTTCCATTGCTTCTTAAACCAACATACCAGTCCATATGGAAAATGTGGTTGGATTACCCCTCACACTGAGAGCCCAGTTGAAATCTGTTAAAACAGTTTTACATTTGATTATACTTTTTGGTCAAGCACCTTGCTGTTTCAACAACCATGGCATACAAGGCAGCACTGGCTGAACCTTGCCTTATAGTTTAGAATTTATTCTAACATAGAAATTGTTAATTCCATTCTCCAGTCTTGTACACTGCAAAGGTCAGCTTCTACAAAGTTCCCCATTACCTGGTCCCCAAATAAGGTTCTTAGACTCCTGTATCTCCTAATTCATGGGCTCAATACAATTACAACTCATGTGCTGCAAGAGGCAGTCTTCCCGACTGCTTTGGAATCAGGAGCTCGGATTAGCATACTTGGCTCTCTTAGACAAGGACAACATTTCATCACTCATACACCTAGTTGTCATTTGCTGTTGTCTCCTGGCCTATCATTTCCTGGCCAAGAATGAGGACCGTTTTAAAGGAAAATCCTCTTTTTGGATCATATAAAAATATTATGCCTGGTTCAAGCACTAAGGTTTACCTAGATGTCATGGCAAACATCCCAGATGGTCCTATTTTTCTTATACCTTAACACAAACAAACCACTCTCTCAACATGGGCTGATAATTATTTTAGTGACCCTCCTCGTTAAAAAGGCTGACCCTCACTCCTTTCATAAGTCACATGACATCCGAAAGGCGAGTACTGTACATCATTAACTTTCTTCAGAAATGTTTCCTTCAAAGAAGTCTTTGAGTGTACAGAGTGATTATTAGAGACAGTATTCCTGAACTGGTGAAAATGCAATAATCCTGCAACCACACATAATTAAGTAAGTCACTGTAGAACCACAGTGGATAATACATTCATAGGTTTGTGTGTCTCCTGTTCTTTATTGCCAAACCTGAATGGGTGTCTGGAATAAAGAAAACTGTTGATAACCTGTGACTTCACCTTGAGTAAAAAATTCCTGAAATTCTATTGCCATGAGAGTGGTGGTCATGCTGAGATATTGCTGAGGAAGGTGCAATAATCTTGCAGCCAGACCCAACATAATCAGGCTCGTATGTTGTTTCCTGTTCTTTATTGCCAACCCCTATGGGTATCTGGAATAAAGAAAATGTTTATCTGGGTTGTTGGGATTTATTTATCAGGAGCTTAGCCATTTCCGCACCTGTCAGTTTCTTTTGTAATCTCCAATCCTTTGAGGACGAACAGCAGCTACGCTATCAAAAAACAGGTTTTGACACAGGAAAAACCTATTTTTGATAGCCGCTGTGAGTCCTCAAACCCACCCACTTTCCCTGACAAAAAGGCATGGGACTGGGTGAACATTTATCACAGACCTGCCGTGTAATGAAGTTGGCCGGAACAGGCTGTTGCCACATCTGTGCGAGTAAGACATTGACCCTAGGAAGTCGTTGTAGGACAGGAGGTAGAGCCCTCCTGACCGGAGTCCTTTATATTATATCACTGTGCCAACAAGCCGAGACCACCTATAAAAGAATTATTTGTAATTGGTTGGTCTGTCTTATGAAGCCCCAGGGGGGACCATAAGAGTGTAACTCCTTTGAGGACGAACAGCGTCTGCCAAAAACAGGTTTTTCTTGAGTCACAACCTTTTTTTTAATTCACAAACATGCATCTCTGAATCATGTTTCACTTCACAACTAATCGCAGTGAGGATGTTGGTATTACCAAGCTCATACATATGGCAATATGTCGGTGAACTTAGTCGGCCAATGATTTTAAGAGCAAAAAATTTCCAGAAAGCAAATGGTGCATGATTGCAATGTTCATATTTTATAACATGATAATACATGTAATATAATTGGATACAGTAAGTAAAGCAAGTTATATTAAAATTATTATTTTAGATACATTTCCAAATGGATGCTACCTTCACAAAAAATTCCATCTTTTAAGAGCTTTTTGGTATTTAGAATTTCATATAAGGTACTCTCAAAATCTGGTAATTTTCTTGCAGTAGTCTTATAAACAATATCAGTTTAAGAACATGGAGGGAAGAATTAAAAACAATGAAAGAATCAACAAATTCAGTTTTCTTTATGTGTGTGCTATAAAGAATGCACCTGCTGGGCTACAAATACTACCCTACCACCATCTCCCAGTTCTTCACTTGCACCAAGCTGGCATCCCAACTCCATCATAATGCAATGTTGTTAGTGGAGGGGCACTACCTAAAACATCTTAAGGGCTAAGTCAGTTCAGATCATACCCATAACTCAAAACCAAGATAAGCTGTAAAACATTCCCCTCACTCAACATGCACAAGATATTAAAATTCCGTGGGCAATTACCAATCTTGTAAATTCCGTGGGCAATTACCATTCATTAACAAAGCATCTGTTTTAGTATGAACTTAGAAAAGGGTATAGTAGAAGTTAGTAAAAAAAGTGAAAAGTAACTAATAAAACCCAGACCCACCTCCACTAGTATCATCAATGGTGTGGCCATTATGACGTCTAGTGTCTTTAATCTCAGGTGCCGGAGAGCTCTCTTTGGCTGTCATACTAGTTTCTTTATCTTCCTCCTTTTTCTTTTCTTCTTGTACCTCCTTCTCTTCAACTAAGTTATTTAAGGTAAGCAACTGATCCTCACTTACAAGCTCTTCCCCCTCTTCATCCAAATCCTCTTCGTCATGGCTGTCATGGCATGAACTTTTCCCACAAGAGCTTCCATCATCACTACACTCTTGGTACAGCTGACAGAACAAGCATAAAGATACTCTAAGCAACTTGAGATTTGTGAAAAATGGTAATGTTCAGAGAAAATGAGTGTAACAACCACAGAGTTGCCCAAAGGTAAATCTAAAATATTAATTTTATAGCTGTGGTAACTAGCCATATAAATAACAATGAAATTAAAATAAAGTAATAAAAATCCTTACAAATTTACAGCTAAGGAATATAAGGGGAATTTTACTAATGTTAACTCAGATTACAACAAAGAAAAATACTTTCAGCCCAAAACCACACAAAAAGGGAAAATTTTCCATTATTCCTACTAGTCTGTTTTTCTGTCATCATTGCAAAGTAAAACTCAAAACAGTTCACTGCCAATTAGTCTTAATGTTTACACTTTTAGTGTGTTAAGACAGGTTGGGATACTAAATTATACCTTACTGTATGTTTTTTTTAAGTTGAGAGACTAAAATTTTTCAAGGATGTTTATTTTTTTGGCATTCTATTTGGACTTTTTTTACTTGTAAATATTCTTTATGTACTCTCAACTTTAGTACTTTGTATTAGGTTTGAACCAAAAAGATTAAGTTTTAAGACACTGTCTTTTAAGGAGACATCTGCAGCATATAAAGTAGCATTTTGAAATTGGATTGGCTCGTCCTTACCCTTCCCCACGTTTCAGATTTAATTATCAGTTCCTAATATTAATGACTTACTGGGCAAAAATAAAGCTGGCTTTGATTACTGGCTAGGCAATATAGAAGACTGCCATGTAAACAAGTCTCTAAAACAAATCTAAAATTATTCTTCTAGTTTCATACAATGCAAAGCACATCTGTGTACTTAATAAAAATCTAAAAATTTCCCAAAAAATGACAATAACTTAAAAGGAAATATGTACCCACATAGAACACTATTATGAACATATTAAAGCTGAAATGAAATTATGCTGTAACATATCAGTTATGTTGGAAAAGATACTCAAGAAACTTACATCCTCCTGGGAACCTTTCGGATCATGGTCTGCACAGGGTACCATATTGTCAGTATGGTCCAAATCTGTTACACTTGAAAGAGTGTCTCCAGCTGGGTAAGTGAGGGGTGGAGCAGGCTCACAAACTTGAGAGGGATGCCTGTTTGTCATGGAAGTTAAGCAACGTAATAACCATGCACTGTGGTCAATGTTGAGACTCCCACCCAGCTGTACTGGTAAACACTCACTAGGTATGTGGTTTACAAGCTGCAGGTAAAGAAGGGTTTGGAGTTAACAGGTGGCAACTGCTTTACATGAAGTGCTTTCAAATATTTAAGAAAGTTAATGGCTCAATCCATATATAATGTATATTTAATGCAGAAACTAAATACAGTAAGGTCAAACTGTTGGACAGTCTTTACTAAAACTGTAATTTAATGTACAAAAAAATCATAAAAATAACAAAATACATCCCACTGATGGTGCACAATTTACATTTTTTGCATTCATAAAATTTTTGTTCTTGAAAAGAATTTACAATTCCACAAATTCATTAATTTTCATTTCTGGTGGTTCAAATATACTAATTAATAGTAAGTTAAGTCCATTTAAACATACTTGGCAATGAAATCAATTAGTCTTTATGATATTTTTATCTATCCAACACAATACTGTATTGTATTTAGTTCATGGTAATAAAAAACCAATGAGTAGATACACTTAACGTTTTTTCCATTCAGTACCAGTCAGTTACGTATTTGTTTATAAACTGCTACCTATGAACATAAGGCTTCACAGTCTGCGACTAACTGCACTTCCAACAATATGTCACAGCCACAAAAATGAACTTGTATTTTCATAACTAAAAAAAAATTCAACTGTAGCCCACTCCATGATTGGCCCACATAAACTGAAACGCAACGTGTCTCCTCATGGCTTACTAATTACTATTATTTCTTGTGAGCTTTCACTTATGAGAATGCAAATACTGCAAGCATAAAACAGACAGAGCCAACAGAAGTAGTTAAGATTCAGATAAAATTAACAGACAGAGTCAACAGAAGTAGTCTAAGATTCTGATAAAAAATAAAAGCACCAAAAACTCAAAATTATAAGATAACCTTTGTATTTGTTTTACCTAAATCAGAAAAGTTAAGTATGGAGCATTATAGCCCATCTCACATTTCCATGTGCCCACACCCATACTACTGCCAGAAAGGTGGTTGCAAATTCTCATAGTATGAAGAATGAAATAATTCTAGTACTGGGTAATTTGACGTCGTGGAATATGGATTCTGATGCTCAAAAAGTAAGTAGCAAACAATGACTGTAAGGGTACACTAGTTTTCCTCTGGAAAAAAAAAAAAAAAAAAAAGCTGAAGGAATACAGTAGTCACAAATAAACCTTTCCTTAGAAGGTCTAAGCAATAACTAACATTAAGGGAAAGAGAAAAACATTATACTGAGAAATTTTAAGATTCTGGGTTGCTGCAAACTTCCGGGCAAGGAAACAATATTTCAAAACTGTAGTGCAACAGAGCTGAAGAATGTCACACTCATATTATCTTCATAGATGAGTATATTTTTTAGCAAGTGCTGTATACAGTTTTGGAACACTGGAATCTGTAATTATTGTTGTTTGCAGTCATACTTTTCTACTCATCTGAAAAGTTTTCCAAAATGAAGAACAATATATGTTGTGCTAAGTCAGAAATAAAAGCATTATGGTAAAGTACTATTTGAGTCTTTTCCACACCAAATGTCTAGGATACCTAGTATTTTTCCAAATTCCTAACAGTAGATGAAAGTGTCAGGTATTCAAGAAATACTTTAGCAAGTGTATCAGCTATTTGCCTCTTGAAATGACACTGAAGCCCTTTTAAGGTTACTTTTTAGTTCCTTACAAATATTTAGGTGGGGATTGACATCCTCAGCCAAGCAGGTATACACTACATTAAATTGTGGTATTTAGATGGTAACTTGCGTATGGTTTCTTGATTTTAGCAAAATCTACAAATTTTTTTATATTTGAATAATAATTTATTTAAATTATTAAGCTGCACATTATCAGCAAGCCAAACAATTGGGTTTACAGTACACATTATAAAACAAAATACCTGTATGGCATCATTTAAATCACCAATTTACCCATGTATTTACATGTAAGTGTTAGCTGAAAAATATTATGAAAAGTCAAATTCCAGTAGGTGACATCTGCCTACATTAATGAATAATCTACTGAGATTTTTGTCTGCATTTCTTAGGGCATCTACATCTTTCCTCTCTGTGAAGTTTTATTACAGGGAAGCTTTGCTTTCTCTTCAAGGACAACATTCAAACTGGGTTTCCACAGTTCATATTGACTTTCCAAAGAGCACAATTCTTAACTTAATCTTCCTGTAATTATCAGAATAGGTCACAAGTTCATACATTTACAGACAGTATATTAAAATAAACAGACTTACCTCTGGCAGTGAAACTGTATATACACGGTCCCTCAGCTTCTCCCTAACAAAAAGTCTCAGCACTTTAAACGGTGCCTTGAACCACAATGGTGCTGTTACTATTAAGACCTTCTTAAGTCGAGCTGGGTAGCCTCCCTGAAAGTACAGTATAATCTATCAGGATTTGTATATTACTTTCTTACACTAAATTTCTTTGTACTTTATCACATTACAAGAGCCAAAAATCTTACTATCACACAGATTTCAAATCCACGCATGGTCATACAGTACATAGGATAAGTATCCACAGTTTACAAAACATCAAAAATCAAATGAATAACATGAAGAAAAGCAGACTTTTCCATTATATACATACAATATAAATGATTATAGTACAATACAAGTAAAATCTGAAGATAACAAGAAATGAAATGTATACTTATAGTTTTTCTTCAATATCTGCATATTTTCGATAAACACTACCTAAGTTTGTTACAATTAATAATCTTACTGTTCATCAGTATTTTTATTTCCTTCATTTACCTAGTTCTTTATGTCAGTCATAGCCATCTTTTTTGGGTCTCATCACTTGCTCAGTTCTCACTGTTGTTTCACTGTAGTTTTATTCTGGTTTTGTTCTACAGTTTTTCTTATATACAATGGAAATCACAGAGCTTCTGTGTCCATTCTATGGGAATAATGCATTCTGATAAACTTGTACAAACTTAAGAATAATACTATCTACAAATTAAATTTATGTATACAGTACACAAGAAGGATAAAAATATTATCAAAAGGCTGAAAAAACTATCATAACCTTACAAAAACATGGCTATCTCAAACCCTCCCTACAGATAGTAAACGAACCTGAAAAGGAAGTAGCCCTACAATTACATGGTGGGATTCAAACCTTCTCATGCTAAGTATGTTACTACTTAAATCCTATTTACAGTTACCAAATTTATTCAAAACATGACCAAAACAATGCCATTAATTACCTTTAACAAGGAGAGTATCTTCTGGGATAACTGATAGTCAAAATTCTGATATGAGGATTCACTCATATCATAAATGAAAATTAAACCACATCGCTGAGTCTGGGTTGATTCTAACTCAACATCCAATTGGTAAACAACGCCTTGCAAGGTTGCTTGTTGAGTGGTAATACGGGGATCATGAAGACGGGCTGTAAACACTGCAATGGCCGCTCCTGAAGTATCACGACAGGGCTGTTGGAAGATGATGTCATTTACTTTTGATTTGTAAGCTGACAACTTGTTTTAACTTTCACAGCAAGGAAGGTATATAGTACAACACAAATAATTAAAATGCTAAGATTGTAAAGTCAAGAAAAAAGTAAAATTTGAAAGCTCAAAAGTAAGTTTTCCACTACCATGTTCTTACAGAAATCACTTTTTTCCACTACCATGTTCTTACAGAAATCACTTTAACAGAAACTCAATATCAAACTTTGATGAAGCCAACAGAATTTTGAATTTATGTTTATGTTTCCTTTTCAGTATCAATAATGCAGATTTAGTAACACATCCTCCTCAAGAACATTTTGTTGTGCAACCCTACATTTAATACTGATGAGACTGTCACAAGCAAAAACATTTGTTAAAAGAACGTACGGTACTGCATAATTTTATTGAGAAAATTTGCAGAAGTGTATAAATCACATTTTAATTACCATAATTCAACTACTTTCAACTCAATGACAAGCTTTTATGTATAGCATCCCTTATGCTAAGAAATTACAATATCTATGAGATACAGACTATAAGATGGTGTTCAGCTACCCAGACTCGAGATATATATTAATGGACACAATGAAAAATTTGAAGGTAAAGACTAATGAAGCTTATTGAGTGAAACAAGAACATCATTACCAAAAACAGTAAATGAATGTTAACATGGTGTACTCTTCTAATACTTATCTTATGGAAAAGGAAGTGATACACTTGTTATTTAATAGTTTTCAAACTTCAGCTTGTTAGCAGGTCATTTTAAATTTAACATAGCCCTAAGAATTTTTATTATCAATTCACTGGCCCCAAATGCCATCAAAATTGTTTGTCTATTTTATTCTTGGGCATTTTTCTTTAAAACAATTTGACATTTGTGGACTGGTTAATTTCAGTTATGGTAACATTACATAATTAATATACAGTAACCAAATCAGTATTATCCAAACAGAAAAGGAGAGATGTCTCAAAAATTTATGTATGGATTTAATATAAATACATGAAGATTAATAGATTATTTCAATAAGTTCACAATTGTTAATATCATTGCCTTTTCCCAAAAACTTCAGTTTCCTTACAGCCAATGTCCTCTTAATTTATTCTTCACCCTTATACTGTGTACATAAACCTCCAAGTTGTTTCCCATTACTGTAGATGACATTATTGCAATATGAACTTGCAATGTGATTAAGAATGAAAGCAAAGCTTAATAAATACTTGAATGACAAAATACTTACTAGTATGGTAAATTTACCAGATGTAAGCTCAGCACGGAGGGGATCAGAAGTTGGATTCAAGTGAATTAAACCTTCCCTGTGTCTAGTTGCTTCGTGTTGCTCATACAGATTTACAGCTCTGATAAGTGAAAAAAATATAAATCAACATACCGTGCTTGTCAATTTTTATACTGCTACAAAACTGACAATGAAAAAGGTTTTTGACAACAACGAGGCACAAGTTGAATAAAAATTGTTACAGAAAATGCTGCTTCTCAATAAATACTTCATACAAATGAAACTGATAAGTAGATAATAAAGCAAAAGAGAAACATAAAATAATTGTCTCCCTTTCAGTGTCAGAGACTGGCATTGGAACCATCTGATTTTTCAGTGTTGTTAACAGAATATTTGCGAGGTAACTAAAGTGTAAAAAAACAAAATTAAAAAAAAATTCCATGACATCATCAAAGATAAAGTGTAAAAAAACAAAATTTTTAAAAAATTCCATGTCATCATCAAGATACATGTCATCATTCAAGATCTTGTCTATGGAACCTGAAATATAATGTTGCTTTCTCTCATCTACAAACTTGCCCCAATATGTGCTACACAGTGAGGAGATATCAATAAGACCAGACACTCGTGCGCTATCACCCTCCAAAATGGTGATGACGAAGATTCAATCAAAGAATGAATTCTCTAACATTTTGAGTTCTCAGATACAAAACTTTATTTTGCCATTTTTGTTTACTATAAGACTATACTGGCCATTTTATTTCAGTACTGTATAAGGAACAGAGGGATAATCATTACATCAAATATTGTTATATATCATTACATCAAAAATTGTTATATATGTGGCTTCTGCATTGGCCTGTTTGTAACCTTAAGAACAGGGCTGGCACATGAGAAAACTGGAGCAATTTGTAACAGGACATGCTAGCAGAGCCATCCTGCATTTTATGAACAGATGGATGCAAAAGACTTAATTGTCCACTGGCCATAAAGGTTCTAAGGAACATTTAAGTAAACAATGGAATCTCAGCCAATTGTTTTGTTCAGAAATTCTAGAGATTTTGATATGGGTGTCAGTTCAGTTGAAAAAACTAAAGTGTAACCAGCTAATTTAACTATGTGGAACTCATTGTAATGAACGACTGCAATGCCATCTCCATCATAGGTTTCTGATCTGTATAAATGGTTTGTTACCATTGTAAACGTATTCTTAGTGTTTTAGGGCTAAAGACTAAAGAAACCATAAAGGATCTGATGGTTGTAACTTTGATAAGGCAAGAGATAATGGTTTTGTGTGAAACAAACATTTAACATTATATTATACTTTCAGTAAGTCCTGTACAAATTATGACATCCAATATTTTTCTATGACTGTAACTCAGTCATTATAGGAGTAGCCTCCACTTCCCTATGGGGTTTTTTCTGTAGTATATATTTTCTCCAAACCAATGGTTAGGCAGGCATGTAATAAGTTAAGGAATTGGCTTAGAGGAAGGTCCCAGGAAGCTTTGTTCACCTGTCTGCAGTCGATGACTATGGAAGTGGAGACCTATGAGGGCACAATCTGTCTTTACTATCCTTGGATGATGACTTTCGTGGCTCTGGAGATTGCTTAGTTGTGGTGCTACCAAACATTCTCATCATCTTGGACTTAACTCTTGCACAGGGATTACTCTAGTATTAGTTTAGTTATATGAGCAGTTTTGATGTACTGTATAAGGTTTAGCTGTATAAGCATTTTAAACTCTAAACTTTAGAGGCTTGGGTGGCCTACAAACTTTATCAAAATTTTTGTATATGTATTTTAAATAACTTCATGTGTCCATTATTGCTTATTTCTTTATCTAGTAAATCTTTAAGTATGATAAATACTGCTAAGGCCTAAACCATCTTTTCAGTTACACCTTCCCTGCCTCACCAACAGTTTATAATTAATTGTGGTATTAAAGGTTTATTCTTGGGAAACTTTACTACAACACTGGTAACACGTTGTTTAGGTGCTTTGTGATCAAAGGCTTTAGAAATCAAATATCAAAGGTTAATGATTTTGTCCATTTCAGAAGGTATCGCACTGGAGGGGATGATGCCTCAAACGATGCCCTTGGACTCCTGACACTTAAGAGCTCAAGTGTGCTCTATAAAAGATTTTTATCTGTGATGTCCTAACCTGGGAGAAAGTAGGGATGCATTGTTGTACCACTGTCACAGTTGAGGTAGTTGTTAACTAGAACTTGAGCTACACCATGGATCTCACTAAGGATTAACACAAGCAGCAGCTGTGGGTATTCACTTTCCTGACTTAAGTCATGATGGCACTGTATTTACACGTCAGGGCATTTACTGAATGCATTAAGACGGACACTCAGGTAAGTAGCTTCCAAGTAAATCATGAAACTGATAACGATATCAAAAGCCCCTCGATGTAAACCCATGAGCCTTCTACTTCCCCCCAAGACATCACTGATGATGAAAAATTACCTTGTCCTACCTGTGCACACTCTCTTAAAAAAAAAAATACATAAATAAATAATCTACCTATTTCAATGCCCTGTCTCTCCAAGAGAATTTCATGTCACATTCAAGAAGGTGCCACTGGAAAGGAATATGGAAATATTCCAAGCAGGCAGAACTTCAATCAGGCTCTTAAGAGGTTATGGAATCCACACCTAACAGCTTTCAACTAGGCATTCTTAAAGCATTTCATACTCTAGTAAACTTTCCTAGAAGGTCTCTCAGGAGACATTTCTCCTGCCTACTACCATTAGGATACCTTTGATAACCAAGGCCACCAAACTGAAAATACTGCTTAAATGATCATCGACATTACAACAATGTCACCTTTCAATCAACACTGCAGCTTAAAATGATGAGGCACCAGCCAGTCAACGGTAAAAATTTTATGTGATGTGACCACTTTTCCATTTGGCAATATCGCATAAATACAACATAGCCTATTTATGAAGAATGAAATGTTAACACCCTCTGTAATCTTCCCCTGTGTACTTTGAGTTGCAAAAAAAAAAGTAATATAGTATAAATGTGTTCATACCCTACATGAATATCCTGAGAAGAATATAGAACAATGTCTGAATAATTTATTCCATCACAAATAGGGCTCAAATAACATCAAAATGTCTCTTAGATGAATGATGGTTTACCATGAAACTACCAAAGCAAAACTTGCCTAATTGAGACTACATCAATCTTAATAAAGCCCTTATTCATTTCCACACGAGAACTGCCTAAAACAACAAACATCTTTACCTTGGTTTTTGTAACCCGATTCATTTCTCAGACAATCACCACAGATGTTATCATTGTTAATAAAGGTACAGTAATATCTCTCAACCCCACAACTATATTTCAAACGGAATTTGTCTTCAACAAGAACCAGGAGCATGTTATATATTAATAGCGAGTAACTTTTAAATACAGTAGGCAATATAACAGACTGACACAGACAGACAAATCAAATGGACAATTTCAATCACGACATGTAAGAAATCTGCCAATGGACGACTTGATGATGTTGCATCCAGGAAAAAAGTTTTATTACAATACATGGTAACTGCAGCCTCTTATCAGTGATGATAACAATTCATTCATTTTGATAAACAATTGACTGAGCATTCCCAACTCGTGTGACACCCAAAGAAAGGAGAGGTAACTACAGCCTCTTTTTTTTCTTCCTCCTCAAGAAAAAACATTATGATTTGACTTCTCTTGGCTCAGCACTACAAGAATTATTACTTTCTTGAAAAACCACATAAAAATAATTATTTTGTACACAAAGTGCAATAACTACATCAAAATGGTGACAAGCAAAAATTGACTTTGTTGCCAGTTAATATTCGAACATGTCATAATTGAAACATTTATCTGCACTTTATCCCTATCATTTCCCATATAATACACTTTCAAATGACACATCTGAAGGCAAGACTTGGACAAGGTCTGAAATTAAATCACACTCACAAAACTTTACTACAGAAAATAATGATACAAGGAAGTTGAATCATTTCCATTCCCCTCTTTTCAGTTTTGCAGAAGCCAACCTTCTGAGCTAAAACTGCGGAGGGTAAGGATAAGCCAGTATTGTCCAGACAGGACTGATATCCATATTTGAGTATGTTTAGTGAATTTCAATTAATCTGTCATTGCTTAACTCCATATTGAGTCCCAGAAGAGTAGTGTAATTCCTCTCATCTAAGCATACTTAATCACATACTATTTTTCAAACCACATACAGCTTAAATATTTATCAATCTCAAAATACCAAGCTTACAGGTTCATAACATAAATGTTACTTATGAAAAGTTTTAGAAAAGTTAATTGAAATGAGGCTGAGAAATGCTAGAAAGGCCACAGATGGGAAAATCTTCACGTCAAACTTGGTGTAACTGAATAAAAAGGTTAACACAATAACTGTCAATTGCAGGTTTCAAAACACGATGTATTGCATTACTTATAAAGGAATTCTCTGGACAAAACTTAACCAGACTTTAATGGGCACATAAAAAAAGAAGAGAGCAGATCCCTTACAACATGGAAGCAGCATTAAAGGATTTTACCCACAGATATTAGTATAAAAGGAATTTGGATACCAATGAATGATTGATTAGAAGTTAGCTGGCATTGTGACTACCAGGTCACAGGAAAATTCTAAAGACAAGAGTAAAATATGTAAAAGACAAATTCTTTATTGCTAAACCAGGTATTAACCACTAAATTTTAAAATCGTAAAGAATTTGTCATCTCATAAATGATGAATCTCATGAAGACCATAATACTTTGCAGTCAAAAGTAAATACAGCTGATATGGCTTGGCCCACATTGATCATGATGATTACTGACATTGCAATGCATGACACTTCTTTATCTGTCGACAACAAATCAACAGCCACTACAAGGCGGTCTCCAATCTTCATGTCACAACTACATAAGAAGTAATTTCCAAATATGGAGACAGAGACCTAATCATCATTAAGATGAAAGAAATTGTTTAAATACAAAACATTAAAAACTATATCCATATACACTTAAAATAACAACTATTTACAAATAACTGGATAACTTCTTTGAGTTTTATTAAACAAAACTAGTACTCTCCAACTATCAATACCATTACATCAGTTCACCCTAAGTTCATGGTCACTGAAACTGCCAAGAAATCTGAAAGCTCTAAGCAATAAAAAAAACCTCAAACGTTATCAGATAAAATGAAACAAACACACACACAAAGAGAGATGGATAAAACAAAAAAGTCTATATCTAACAAGGTTAGACAATGTTAAAATTTACATTTATACACAACCAGACAATGTATTTAATGCTCATAGTGTGTTAACATGAAAAAAAATGTAGACTTGTACTTAATTAACCAAATAAGTATATTTTCAGACTTGTAATTAATTAAACAAATATATATAACTATTTTTTTTTTTTACAAAATCTGCTTATAAACACCCATGACCTGAAACTGAAAGACACTCGCATGACCAGTGGGGGACTTCCATCTCCCGCACCCTTACCTGGTAACATCAAACTTCCTTGCCATAAGAAACTTGACAGCCGTGTTCCATGATAAAGGACCCACGTTCCGGGAGCGTCGCAATTTATTCACTTGTTCTACAAACTCTTTTGTCGCCTGCGGAGGAAACCAAACACAAGTCAGAGCAGTGACAAGCAGAAAAATAATCAACATTTAAAGGAAAAAACAAGATGCAAAAATTAAGACACTAATGACAACAGTATGGAAAAAATTCTATCTACATTCACCTAAACATCAATGAACATTCAAATATATATTTCAAGCTCCTACAGAAATATCATTTGGTTATATTATGTTCTGTTATAACCTGATGACATTTGTAATAAAAGAGATGGGAAAATACACCACATATCCATGAGCTGCAAAAATGAAAAAATCTCACTGATTTTTCTTTATATAATCCGTCATGCACAATCAAGAGCAGACCCGAGAAACTTCAACTTCACAATTATGTACTCTTTAGATAAACATCATCCATCAGTACCTTACCTTTACTTTCCGTTGAAGCGAATAACATGCAATAAATGACATAAAATAATTCCTGATGCACATGAAAATCGACAAAAAGTCCATTCACAACCAACCCTTACTGATAACTACGTAAAATTGGCTACATGGTATTAAATATTATACAAAGGGAAACTAGGCAACATTAGGAAAAGCTTACCATATTTTGTAAAAAATTAAAGGTACAAGCAAAATTATACTACATTAACATATAAAGAATATAAATATTCATATATGTGTGGGTATATGTATATATATATATATATATATATATATATATATATATATATATATATATATATATATATATATATATATATATATATATATATATATATATATAGTATATATATATATGTGTGTGTGTGTGTGTGTGTGAGTACACATGTGTATATGATATATATTATATATTGTGTATGTGTATGTATATATATATATATATATATATATATATATATATATATATATATATATATATATATATATATATACATTATATATATATATATAAATATATATATATATATATATATATATATATATATATATATATATATATATATATATATATATATATATATATATATATATATATATATATATATATATATATAGAAGGTGTGTGTTAGTACACATTTGTATGATATAATATATATAATATATACATATATATACTGCACGTGTATACATATATCACACAAATTGTGTGTTTCAAGCATGGTTTTCCTTTTGGGCATGCCATTGAATGTTAATGCATGTGTGGCATCTATGATTTAAAAGCAGCAATTTTCCAATTCCCTGTATTTCATGTCTTCAATCCCTGTGTGTGTGTGTGTGTGTGTGTGTGTGTGTGTGTGTGTGTGTGTGTGTGTGTGTGTGTGTGTGTGTGTGTGTGTGCGCGCGGGCGAATATAAACTCTAAGTCTATCAGACATAAATTTCCCAAGTTATATTTTATGGGTTTTATGATATGCAAGGTCACTATGAGAAGAGAGGGAGAACAGCCACTTCTAAACAGTCCCACTTTAAAACGTTCCCAATAGACAAGCAAAATGACAAAAACATGTTTCTAACAATGAGCGACCTACAAAAGCATGACAACTTCTTGTTTCCAAGAGAGACAAGGCGAAAATCAGTAAAGTGGGAGCAGAGTTTCATCGCTTATCGTGAGAGAGAGAGAGAGACTCGTTTCATCGAAGAGAAGATACATTTTTTTTCAGTAGGTAACAACGATCGGTTCCGCCCCTGCAGTAGTAAGAGACAACTTCCCTTGTGTGAACTTCGATATCATTTTTTTCAGTTACTGTAAGCTAAGATGTTAGATCTGACTTGAAGACAGTACATTTCGTGCCAGATCAAGATGAAATTGCACTGCATCATGGCTCTTTAGGGAGATTTCAGAAACTGGTCTAACCTATGCTTAGTATGTCTATTGGTTGGTTTGTCATGACTGAGATCCAATTTCGAGAATTAGATTGGGCAGATAAGCATCTGATAACACAGTCGAGAATTATGGTGGGATTGTAATGCAAAGATTTCTGGTTTTTGTGTGCGCTGGAAGATTCAGAATCAAACTTTTTTTTTTTAAACACCTCACAAATAAAATGATTTTGTAGAACTATAGACTTCTATAGCGTTTATGCCTATGTCGGAAGCTGCTTCGTTTCAACGACTTCGGTCTACCACGGCACGGAAAGTTGTGCTAATTTTACTGTCATTATTATTTGTTGTGAAGTTACGTAACACGCTCTTGAATCGGTCTGACTACCCATAGTTAGAAAGCTTGGTGAGAACGCAATAAATGAGCAATAACCGATAATTAGTCTTATCGACGTGTTTTGACGTCTACTTAGAAAATGGTTTCAGCAAGATTTAAAGAATCCACACCGACTGCTTTCGACGATTCCATCAATATGCGCCGACTGTGACGCCTATTTACCTTGGTGTTTACGTCTGGATCAAGAAATACCGATCGAAATTTCCAGATTTTCCTACCCGAACCTTCTTACTATTCAATACTGAAAAACCTAATACCGTTATAAACTATATTAAATTCTCTTCTTAATATAATATTCTCCATCTCCCTCATCTAAACCAATACATTAAAGCAACGAAACATCTAGCGATGAAAAAAAATGGCCAACACGAAATTAAATGTCATAGCGGAGTTTTCACGGTGTTCGTCCAACGAAAATTTATACTGTAACTAAAAAATCCTAGACACTACTGCCAGTTAGTAGGCAAAGACAACTCGGAGACGACGACTTCCCGCACTTCGTTCGTAACATAAAGAAATCGCACAACGGAGGAAAGCAAGGACCAGCACTTCGGTCTAACGGTAATTGGTAGGGAGAAGAGGGGTTAAAATCCAATTCAACATTTTATACCTATAACGATCAATCCTATTCCTCATCTCCATCAGAGAGAAGACGACATTACATTTTTATGTACGTGCGCATTAACAAGGTATTGCGACTCAACTGCTGGGAAATATTCCGATGTTAACGTACCTCATCTCCAACACCCAGGAACGCTTCAGAGTGAAGCGAACTGGTGCTGCACACGGATTATCAAGCCAACCCAGCAAGAAACGAACAAAATAAGTCTATATTGTTTCGCTGTAAGGCAGGTAGAGAGCTTATGCGAGATCACAGAATTATGATTCTATGATAGCTGGCAAAAAGGCACCAAGATAACACACACACACTGCAAAATCAGACCTCAATCTGAACGAATATGAAAATGCTCAAGCGAGAGGGAGCGGATATCTCCCGCTTGTTTGCAATTACATGATAGTATACATTTTGACGAAGTGCGCATCTCTCAAGTCTGATGGTGGTTCTTTCTTCCCCTTCTGTTTATCTACATCACTCCACCGCAGTTGCGACCCACAAACGTTAACCAGCTACTTAGTACATCATTCAATGCTTACGTCAACGAAGTCATACTGAAACTTTAGGGAACGCGCCCAAATCATTTCCTCCTCGCCCAGTTCGGTCACCCGTTTTGTTCAGCTGAGGACAGAAGAGGGGGAAAAAGACAAAGACAAACGAGAAAGAGAGCGAAATAGTCAGGGGGAGAGGGAATGGAGGGGGGGAGGGTAAAGGCCGAAAGCTGCGATTTAAATGGTTTCCCAACGGCCATTATAAAGTGCTTGCAGTGAGGGAGGGATGCAACGGATTGGGGGGTAGGCATAGTTTTAGACCACTCAAATATTTACCTTTCAATTTTTCGAGCAAAATGTCAAACAATTTACCCAGTGCACTGAGATTAAAATGTTTCCCTTCATTAGGTGATGGGGGGCACAGGCTTCTCAATGTCACTGAGCTGCATAATAATAAAAAATTACCTTTCGCATTTCATACATTAAACCGTACACAGACACGCAACCGCAGGCATGTATTACTTTAAATATTAACTTGAAAAAACACGTATATAAGCGAGCACAATTACGGGTAAAGTCAAATGCAGATCTATATTTTATCACATTAGTTCCACGAAACATCATCAATGAAAACATTGTGCACTGAATGACTATTTTTCTTGAGCAGTTCAAGGAAATTTTCCTCATTCGAAGCTAAAGGGGAACAGCAATCGCTGCTGTTATGATTCATGCAAAGACCTGTGCTACGTAAAGAATAAACACCGCCAAACAAAACATGCAAAAGAGATTGTGCAACCTCTCTCTCTCTCTCTCTCTCTCTCTCTCTCTCTCTCTCTCTCTCTCTCTCTCTCTCTCTCTGGCCCCTTACCAGTGAACACCAGAACAATAAGCTAGAGAGCGATGTTTTATACCCTGTTAAAGATGACATAAACTTCAATTCCCTTATGTAAACCATCAAACATGGAAAGAAAGAAGGGGAACGGAGGAGAAGAGGGAGTGAAGGAGAGGGGAGGGAGAGTGATGTAAAAGATCAAAAGGACAAAAGCCCGCAAACACACCTTTATATATACAGGTCAACGACTTACAGAAAGTGGAAAAGGAAAGTTACTGCGCTGTCATTTTGTTGTTGAAAATAATGACTCTCTCCCCTCATATATATATATATATATATATATATATATATATATATATATATATATATATATATATATATATAATTAAATTATTAAATTATTCAATTTATTAACCTGACCTGACACACACACGTATATATATATATATATATACACACACCCACGAAAGTGGCAGATCCTTAGAGAAACATCCTGCTCACATCTCTTAGTTACTAACAAAAACCTCTACAAATCAACGACTTGCATTCATATCAGCATTCACGGCTTCTTGCTACACAGCCTTACTCACGCCCATATTAATGTCAACTTCCCCATCTGGCAAAAACTTTTATGACTCGAAACAACTCATCGACTAAACTCTAAACCCTATGTCCTATACACACTCCACAATGCCACATAGATGTCATTAAATTTTTATAGGCTCACGTACGCCATAGATATTTTTTCCCTTGTTTTCACAGTAAAAACTACAGTTGGCCTTGACAGACAATTATCTTCTGCAATTTAGAAGGCATTTCCTCCAACAAGAGTCCACAAACTTCCACCAGACACTACAATGGCATGGGACACTGCGATTAAAAATTCCAAACCTTTGGCGTTTCCTTGGGCAGCAGTGACTAAGTAGGCAACTGCCTCTTAAAAACAGCACAGAAGCAGTCAATTCTATTCTGTAAGTGAAAGTAACAAATGTGACAAGAATTATCGGGACATGTCTTTCTTTGGTATATTGCGAAGTGTATGAGAGAACTTTGATTGAAAACGTCATCACAAACATAATACACTTCGCTATTTCCTTACATTAAATTCTGTAGACGCTTTACTCTGTAATCACTAACCTCAGTCTTTTCCCAGCGTTGGATTGAATTCCATCTTATCTGGGAAACACTTTCATTCATTTCCTTGCGGAGCCCAAACTTTTAGTGTAAAGCATATCCAAAAATGTTACTAAATAGGTTAGGCACCTGGTTATTGTGGATATTACTGTATACTAAATAGAACTGGTAAATGTAACTAATGGTAATAAATAGAACTGATGAAAGTAACTAATGGACACAATTTCAGTCTGTAACATGAAGGGAAAACCGTTGATATTTGTCAACGTGGTGGATATGGGTTAATTACGGCTCTAATGTGAGCTCCACAGATAAATGTGAGTCTTTGCTCAAGTATATCCTTACCCTCTTGGCAGTGAAAGGTCTAGGAAATGCCCTTAGTCTTCTAACTATAGTGAAATCAAATCCGACAAAAAGGAAGTATAATCTGTCCTGTCCTTCCATTACCTTTAAATTTCAAAGCTTTCAATGGAAAGTGTATCCAAAAATATCATGAAATAAGTTTAGAGGCATCAGCGGCTTTTCACAGATTAGTGGCCTGATCTGTAGCGATTACTAGCCAACGAATAGCAGATTCTATAGGAATATGATGATGAAAGTGATTCAGGTGTCCACACCTTTCCTCCTTGAAGAGGGTGGCTCTTGCAAGAATCACAACGGCATGGTTTTCTACTTTCATTCCATAGTGGTTGGGACATGGTTGAAACCCCGTGCAAAACGAGTCCTCTGCATCGGCAGTCGGGGCAGGATTACAAGGCTTTCAAATGCATCGCAGTACTATAACGTCAGATCTAAAATGTTTATCCTTTTAAAATGTAAAGAGAAAATGTTTATATATATATATATATATATATATATATATATATATATATATATATATATATATATATATATATATATATATATTATATAATATATATAATATAGTACTGCGATGCATTTGAAACCTTGTAATCCTGCCCCGACTGCCGATGCAGAGGACTCGTTTTGCACGGGGTTTCAACCATGTCCCAACCACTATGGAATGAAAGCAGAAAACCATGCCGTTGTGATTCTTGCAAGAGCCACCCTCTTCAAGGAGGAGAGGTGTGGACACCTGAACCACTTTCATCATCATATTCCTATAGAATCTGCTATTCGTTGGCTAGTAATCGCTACAGATCAGGTCACTAATCTGTGAAAAGCTCCAGTTTTAAAATAAAAACTGTCTGAAGTTGATTATTTTAGGACTTACAGACAAGCTATTTAACCTGACCTTTTAAATATGCATTCTGATAAAAACAATGCCCCAGCCAAATGCTCAACAACTGAAAAGTAAAATGTCCTAAAGGTCACACAGCAACGAACATTCACCAACGATTACTCCTGGGACATTAAAAAGAGGAAAAAGAATATGACTCAAGATAGTAATGACATTATTTTAATTCGAGTAAAAATTATACAAATGTCCAAAATTAGTGAAATAAGCACATTAACTGGAATTCTTTCCTCATCTCAGAAAATTAACTTAGCAAAACTGAATGCCTCAACTTCTGGATATCACGCAACCAGCAAGTCACTTAATTAACATTTCCGCTCTTTATAAAAAAAAAGCAAAGAAACAGAGAAGAAACCCAATGAACGGAGGTCTTCGTCTAGCCACCAATGTAAAAAAAAAAAAAACACCGATCATTTACCGCCAAGTGCATAATCTACAACCAGCTAATATCATCAGCCGAATAATCTCAGACCAGGTAGGACCAGGAAAAAGCAGCACCAAACATACCAACTAACTCGAGCATTGGATAGGAATTTCTCACTTTTGAACAATGGAGAGGACCAGGACCCACTTGCTTTTATAAGTGGCTTCCCACTTGATCCAAACCACATAAGTGAACCTTCGCGGTCATCACATAATGTGAACTCGTGCTACCGTCACATTATGGAGACCATCGGTGCCTCTACTCCTTTGCTGACCACACATAGACGTATGGCACTTGCGACATAAGGCACAGTAACAAATGCTAGGTATACGTGCGAGCAGGCAATTAATGTCAGCAAATGATTTACAACGCTCATATATCGCACACGAGGATTTTAGTGTCGGGGGCGTGACTACTCCAAAATCATATAACATGCGCTACTACATAAGGCGACAATTATTTAACGCATAATACCAATTACATAATGTTATTAATAAAAATGCTACTGAGAGTTAGGTTTCAAAATCAACTATTTAAAATGACGCTCTCACAACGCATTTTTTATATATTTCTTCACCTGTTGCGTAATGTCAACGAGCGCAGACGATGCAAAGAATCCCCCCCCCCCCTTGGAAAATATTACACTTTGCCTCAGGCAAGATAAACAAATAAATAAATAGGTAAACAAATAAATAATAAAGGACAGCTATTAACAGTGAATCTAGCCTCACTACGTAAAGGAAGAACGCTTCGAAGCACTCCAACAGTGGGAGTGCCAATTACGGCATTGGCTATTAATGTCACATGATCTCGCAACATCAATCATATTTTAAAACGCTACCAGCTTAGTCAGCTGTTAAGTTTTCCTGTCATATGAAGACTGGACATATAATCCAGTGAAGGCAACGTCTTAGGTTCAGCGAGATCAATTAGTCAAATTAAACCTCTAAAAATAACAACTGCACCAGCAGCAACAATGTGATATTTCTAACATCTGTGACGATGATGATAATAAACCGGATAACACACTTATAATAAGCAAATCAAATGGCCATGAGCAAATGTGTCTATTACTGTCATGACATGACCTTATTCCCTGACCCAGATCACTCCAAGCAGAGGAAGTGTGAATGCTTCAAGCCAGGTTTAAAAGCCTAATTACTACAGCAGGCAGATTAAAAACAGACTTCTACAGGCTGCAAGAATGAGCCTTCTAATAACACCTTATTCGTGTTAATAGAACCGTTATCGAATCAGCAATAACAGGTATTACTAAATAATAAATCATTAATGTAAACGATTAAAACAATTACAATGGCAAAATAGGTAGTAATAGTAGTAGCAGTAGACGCAGTGATACAACTACATAGTGATATGAAACTATCGTTCCGTCATCATGAGCCAAGCAATTTGCCAATTTCGATGCGCCAAAGGGTAAAGTAATAATAATAATGTTACCAAAAAGATAAGAAAACGAAAAATCATACGCTGCATAAACCTTTAGAGCAGAGAAGAAAGCACAGTATAACTGCTTCAACCTTGAAACCAAAGTATACAGTCAACTACGAAGATCTCACCTTTCTCCTCCTTTTCCTCCTTTCGTGATGGCAAGGTCTTTAAAAGCGATCAGGCTACGATAAGTAGCAAACTCGTTAAAACCAAAGGAAAATAATGGACGTCTGCACCACTCTCCCGAAAAAACGCGCGCGCGCACAGAGTCAGTAGACCGCACAACAGCATTCGTTTTGGCAGATATCAAAGAAACCTACAAGACAAAAGTCTAATACCCTTTCTTGCCTGTATCGGTTTAAACTCTCACGGTAGAAAAGTAAACAATTATCAACGTCTTTTAACATTTACTCTGCGGATCCTCTCTTCAAGTAAATAAATATTTCAAATGACCCTCATGTAAATGACCACAAGCAACCTTTCAAAGCTCTCCATACTTACGAAAAAAAACCTAAAACGTAATTCAGCTATGCTACCTAAATAAAGTAACTTGACAGCTAAATTGACAAACTTGAGTTCACTATAAAACGCACCTTTGGGATACATATAGCAGAAAGGAGCAAGACTAACCATATCACATATTTCTCTCTCTCTCTCTCTCTCTCTCTCTCTCATGATCCCACGAATAAAAGGCAAAGCAAAAGGCCTCGAAAACCATAAATGAAACAAGGGTAAACACCGGGGACCCTCTGAGCGATCCTCTACATGAAATACTCCCTCTTCTCGTTAATTTCATTTCAAGTCAATAAATCCGAAACGAAAGCATCGAAAACGCATTACCCGAATAATATCACCTCCAGCAATTCACATAACCGATAAAGCTAATTGAGTCAATTTTGCAAATGAGACTGTCTAATGTACGGCACTGTATGGAGTAAGGATACTAGGACGGTGGGGGGTTGGGTAGAATCACGTTATTCAATGAATTAGGGCCATTTCATTTAATGTCACCACAGACCTTGGCATCAGTTTCAGTTTAGGGGCTGTATGAAAATACAGTAAAGACCATTAGTTTACAACAAATGTTCATAAGTAACTAATTCATTCAAGAATTTAAGTAATGTACTTATATATATATATATATATATATATATATATATATATATATATATATATATATATATATATATATATATTAATATTACATTCATCGAGTAAATGTCCAAGACAACACTGTTAGTTTCACTAATATTTACTCCCTGACGAATTTAAAAATCAAAATCATGAGTTATGTGGTAATACGGTAATAAAAATCAATCAACAAACAGAAAGAGCAGTAAACATTAACGGTCATCATGTTCAGGGCATATCATCCAATGAGCAATTTCCCGCATTATGAGAAAAGAGCTGTGTGTCTACGGCCTCCAACCTTCCTTCCGTTCTACAGTGAAGATGCTTTTCCCTTGAAAACCCAAAGGCATATATCTGCCAAGATTCTTCGAAAACAAGGTCTCTCTCTCTCTCTCTCTCTCTCTGCCAAACCTTCGACCTATAGTATGTACCAGCGACTAAGTACATAATCTACTGCCTACGTCAAAATAGGCATACTGGAATTTTAGGGAAGAAGCCCATATCGTCTCTTCTGGTCCGGACTTGGGGACCTAACGATGATCATCCAGTTTGTGAGGCGAACTTGGCTACTAATGGCTCACTGAAGTTTACCAAAGCTAATGATATTAAAAATTGATGCTATGATCACAACGGCGAGAAAAATCACTTTTAACTGGTCGCCAAAGTACATAATATGGAAGCAATTAAACTGCGCTGTATAGTCAAAACACAAAGCAGATGGAGCCTTCCGCCACTGGTGAAACGCGCTACAGCCTTCAAAAAACATTACTATGGATTTGTAAACAGTTTGCGGATTAAAATGCAATTTCAGTGTCACTTGAAAAAACAGAAATCAAAGCATGACTGTCCAGCACATACCAAGTGGCGCATTTTTATACAAATGGTACAGATTAAAATCCTTTTAAATGAAGTAAGTGTCCCAGTAATGAAAAGCATGTAAATGTATTTTACAGACTATGGCCGCTGCAATGTCTGACGAAAAAACAAATATGTTAATCAGTGGAAGTTCAGGTAAGAATCCATACAATGCTTCCAAGTAACCTTCCCATATAGGTTTTTCTGCCATCGCTTGGGATATAGCAACTTTTCAAGGGATTCAATGGCAAAAATACCGAAAACTTATCGGATGATTATCAAAGAAATGTCTGCACTAAATAGTTATAATCCAGTATAAGATGTTAAAACATTCCATTTTAAGATACGGTAACAAAATTATACGAAAATATTCAATTAACTTCATAGTAACTGGTTCATGAAATACAATGCTGCAGTCCACAAGCCGGTAAAATTATACAAAAATATATACACAAACTTAGATTCATCAACTGTATAACTAACTAACTGAAAAAGTAAAGAAAGATTCGCAGTCTTGAGCAAAATTTCCTACTTTCTTGGGCCCCCCAACCCCCATCATCCAACAACAAAGAGGACTTAGGATGGCCAACAGGACCTCTTGAACAACATACGCGCCTTCTGAGAACTGATTCATCCTTATTCAAATTGGCTTTAGAAGTGACACACATCTCCAGTTAAATTTGCTCTTCAATACCAACCGTCCTACACAGCGAGATTTTATTGCCCAAAAATCTCTCTCTCTCTCTTAAACACACACATACAAACGACAGATTTTCATCCTATGAATATGTCACCATCAACTTCAGGGCTTACACAAAAATAAATATAAAAAAGATTTACAAATATTACTGCACCATGGAAAAAATAATTTGTCCTTTATTCGTACTCTTCACTCCCCTCCTTCACGTTCCATTACCAGGCACTTTCGACTATTTAGCCCACCCCATCTCTCTCCTCCACATTCTTTTTCATTAATATTTCATCAATGATTCTGCACTGCAAATCTTGAGACTACCCTTTTGCCTTCAAATGCATCCTTAATCTTAATTGCATCTTAATTCTCTCTCCTTTTCCCTGAAACACCTAACAACATGGCACTCACCAGCTACTATCCTCTCAATTAAAAAGCGAACAGCACCACCGAATTTTCCGTCACGCTTAACCTCCTTAATTCCACTTCCAAACAGAAACAGGTGGAGGAAGCTCATTAAAAACATCGACCCCGACTATGGATTGAGCAGAGAGGAAGAACAACCTTAACATAATCTGAGTGCAAGAGCTCCCAATCTGACAACAGAGCATGGATAACGCAACAGCAAATTCTTCCAACCCACGTTGCAAAAGGCAAATACCATTACTTCAGATTACTTATAAAAGTAACATAAATAACCCTTCATTCATTTCTGCTGGTAATGTCATTCAACCGTTCCGCCAACCCCACCCTCCAGCGCCCGGGGAGTAACTGTCTGAACTCAACTTACTGGACTGTCTCAATACCTACCCCACAGTAGACATTTTTCCAACACTAAATGTTCCTGAATCTCCTCCTTGATAAACTGCTTTGTGATGCTGGAGATCAGGTCTATGATCCCATCGCAGGATAATTTCATATTTACCTGCCGCATCAAACCAATTTCAAAGCCTGATACGACTTTCAATAATCAGTTCACATGCTGAGAAATCTCCGTTTTACAGGCTTCTCCCTCTCCACTTCTTATCCCTATGCAATTTTCCTTGACCATAAACATCCCATCCCCCTTCCTCTCAACCCCTCTGTCCTATTCCATGTTTTTTTTTATTATCTCTCATCGACCTTCCAGCATCACTCATGGAAGCATTAAAACAGAAATCCGTTAATGCTACCACCAAATTTATTTCAGTGAAAAATCGACTCGGCCACGTAAATGCAGTACACTGTCAACAAACACAAATACATTCTCCAAGTGAACAGTAAGAGGTATAAACTACTACTCCATACAAATACATTCACCAACTGAATAGCTATAGGGATGAAAAACTCCTCCTCCTCCTCTTCCAAGAAACAGTACAGACTCAAACTACCACACAACCCTAAATTATTGGACCAGCCACTCCCCCCGCCTCACAACCCCAATTTCCAGATGATGGTTTACTATTAAACAGTATAAATCTAATCTGATAAATTACATGGATAGACAAATAAGAGACGGTAGACAGATACTACACACCAATATTGCATAACAAACTTTTCTTCATTTTCTTTTCATTTACCTTTTCCCAGTCAAGCAGCTAGCTTTCTCCAATTCTCGGAAAATTCTTCCAGCACAGAGGACCTAATCAAAGACGAGCACTTTTCATTTTCCAGAGTTATCGAAGCAAGGCTCTTTCCACTACGTGAAAAGCACGTCACCTGAGGAAATTCTCTCTCTCTCTCTCTCTCTCTCTCTCTCTCTCTCTCTCTCTCTCTCTCTCTCTCTCTCTCTCTCTCTCTCTCTCTCTGTCGATGCAGTCATTTGTCTGTCGTTGCTTTAGGTCGCCATTAGGATGGAGAGACAGGAGGAGAGAGAAAGCGTTCATTTTCCTTCAAAATATATACCATACCATAATTAAGAAAAGGGAGGCCATTCACGAGGTAAACCTCTTCCCTGTAAGAGAGGAGCCGTTCATCAAGCCTGCCTTCTTCTCTCCTATTACCGTATTCACCACGTTTTAAAGAGTATTTAGTTGATGTGTGGCTACGGTGTGGGACACTTCCCTTATTTTTACCTTGGGACCCCAGGGGAGGCCATGTACAGTCTTTAAGGATCAATTACGTCTTTATGCCCTATGGTTTAATACTCTCTCTCTCTCTCTCTCTCTCTCTCTCTCTCTCTCTCTCTTTTTTCTCTTTCTCTCTCGATTTTTTTGTATTTCTTTTCAGAGAAAACTAAAGAAAAGGTTTGTCAGTGAAAACTAAAGAAAAGCTTCATGTCAGTAAGAAGAGAGAGAGAGAGAGAGAGAGAGAGAGAGAGAGAGAGAGAGAGAGAGAGAGATTCATAAAAGGCTTTATGTCAGTAGAAAACAAAAGAGGGAAGGTGGAAAGAATGGGGAAAAATGATAAAAGGCTTTGAATCAATGAAAAACAAAAGGAGAGAGAGAGAGAGAGAGAGAGAGAGAGAGAGAGAGAGAGAGAGAGAGAGAGAGAGAGAGAGTTTTGCCAGTGAAAACTAAAGAAAAGTTTCATGTCAGTAAGAAGAGAGAGAGAGCGAGCTTGCAACGTCTGTACTATACTTGAACCTCACATGCCCTACAAAGGACGGAATGTCAAAAAAGAGAGAGAACTTGCGTGGGAACGCAGAGTGAAAATGCCTTCGAAGAATATCATCTCAATAGCGACCTGGATCCTCTCCAAAAACGCCACTGAAACTAACCCCCCTCCCCCGACATCCCACGCCCATCCCAACCCCCATCAGTTCATTTTCCCTAAATTGGGCGGGCCACTCGATCGATAGGTTCCTGTAACGCCAAATTCATGTTTTCCATTCAATAATGCATGGGCAAGGCAGGAAGAATAATTTCTTATCAAAATCCTTTTTAGGAAAATATTTGGCAACGGATAATAAATACTGACAGATTATCAATGACATATACATCTATGTAAGTTAATTTACGTTACAACCGATATTTCTTACTACGCAATACTTCTATAAATCGTGGGACAAAATTAATGTAAGTGCATAACTGTATGAAACTAAGCAAGTTAAAACCGGATTAAATCACATCCGTTCTTGTAACCTACATCCACCAAAACCCAACACCGATGCGCGAACGCAAGATTAGCCTAAGCGCGGTTGTTTCAAAAACGCGAAACGACTCTAAAACCACACAATCAAACTCCACATGAAATAAGACGGAATTTTCTGTGACCTTTCCCCAGTCAAAAACGTGCCAACTCGAATCCGTTGAAGAATTATGTATTTATTCTCGAAGCTAATAAAAGCATAACAAGATGCAATAAAACAAGTCAATTTTGCAGACACTATTTGGCTTGGAAGAAAAATGTGTAAAGAAAAACACTAATGTACGAAATTTCTTCGTAACGGAAGCATCAAACTGAAGCGGAACTCCCAGAATATGTATTCTGGGAAAAGGTTATTATGCTCCGGTGGCGCAATTTACAGTAACGAGAAAATGAAAAAGCAAGAGCACGATTTACATGAAAATATTTCAACGAAAACAACAGTCAAAATAAATCATGATATCAGCTACAATCGCCAATGTAAAAATGATACAAAATATAAGTTAAAAATTATAAAAACCGAAAGCAAATAATTCAATTACAATAACTGTGCAAAGAACAATACTTGAAGAATGTTATTATATACTGCAAGAAAAGAAAAGAAAAACTGTTACAGTCGAATATTTAAGCAGAAACGGGTCATTTGTCAGTAGCACAAGGCTACAAATATTTCCCAACATTACTGCAGCTAAGCTTTGCTTACCAGCTGTTTGGTCTAGAGAATCGTTATCCTTTTTGCGTCAGTCAGGCGCAAGCCAAGCAATGAAAGCATTTGCCTTCAAATTATTCATGACGTCAATGGAACAAAATTCGCAGTGGGTACGATGCACGACAACAAAATATGTTTAGTGGAACACACGACTTGGCACTTCGACGTGCATTATATTTGACCTCTAAGGCTTTTGTGTACATGACTTGGATGACTTGTGTATACAGATTACAAAGGTATACGTACCGCATGATTTTGGGGAGTTTTGTGATCAACACATGACTTACACAGATTTTGTACGCAATCACATAAAAAAAAAACTTGACATTATCCCAAGTTATTTCGTGCACGCCTTCGTGTTATTCAAAACACATAACGTCAAAATGTTTCCCACAAATTATATCTAATAATCATAACCCAAAAAAGGGGGTGAGTGGATCATGTGCTATTTCATGAAATTTACGTGACAAGTGTGAAAATAAAAGAAAAAACTATGTGGCATACAGTGACCTATAAAAAGCTTGTGACGGAATCAATATAAAGAGAATGCGCACGGTGAGGAAGATATATGGTACAGAAAGTAAGTCGAGTGCAATCAAGTTTTTGGGATAAAACGAAAGCATGTGTTTAGAGTAAGTAGACGGGAAACTCACTTGTGTGTACGGGATTGAGACAAGAATGTAACGTCTCCATGGCTGTTCAATATCCTGAAGGACAGAGTGAAGCAAGAAGTGAAAAAAAGAACATGAAATGCAATTGCAAAGTTGGGGGTAAGAAAATGAGTCACGAATGGAATGTGAAATGATCGATGCTTGCAGGTGATATAGTTATAATGGACATCACAGATGCTAGTAAAAGTGTTTGTAAATGTTTGTAAGAGAACAGCGAACTGATGAATCAATGAAGGTAACAGGGTATGTGCAAACGATTGGGAGAAACTAGGAGTGTCCACAGCAGCCAAGGAAGTGAAGTATAAGATATTGAATGCAAATTAAATAATAAAAAAAAAGTTCTAGCTGTCAAATGAATGGTCTGTGTCGTATATGATACATAATAAAAGTTAAAAAGGCGAGAATCTGGAGATCCGTACATGTGGCCAGAGGGTTACTGTTCGTGAAAAGATGGGTCTGAAAGGTCTGAGGTAATCTGGTCGTGTTTAAAAGAAGAACTATCAGAAACGAATAATTAACATCCAGGAAAATGACACTCATGAGACGTCCACAAATTATATCTAATAATCATCACCAAGGATGAGGGTGAGTGGATCATGTGCTTTTTTATGATATTTACCTGAGAAGTGTGAAAATAAAGGAAAAAACTATGTGGCCTACAGTGACCTATAAAAAGCTGGGGATGGAATCAATATAAAGGCAATGTGCAAGGTGTGGAAGACATATGGTATAGAAAGTAAGTTGAGTGCAATCAAAATGGTATAGTGTGTGTGTGTGTGTGTGTGTGTGTGTGTGTGTGTGTGTGTGTGTGTGTGTGTGTGTGTGTGTGTTTGGTGGAAAGGAGGGGGGGGGGGTTTGTCAGCGTTGCTGATAGGCATTCTGTAGTTACATGAAGCAGGTAATTTAAAGGAAGCTGTCTGCAAAGGGGGTTCACTCAAGATTGAGTATTTAAAACTCTGAATGTGGCAGCGACTGTTGTGCTGCTTATATATATATTATATATTACAAATGCAAAACGACACATGGAATTAATATTAAATATGAATATACCTGGAAATATGTGAAGGAAGTAAAGTGTCCTGGAACACTCCCTCAAGCGGAAGGCCAAGACATAGTGTAGTCTGGCTCACAAACCAATATTTGAAAACTGTACAGTAGATACGGTCAAGAAAGCTGAATATGGCACACAATACCTGACGTAGTGTTGCCCACTGAGCTTATGACTTACATGTGTTTTTATGTATACCTAATAATGACAACCTGTTCCAAACATACCAAGATATTTAGAGGCTGGTTAGAAAAGACTTGGATTTTGTGCAAAAGATATGAACCAAAGTATTCTGTACCCATTCCTTCAAAAAGAATTCATGTACATTACAAGACTTGCATGAATGCAATATAAACCATCTCATTCTCATGAGTGCGATGCAACTTTATTACTGATTCTGTCACGAGACGCAAACTATCACAAAAAACCATGAATTCCAACATCACACCTCATGATGTCTGTTTTTCACTGCTCCGTGTGCAGCACGCAGCTTGCACAAGCTTTCGCATAACATATGACCCCAGTAAGGGATTATGCACGGCACCAGGGTATTTGTGCTCAACGTAAAAATTTCAAGGATTTAAGCGGGGCAATCAAAACTCTAAAGGATCTGCGTCAAACGAATTTCTGACTGACTCGAACATAAAACATTAAAGCATAAAGCCAGACTTTCCCGGGATCGTTTACAAAACACTATATACATTTAGAGGGCTGGTGAAAACCCAATACTCTCAATGGGTTCACTGAAATATAGTATAAGTACTCAATGATGCAAACAAAATAACTTCCAAAAGATTCTCGAACAAAAAATACAAATACTCAAGTGTACAGTATATACTGAATAAATACTTTACACAGCATACGTATAAAAAAATCTAAAAACACATTTTGTTAGGCTTAAACCAGCTAGAAGCAATATTGCTAACACTGAGAAGAACAAATAAAACTACAATCACAATATGGAGCAATGACAAATACGTTGGGACAGACAATTTCCAATTCCCAATCTCCTCTCAGCCGCACCTTCTCAATTCAATTTTGTATGAGTTTGTCATCACCATGTCAGCTCTCACTCTATTTCTATCTGACAGAACCTATCAACTCATACAAGCATACAAGACTTTTTGTCAAAAATTCTATCATGAAAATGAATATACTAGTAACCAGATTCTTATCATGAAAATAAGCCTTAAAACACACACACACACACACAGACACACCCATGCAGAGTTCTTTCATAAAAGTTGTTCATATACAATCGTATTAGGTTCAATAGCAGAGCACCCCTTTTACACCGTAGTTACTTCTACTGTAGAACTGACTCGTGTCTTCTTGGATGATAAGGCTCTCTTATTTCATTACATCTTTTCCTCCATCCGTTTCCTGGATGATAAGGTTCTCCTTCTATTTCAATACCTTTTTCCCTCCATCTACACAATACTTTCTTGATTCCTTACTACTGTACTCCTTCCACCAAGCATTTTCGATATACACAAAAATTTTCATCATCTTTCAGACCTCTATTTTCACCACGTGACTAAACTAATTCGAGGTACTCCATTGGATGCTTTCACTTATATTGAACTTTTTACCACAACCTGTGTCATATCTATGAATTTTTCTTCCTTTCAACGCCCCCCTTCTTACTCTGCATATGCTACCAACCACCACATCTCTACAGATTATATCTTTCTGCCCTTACTAACGTTCACCACCACCACACTTCCATGGAAGAAAGTCGGCTAAACAATCCCTACATGCCTTTCGACGTTTCCTTACATAAGCGCTCCAACTACCTTCAATACCCTTTGCAAAGATCCTGCTATCTTCCTTGCTTCCAATCTTCCATTACACTTCTCTCATTCTACCATCATCTGATTTATTTAATCCTCAATACTAACAATGCTAACATCAGCCACTCCAAACATCAATTTAACTTATCGCACAAGATGTATAAGCATCTGTATTTTTAGACTCTTCTCAACCTCCATCCGGAAAGATATTAAACAGCTTTTAAGGCAATTCACCACAGTGTGAGACCCACTTTTCATCAAATCAGACAATCATCTCATACTTCAATACATACTTAAATTTTCATTGAAAAATTAATTGTCAGCTAATTACCATTGCACCACGTATAAGCTAGAATCAATATGAACTCTATTATCTACCCTGAGCATTCTCTACGACTGTCCACAACACAAGCGGCTTTTTACTTTACTCACACAGCCAGACTATTGCATGGGGTCAGAGACCTCAAACCAAACTGAAATTGCCAAAAAGGTTAATGCCATGAAGCCACCCCTGTAAAAGGAAATGTCGTATAGTTATACATACATACATACATACATACATACATACATACATACATACATACATACACACAATATATCAATATATACAGTATATATATGTATATGTATGTATGTATATACAATATATATATATATATATATATATATATATATATATATATATATATATATATATATATATATACTGAATCACGAAAGTATGGAACGTGATGAGTATATAAATAAAGGCAATGACACGAAGGAAAGAGAAACAACGGAGTGGTGCTAGGCCTTTCGAGTTATTGTCCTTTACTTAGCAGTTTGCCTTTATATATATATATATATATATATATATATATATATATATATATATATATATATATATACAGTATATATATATATATATATATATATATATATACATATATATATACATATACACACACATATATATATATATATATATATATATATATATATATATATATATATATATATATATATATATATATATATATATATATATTATATATATATATTAAACAGGATCTAAAATAAAATAATTTCGTAAGCAAACTCAGGAAAGTGGCATGAAACTAATGTTAAAAAGGTTCATATAACTAACTGAACGAGTTTTTGTTCCAAATTCCAAGTAAAATTACCTCTCCCTCGACAGGGAAGGTAATCAGAAAACACAAAAAGTAACCCGTTATTTCAAAGTACGACCTAAGACAAAGCAACCTCACATGAGAACTCGAGGTAAAAAAGCTAACATGGGACCCAATAAATTTATTTTACATTAACAGGTCACGAATACAGTAAAGTACTGAGAAACGCTCTTTCACAATGTTAAATCACTTTTTAAGACAACCTTTAAGTTATAAAGGGTAACACAATTAACATAAGCACGGAAACACATATCGTTAAGGAAGACATTAATACATTAGGATATGTTCCATAAATAGTATACAAGAGAGAAATTAATAAGCAATCAAAATGTAATGACAAAATTTAACCACATGATGCAAAGGGATACTTAAACAAAATCTCTATAAATACTGCCAATACCATTTTTATAAAATATTTGAGAAGACAGGTTAAAATTACTTGATGACAAACATCGTAGCTCTTAGACCTAGAGACTCAATAGAATAAGTAAAGGGTCTCGAAAAAAATGTCAGGCCATGCTATAGCCTACCTCAATCCACATTTCCGTACCGAATGCCAACTCCCCTACCTACCCAAAGTCCCCTCGCCAACACCCCAACCCCGACACAATGTGGGTCTGTGTTTGTGTCTAAGGGAGTTGCATATTTTCTCCAGGACGGTGTCGTAATCAATTTCTGACAAAATTACTTGTAAATTATGTTGTAACTTGTGTCGAAAGAGACCTACACGAGAGAGAGAGAGAGAGAGAGAGAGAGAGAGAGAGAGAGAGAGAGAGAGAGAGAGAGAGAGAGATATGGCGGGAAAATAATTAAGAATAATTAAGATAACTAGTTGGTGAACACTAAATGGGGTCATGAGATAGATTTCTTATCATCAATTACTTACAATGAAAAGTAACACAACTTTATAACCAATGTCACTGATGCGAAGTGATGAGTTCTGTAACAAAAAGAAATGGTTTACCTAGAAATGAAAAATTTGTTGAGAATTCTAATATTAGTTCTCGCAGACATCGAGCATTGCATGCAACATAGCATAATCCTTTGAGGAGACCACATAGAAATCAACATTAAATTTGATAACAGTAACAACAATGATGCAGCACCAAAAACTGCCACATAAATAGCATCAACAATAAAAATGCTGAAGCATTCACTGCATTGGCCAACGTACAAAACTTCAAGACAAACAGCTCAATCCTGAAAGGGAGGCAACGAACAAAGAAACAACTAATGACTACTACTTTCTGCTACTCCTACCATTTCTACTACTACTCCTACTACTACTATTCAGCGAAAGTTCACTCAAAGAGAAAAGAATGAGGGGAGGAGCAGATGAGATGCTAAGAGGGAGGCACAGGGGTAGAGCAGAAATGGCGTAGGGGAGGGAGGATGGAGGACGGGGAGGAGGGAGTGGTTTGTGTGTAAAGGAAGGAAGGAAGGGAGGGGAGGGGGAGATGGAAGGGGGGGAGGGCTAGGGATATCAAGAGATGAAGTTAAAGACGATGTATCTCCGACTCACCTTCCTATGGTTAGTCCTCATAGCCTGCAAGATATAGATACAAATAAAGATGGGTACATCTTTATCTTACGGTGGATGGTGGTTGCCGTAGGCCTCCTATACGGATAAAAACTGTTACACAAGCCTACATGCATCATCATGTCTTTTGTGATTAGCTTAACGCTTCAAATTAACATGGCCTGTTTTATTATTCCTTTTTCAAAAATGGGTTTAGCTATCATAAGCAACATTTGGAGAGGATTAAGTCATATGAGAGGGGCAGCACTATTCCCGTCTTAAAAGTGGTGTAACACTTGAAATTCTATTCTACACTTTTTTTTGCTGGCTGCTGTTAACAGCTAGATACTACAGGCACAGTCTAGTTCTACTAAAATAACAGTCAAAATAAAAAAAAGAACACATAAACGGTAAAGTCACAGCATCTTTTGATTATTTGTTCTTTTCTGCAACGGAAAAAACACTAACTTAGAATTAATCCCTTATGAAACACTCTTGTTACCAAAGCATATTTCTCATTATTTTTCATTGTGGAGGCGTAACACTTGCCAATGTGTCAACTTCAATTATTAATGGACAACTGACTTTGCCAAGTCAAAATGGATTCTTTCTTTCTTTAATCTTTCTTCCTTCCTTTCTCATACACATACAAATACAAAACAGACTGGCGAAATGTCCCAATTCCACACACACACACACATCACGAATGAACTCGAGAGAGGAGAGACAGTGAGAGAAAAGGGGGAGAGAGAGAGAGAGAGAGAGAGAGAGAGAGAGAGAGAGAGAGAGAGAGAGAGAGAGAGAGAGAGAGAGAGCTTACAACACTGACATCCCGTATCCTACAAAGGAGAGTAGTCACAAAAATGGAAAATCCCGTAAGCATGGCTGGAGACAAGACAATGTCTAGACCCTGCCCATTGTAACTACAGGATTGCTAGCCACATCCATTGAGGCCCCAACTCTCTCTCTCTCTCTCTCTCTCTCTCTCTCTCTCTCTCTCTCTCTCTCCACGAAAGAAACGTAACACTGCACATACACACTATGCCGGAGTTCATGGTAGAGGCGACGGAGGAACATGGGTCCCCAGTCGGTGTCGGTGGTTGGAGAAACAGGAGTAGACAGTTTTTGGACGGACAAGACCCGAGTCTCCCTCGATCCGTCTATCAGATACGTATCCCGGGAGAGGCAGAGGAGGAGGAGGAGGAGGAAAGGATGACAGGAGGAGGAGGGGGAGGAGGAGGAGGAAAGGATGACAGGAGGAGGGGGAGGAGGAGGAAGGCTTTTATCCGTTTTGAGATTAGAGACGGGTCTTCAGGGATCGATTTTCGGAGGGATCGTCACTTAGGAGACACCCAGGACCAAAACGCCCTTACAACAATAAGCCACAGAGAGAGCACCCACCGTCTCACCCGTCACGCCCACGCGCTCATACACACACGCACGCACGCACACAACAGCCGTGGTTGGCACCACAGCGCCCGCACGCCCACCACTGGCACTGAGCACACACTGAGGAACACCCGGACGCACCTCTACGCTACCAACAAACTCACGCACTCACAACCAAGCACGTCGAACTCGGAACTCACACGCGCACGCAC
>NC_089784.1:23530503-23555503 GCF_040412425.1 Macrobrachium rosenbergii
CTAACTACTGAGCAGATTTAGTCTAACTACTGAGCAGAAGGCAACCAGCTGAAAGACGTACCAAGATTTGTAAAAAGGGGTCTTCCCAATTTCAGAACAGACACAATCATAGCCTTTCCAAATTGTACAATACTGAGATCTTCTGAAGCGACATGGATCATCGAATGAACTGCCGGGGACTCTTAAAAATTCTGTTGAATTATTTTTCACATACTCTAGTTTTCGTCTACATTCGATATTCACTCCTCTACATTGAAGGATGTACACTGTTGGTGACCCTGTCCACAATTTATGGTGAAAACCTAGCAAGACATCGCGCTGACCTGAGCCTGAAGAGAGAATCACTTCGCACACAAAGGTTCTCGTTCGAATGAGAAACACATATGCCTCCTATATTGCTCAAGTATTTACCTCATGTTGAAAAAATGCAAGATGTATTAATTCTCATGGACAAGGAAAAGAGAATATATAAAATAGAGAATACAAGACACAGAACACACATACATCCCTGGCAGTGACCCCAAAATACAGAAGGATTGACCAAATCCCACTACAGAGAACTTGGAAAAATGTTAATTTTTATTCAGATTTGTCCAGAGATCTGTAGTAAGTTAACACACTTCGTAACAGAATCAGAATGGCCCACGTGAAACACTGGGTAACGAAAAATAAGTTCGTCAATAATTAACAACAACAAGAACACTCGAACAATGAGCCACAATATAAGTAAAGGTAAGTTACATCCAAATACTAAATGACCACTGAACACACGGTGGTGTTTTTGGTGACGTAGCGGGGCGGCATAGAGTAGAAGAGCCACTTGATAGGAGGCCAACTAGGACGGACCAAACACGCCGAATCTCGACGGGCAAGTCCACTATCATATTGGTAGAATTTCCTAAGACTGTTTGCTAGCACCGATGTCGAAATTTCCAATATTTTATCATAAGCACAAAAGTTAATAATCACAAGTTTTAAGTGTGCATTCCTTCAGGGCGTCCAGAGACCGCACACATCACCCAAGAATGCGCGTCTACCCGGGAAGCATTCGTCATCTCTCGCCAACCACCGACCAGAAAGGTCCTTTCTTCCGAAAACTGACATTCCTACCGCTCCCAAAAATCCAATTACTTGGTGACACTCGCAGGACCCATCATCACTTGACGTTTCCGTAACAAATCCAAACACAACTTTTCGTGTAGTCATGTTAAAAAACAAACAAATCGAAGCGAAAACATAATCACCTCGTCGGAGAAACAATGACAATACGATTTAACATGCTGCTAAATATTACATTACCTGATTCCTCTGTTTATTTTAATTACCAAATTTCAATAAATATTAACTACTGTGTAATTTTCCAACCAATTCCAGCGACTTGCATACTTCGAAATTAAAGCTATCTGTAACCTCACCCCCTTGACCGAGAAAGATATTTGCATATTTGGGGAAACTCGGCACTGACCTTCGAATCTTCTCACTGAAAGAGGGATTCAAATCCCGACCCTTTATGAAATCTGGTTGGAAAATCGGACCTCCTACAGTTAGGCAGGTTCGCCTTCTTTCATGGCGGACATTGCGTCATTGCAAGAATGGCATTCCTGTGATAATGAATCAAATACCCCCACGAGGCCGCCGTGGCCTTGGGATGTCCTTGGATTTCTACATTCCACACGAAGGAAAGAATTCCAGGTGAAAGCATTTTTGTATTATTATTATTATTCTTATTATTATTGCTATTTCTTATTTTCCTCCATATCTATTACTTTGATTTCATTCTATCTCCCGTTCCTAATCTTTTGTCTTGTCCGTAACAGTCCAAATTTGGAGGAAGAAAAGAAAAATGTTTTTTCCCAAGTTTTAAATGGAGTGCCAGTAATTACCCATCGGAGGTGGACGGAGAGGGGGGGGGATTTCCCGGCGTTACAAGAAATTCTGAATTCCTTCCGTCGCCCACACCGATTCAAAGCCTCGAATTACCTCACTACGTGGAAAAGGAGGTTTAAGAAAAACCCAACTTCCCACTATTCTCTCTCTCTCTCTCTCTCTCTCTCTCTCTCTCTCTCTCTCTCTCTCTCTAGGCTGGTCAGGGAAAGATATTATATATCCAATGAACCTGGCTACAACTAAAAAGAAATACGTATTTCTAATTTAGAAAGCGATACGGGGATCCCTTAAAATAACAAAAATTTCTGGAGAGGGGGAGAAGGGGCTTGCTAACCGACTTGATCCTATGACCCCATCAGTGAGATGCCACAAACTCCATAGCCACTTAAGAAGGAGAGAGAGAGAGAGAGAGAGAGAGAGAGAGAGAGAGAGAGAGAGATTATTGTCGTCCCCCGGCAACAAAACCCCACAAGCAACGGAGAAGGGGAAATGAGAGGGTGGAGTAACTGAGAACTTCTATGGGGGCATATCACTCCTCGTGGCGTTCTGAACCCCCGCCCCCCCATAAACAACTTGTATATGTCTGTATGTGCGTGTGTTGGTGCCTCCCCTCGCCGATTTCTCTCTGCCAATGGATCAACACCAACCCCGTGAATCAACTAAAAAGGGTTCTGCCTTTCTTCTTTTCTGTATGCCTTCTGTCACAGACTGGCGTCCCCTACCCACCCCCAACCCCGTACCCATCCCCACTTCCGATCTCCCTACCTGCCCCACCACCAGTTCCGGTCAATGTAAAGGCTGGAAGTGCCAATCCATAACAGAAGCACGTTTTTCGTTTAAAATAATTGCAGAAGTTCATCCCGCCAAGATGCATATGATAGATTGCATCTGCAATTTCAGAAATGCCATATGGTTTTTTAAAAATGCATCAATATGTTAACAATAAGAACGAAGAAATGAACAATACGATTAGTTAACGGGGGGGATTTTTCAAGTCTGGTGGTACCTGGCAACGTTTTCCGTGAGAAACGTCAGAGAAGGAAGGCTTCTGTCAGCTTGCTCAACGTTCGACGAATTGAGTCCCAAAACAAATTTACATCGAAATGACTTAAAATCGCATTAAAGCAGATACCACACAAAAATAGAAAAGAATATCGCTACTTCGAACTCGTTAAGTAAACGTTAAAACTTTATTTACGAGTGAAGAATGACAAGAAACAAACAAACACATACGACGCTACCGAAGGTTGCAAGTTGTTAGTTAAAAGTTTCTTTGAAGAGCCGAGGGTATCACATTCCGGTCAAGACAAAGCTCAAGAAGGATAAGCCACGTCATTAATGAAAGGACCCAATCACAGCTTCACAAAAATCAATTAACTATCAGTAATCGGCAACTCAACTGTCCCAACCTGGTATCGATTGAAGCCCAAACGAGGACAGAGAGAGAGAGAGAGAGAGAGAGAGAGAGAGAGAGAGAGAGAGAGAGACGTTGGGGAGGAGGGGAGAGAAGCAGACAGAATGAACTGTCCTGTCATGTCAAAGATATACGAGAGAAGAAAAGTGGGTGTGGGAGCGCAAAAACAAACACCGAAGATAAAAGTGTCTAGGGGAGAGAGAGAGAGAGAGAGAGAGAGAGAGAGAGAGAGAGAGAGAGAGAGAGAGAGAGAGTAATTTGCATTTCACCAGAGCAATCTGCAAACAGTTAGGGTTTCAGTCAAGCAACTGTGTTATCACGGGATCAATTCCATGGAACTGAATGAAACCCTTTTCAATGGGGAAAATATTTTCTTTCATTTCAATAAAAAGATAACCTTCATTGAACTAAGATGATTTAGGTATATCGTTTCAAAGGGTGAAATGAATATTTAAAAAAAGAACGGAAAAACAGAATTCTATGCTTAATCATTGATGAAGGTGAAGGAGAAGAAAGGGTAATTCCCAAAAATCAAGGAGAAATTACTAAAATCATCCTTTTTCCTCCTCTTCTTAATTTTACAAACTCTCAAAACAAAACTTCGCTACCGGTGTCGATGTCGCGGCCAGCGCGGTATGCTGCAATTACGGCGTAACTAAGAGATGCGACCTTTGTCACACGTAAATAGAACCAATCAATAAACTCGGGAGCGTTCGTAAGCAACACAACTTTGCGAAAACATGCCTGACACCTTTTCACACCTTTCAGAGGCTTTATATTATTCTTGTAAACTTGCAACTTTACACAGAAAATTTTCTCGAATGTATCGAAGAATATTTCTCTCTCTCTCTCTCTCTTTTCTCTCTCTCTCTCTCTATATATCTATATATCTATATATCTATATATCTATATATCTATATATCTATATATCTATATATCTATATATATATATATATATATATATATATATATATATATATATATATATATATATATATCTATATATCTATATATCATATATATATATATATATATATATATATATATATATATATATATATATATATACATACATATATATATATGTATATGTATATATTTAGGTATATATATATATATATATATATATATATATATATATATATATATATATATATGCTGTATATATATATATATACTGTATATATATATACAGAGAGAGAGAGAGAGAGAGAGAGAGAGAGAGAGAGAGAGAGAGAGAGAGAGAGAGAGAGAGAGAGAGAGAAATAACTATTAGCTTCATGAGGGAAAGTTTTCTAAGATTATACTGTACATACACACACATAATATATATACATACATACATACATACATACATACATACATACATACATACATACATACATACATACACGTGGACGCTTATGTAGATGTTATGGGGAAACTTCAGAATCCAATTTCTACGAACTAGTTCAGATGGTCCACATCAAGTGCAGAGATCGCCTTCCTTCGTCTGTTATATTCTCTTCTTTCGCGAAAGTTATCAAGAGGAAATTGGCTTGGATCAGAGAAGGCCCCAATACCACGAGGATTGGTTTTTCTTCGAACTGGCTCAAGTCTGTAGTTGGTCTATATCCAATATGGAAATTCTTGGCCTCCTTGTCCTGGCACATACACACACACGAACAATAAACAGAAATGCAAAATATCCGTCGCCCTTTGGTGAACTGTGACCTATAGTGCCACACAGGTTTGTCGAGCAGGAAATTGCCTTCGGATTCATGTATTCTTTCAATGCCTATTATTTGCATGTCAGTTTTTGTCTACTTTATTCATTCCTTGATCATCCTTTTGGAAATATAAAACAGAAAGAAACAATTGTTCGCGGCCCTGTTCCTCTTCCATAAAATTTTCTAAACCATGCATGGCTTCTACACGTTGCAAGTTTACTGAATGCATGGCTTCTACACGTTGCAAGTTTACTGAATGCATGGCTTCTACACGTTGCAAGTGTCATTCTCTTCGAACTTATGACAAACCTCATTTACAATTAGAAAGCCTGGTCCCTGGCCCATGGGCAGGCTTCACAAGGAATTAACGTGAAGAACTGCGCATCAAATATACCGGGGTCGGTCCTGTACAGGAAGTATGGGTGTGAATCCTTTCAACTGACTCATTCAGAGCAGAGCCCTCGGAGACAGATGAATCAGAAATGATCCTACACCTAACACCCCCCCCCACCCCACAAACACCCGCATTCCTTTTTCACCGATGCGTACGTACCTCGATACAAGACGTCACAAGACAAAACAATATAAAGACAGTCAGCGTCTGTATTCACGACTTACAATACACGACGAAATACAAAAGACGCCGAGGAGTTCCATAGTTTCCAGGTATGAAATGCGTAGTGTCTGTGACATTTCAGGAATTTATGAAGGTTCACTGTGCACTGAATAACAACGTCAAATCTTAGTTATAACCATAACGGAGAACCAAATGAGAATGAGTTACTTTAAAGTCAAGCAACGTTAGTGACCGACTGCGTTTATCAATCGATGCTGAAATACTTTCAAGAGGGTTCTCCAGCCCAGTGGGGTGGACCATCGCACTATACTCGACAAGAGGACAAAGGAACTCATCTGACTTCTTGAAAACACGTACTGCTTGATTAGCAATTGTTCATATGCACTGATCTAGGGCTGTGAATACCGATATAAGCCGCAACGTCCACAAATTTGGACCTGAGCTTAAAAAAAAAAAAAAAAAAATGTGCATGAAAATTTGTATGCCAAAAATATTGGTAAAGTCAAGATATCAGACTGTGATTCAATGAGACCTAAATGTGTAAACCGTCAAGGGCTAAACGTAGCAGGAAACATGCAGTAAGAATAAAGACGGTAATGACAGAGGCACTACCGAGAACTACAGCAAATTAAGTGCAGTCTTTTCTGAATTATTCGATCTGTAGGCAACTAATGAAATTAAGAGAATGCTACTACAGTATTAAGAGAAACGCATTAGTTAAAAAAAAAAAGATTAATGAAACGATGCAGATTTCCTTGGACAGACAAAATTGTCGGTGGAGTTAGATCATTCTTCCTAAACTAAGACTGCCGTTGCAGCAACTAAGTTCATCGGTAATGAGCAAAACGGGGAAAAAAGGTAAACAAACGAACGACTGTAAATAAGAAGCATTCAAATATGCTGACATAAACACCTCTACAAGAACAATAGCGCTGTACAGACCACCAAATACATCTCAAACGGCAGTCTATTAACAAAAAAGCAGCACTTGGCACGCAGACTATTCACCACGGTTTTCCAGTAAACAGAAAGGTGTTCAAAAGTGGAGGTATTCGAGAGGAAAACAGAAAGGTTAACACCCTTTTATTCATGAGATCTCCAATCATGCACCTCTAAGGCCTGGCCGTCACCCAGCTGGTTGGATCACGTACGCATGCGCGCGCTCACTCCTAATTCCTATTAACAGCACCTATGATTTGACTGATCTTGCAATCAGTGCAACATACAATGAACATAACTTTACCAAAAATTTCATTTTAATGAAATGTGTACTGCTGCATTTCAATGCAAAAATTAATGGGAAACTACAATCCCACAATGACAAACTAACAATAACAACGTGAGTGTGTAAGAAATTCCAAGCTATTTACTGTAACAAACACAAGCTATATCTAAAGGAGCTTTTGGAGTTAGAAGGGAGAGTTTCCTTTTCTTCATCATGCTTTGTTTTTGTGCTATGACAAAAAATATATATCTATAAATAAACCTAAGATGAGAAATAATCCTTCATGCTTTTATCATACTATTAGTAATCATGTCCGGTTAAATTATATACCTTTATCGGGAGATGATTAGGTTTCCTTCCGATCGATGAAACCCTTTTCATGAAAAGGCAACCAACGCACTTGCATAATCCCCCCCCCAAAAAAAAAAAAAAAACTTACTTTACTCTTCAAACAAACTGATTACGACTGGCGTTCATTGTCTGACCTAACAATAACCAATTAACACTTCGATCCTACACACAATAAACAAAATCATGTCATCGACCTACTTGGACAACGACAAACACGTCGGTTAACTCTTGATCAACGTTAATTCTATTGTTTTCAACCAACAAAAACAGTACTTTTTGTGCTCTAGCTCGGTCGGTCGGTCGCGCGCGCGCGCGCACCATACAACTGAGTTGCACGTCAAAAGTAGGCTAAGAGTCGGAGGCCTAGACATGACGTCATGTATGGACCTGATCTGAGCGTTGATAAACAACTAAATGATCTTTTCCCACCTCTCTCTCTCTCTAACACACACACACACACACACACACACACACGTCAACTCGAATGCCCTTGAACAAAACGTAATTGAATTTCTCTCTCTCTCTCTCTCTCTCTCTCTCTCTCTCTCTTAGCCGAAATACAGAGCCATCGACGACCTTGATCTAAGCTAAGGCATGACCCCAACCTTCCATCCTATAAATAGAACTTTATTTTCCGCGCCGAACACCATTCGATATCAACAACATCGCGACCTGATGAGGTGGCGGAGGAGAAAAGCAAAAACTGATAAGCCATTCCAGCTCTGACGCTTACTTTTTCGACAGAGTCACTACTCTCCGTTCGTTTGATGTCGGAGGCGAATTGAAGTGAATTTTTGAGACGTTTCCAGCTCTTCGGCTGCGGGCAAACTAAATGAATCTCCAGAAAGGGCATTTCTCATGTTGCCAGATGATCAAGTCTCTCCTGGGCCGAGTGCCTGCCTGCCTGCCTGCCTGCCTGCCTGCCTGCATGCATGCATGCGTCGTGCCGCGTGCGTGGTCGTGTTGACATCATTTCAGTTCTTCGTTTGCAGAAGGTCGGCGGCCGGTTCACGTACAACAGTTCGCCAGCAGGACGCCGAGTGTTTGGCCTTACGGCCTGGCACTGGACCCGTTAGGCTACTCAGTACCCCAGCAGGACATTATTGATTGATTCCATTGATTGCTTACGACCTGCTGAACAGCTTCCTCGGACCTGAAAGGCTCCAACGAAAAAACGGCATACAGAGGATTCTAATTCTTTTCAGATCTCAACGAGAGAGAGAGAGAGAGAGAGAGAGAGAGAGAGAGAGAGAGAGAGAGAGAGAGAGAGAGAGAGAGAGAGAGAACTTTTGTGTTCGACCGAAAGGACACTATGGAATAAAGATAAGTGATTTACCTCTAGATCGGTTCTATCCCCTCCTCGGAGGTTTGGAGGATCATCTGAGAGAGAGAGAGAGAGAGAGAGAGAGAGAGAGAGAGAGAGAGAGAGAGAGAGAGAGAGAGTCTTGTTAATGGTTTCAATCTAATGATGTATAGTTTACCTCGTCGAGGCCCTTTCATTTTAATGGTATACATTTTGACGGCACAATGAACATTTATGGCCAGTCTTTTGTCTCCCTCCTTAAGTCCTTCCTTTTCCCATAACAATCAGCTAACAATCATGTACCTTATTCTCTTCTTAAGTCTACATAAACATACTAGATTATGGGTAAAGCTCACCATGGCGTCAAAAATAACGGTAATATAATTGAGCATCAAAACGTAAAGTCCTGGCCCTAAGGACTTCAGTGATATCCGAAAGTTCGGACCAAGATACTTCCACATCTATAAGCGCATATATTGCGTTCTTTATGTATTATTTACTTTGACTAAGAGCTAGGAGGCAAGGTTCAATACACCAGCTTTCGATGTTGATCGCAGACCTGGATCTTAGGTTGAGGGGAAGGAAATGGTTCCATGCAATGGTCACAATTTTGCCAATTTCCTTCAAATTTTCTAGGATAGTACACCAAGAAAAAAAAGAAATTAACACAATGGTGGTGATCTACACTCAATGAATACTTCCGAAATACATATTCCTGGATCCAAAAATGAATTTAACGAAACACTTTGGAAAAGTCAGCCATGAGATCCGGACCCAAATGGATTTAGCTGGTGACCCAAACTTTACTGTCATATATCCATCAACAGATTAAGACGTAAGCCCTACTGAGCAAAAAAGACAAACCTATGTCCAGATAAAATCGCCTCAATTCTATAATGCAAAACAGTAAGTTTATTTGGGATCAAATGGGCCTAAGCTAAGCTCGGTACCAAAATACCGCAACAGAAACATAGGACTTCTTTCGCATGGAGAGTTTCAACAAAATTATGCCTGCTGTGCCTCAACGTTGTCAAGTTTTTTTCCTGTTAATGAGTACCTGCATAAAAATGTGCTTTTTTACACAGACAAAAAACTTTGTATGAAGCACAACTTGGCAAAATCTTTGAGACTACAACTCACCAATAGCACTAAAATTAATAATGTCCGCATTCAGACAAGCCACATTATAGTCTTTTACTTGCAGTGCAAGTGACGAATTGTTGAATTTTCAAAGACTCATCGTTTAATATATATTAGGAAAACACGTTCATAGCAATTTAGGTGGCATTTCTTGTTCCGCTTTCTTGAAAATTAAAAAGACAAAAGAGTCTCCACTACAAAATTAACTGAGATGAAGCAGGTATACGTTTAAGTTGGCGATTCGATTCTAGTTGCGCACACACAACACTCGCGACCATGTAAATGGAGTGACACCAGAGTAAATAATCATTATTTCGCAAAAACCAAACAACACAAGAAAATAACATCGTTAAAACACCATGATCAAATAATCCAGTTTATATCCCTCGAGGCACGAAAACAGAAACCCCATCACCATCAAAATATTAGTCCATCCCAGCGCCACCTACCAATACAACGGTAGCATTATCGACCTAAGCCCCTGACACTCGGAAAAATGGTCTCGCCCCCGAAATCAAACCCAAGCCTACTTCCCCTCCGGTCGCAGCTGATCCCAGTCATTTAGCTCCCCCTTTCTCTCTCTCTCTCTCTCTCTCTCTCTCTCTCTCTCTCTCTCTCTCTCTCTCTCTCTCTCCTACTTTAGGCCTTATTCGGCATTTCCCTCACCCATTGGACGAGAATTTCCCTTACCCATTCTCTCTCTCTCTCTCTCTCTCTCTCTCTCTCTCTCTCTCTCTCTCTCTCTCTCTCTCTCTCTCCTTCCTATGGATCCTACTTCAGGCCAAATTCGCTATATCCCTTACCCTACGTACGAGAATTGCCCCTACCAATTTTTTCTCTCTCTCTCTCTCTCTCTCTCTCTCTCTCTCTCTCTCTCTCTCTCTCTCTCTCTCTCTCCTGTAACTCGGGTGGTAGCGCGTTTAGCTGGACGACCGGCGTTCTACTCTCAAATAGGATGAGGAGGGACAGATAGGTACTTTCCTTGAATCTCTTGTGTGCCTCTGTTAATCTAAGCAGGAATTAGGTACCTAGATGTCAAAAGACTGTTATGGGTCATGGCTGGGGTGGAGAAAAAGAGAGAAGGCAGAAAGCTAGACTGAGTGTTCACCGCTGGCAAAAATGTATACCCCCAAAAACGAAGGCGAGGTAAGAGGTAATCCTCACCCAACGTGAATGAAAAATTCATAGAATATTCAAAAAACGGTATTCTCTCTCTCTTCCCCCCTGTCTCCATAGAATATGATTTGATTTCATATACTGTATATTATATATACATATACATAATATATATATATATATATATATATATATATATATATATATATATATATATATATAATATATATAATGTGTGTGTGTGTGTGTGTGTGTGTGTGTGTGTGTTAATGTAACATGTGCCCTTTTGCCATCGACTAGAAAAAACTAACAACGGTAACTTCCACACTAATACTTTGATTGATTCGTAAGTGGCTCCAAAATTAAAGTTTTCTGCCTATTGAGAGTTGTGAATCCCTTCGGGGATTAAATGCCCACTAAACAGAGCCTCTCTCTCTCTCTCTCTCTCTCTCTCTCTCTCTCTCTCTCTCTCTCTCTCTCTCTCTCTACCAACGGCAACATTATGCATCAGGTGAATTTATGCTGTGAAGACTATTAATGAAGTGGTAATGAACAATTCAACTTAGACACCGCTTCCCTGGAAGTGTCAATGATTTCTGGTACAGATACAACAGATAGTAGGGAGGAGTGGCTTAATAAGGTCTGTGTCCCTTGGACAAGAGAAAATGTCCCTCAAATGGCAAATGAGCCTCTTCTAAGACAACTTGCAACAATAATTTCCATCCAGTGGAAGACCAGGACATGAAACCAGATATGAGTGATTTTAAAGCCACCACATAATTGCAGGCACGAGGCCTGAGGATACATTATGCCACAATGATACTGCAAAAAAACAACTCGCGTTGCTAGGTCCGGGGATAATTCATGACCTGCAACTAACCAAACTGCCCAGCTGAATATGGCCAACAGCGAATGTGTAAAAAGAGACTTGGCTAAGGTTATATCTGTTTTGTTGCACACAGGATTCACCCAGAACTGATTATGAATGCAACAGTGAACACTGTATTGTTTTTAATGCATAATGAGGAAATGGATGAAACCTGGGCTAACGTTAACAACCCTAAATATTTACACGAGTAGTATGCAAAAAAATCCAGGATGGGGTCAGAGTTTCCGTAATGTGCCTCATCAGGAATAAAGTATAAGGAATTACGTAAAAATATGTCAATTTCACATTAAAAAAGACCAAGAAAAAAATCTCATTTTGTTTTCGGGACAACTACGTGCGTAGTACGCATTCCACACTAACCCCCATTCTAAATTCTGCCATTCAAGTACAAAGCAAACCAGGACGGTGTTAGCAAAAGAGCCTGCAACAATGGGCCTCCCTTTGTCTGTGCCTTCTCGCCTTCTCCCACTGGGGCTTTCTGCATCCTATTACGAGCAGGATTTCCGACTGAAACGTTAATGCACCTACCAACAAGCTCTCCAAGTTCACTGTCACAACTGAATTTATTCTTTATTTTTTAAACTTGGGGCTTTACCCAGTGTGTCAACTTGTACTTTTTTTTTTTTACTGGATGATGTTATGGCTTAATATCGGCAGATACTATAATCAAAAGGGGACTTACTTATATTCCTGGGTTAAGTTCATTACCAACTCGACCAATCAAATCCTGATAATTTCGCAACGAAATGCGTACCACTTTTTAAATTAAAATCAGATCAAAGAAATCTTATCAAGTGAAGACCTTAAGTCTCCCCTCTCTGATAAACCCCTTGATAATCATTCCTCTATCTGTTCACTTCAGCGACAAATGATCCACAACTCTTTCTAATGGTCTGAACACAGAGAGGCTCGTAATAAGCCTATGTGAAAATCCTGTCAGCCTCAAGTTCAGGTTTTGGCTTTCAACAAATGCACAAGGACACTTGCAACGCTGCATCTGAACGGGCTGTTGTTATTACATCTCTTCTTGAAAATTTACAGATTAAATATTTATCCACTTCTTTGAAGATGCAACGTAAGAGGCATTCTGATATTGTTGCAGTGATTGCTCGTATAAATTTGACAATCCTGTAATCAAGGATAATAGGAAAATAGTTTTATAGTATATACACAAAATAAGCTAGGGTGCCAGGCTCCAATTCATAACGAAAGTTAAAAATGCGTATATAACTTGAAGAAGTTTCTCAGTTGTTACCACCAAGAAATATACATACAAACATACATAAAATTACCTTATTAAATTCGATTTTCAATAAAAAAAAAATAAAAAAGAAACAGTTACTAGAGAGAGAGAGAGAGAGAGAGAGAGAGAGAGAGAGAGAGAGAGAGAGAGAGAGAGAGAGAATTTTTTTAACCATGTGGTACGGTAGGTAAAGGTTGAATGGAAACAAAAAGGGGAAAAGAAAGAGAACTATTTACTGGTTCACTGAACTGGACGTTAAATTTTTTTTTTTTACACACTACGAGACCGTACTTCCACACATCCACTTACATGAGAATCACACCAGAATCACATATCTATGAATCCATATGAACAATGTTTACCATTTTCATAATTTTTAGAATACTTATAATTCCACAATGTTCTTGGGACTCATATATGTCTCAAAAACTGAAAAATTTCACTGTTTACTAAAAACTAAACTTAAACTATAATTCAAACACATAAAATCAATACAGTTTTATAGATTAGTTCATTACCCTCGTGCCTGTCCCGTCATAAATGACGGCAATGTTTACGTAATTGTGTTGTACTCATACCAAGCACATCATCTTGTTTAGCATCTTGTTCAATTTTTAATAAAAAAAATTAGTTTATGAATGCAAATTATTTAATTTGGCAATCCAGTGCAAACACATACTTTGATCGCGTGTCTTTACCAATGACTAAGACAATGATTAAATGTGTGGTCCTTAATTTACATAGCCTTAACATTAACTTAATTTTAGCATGACTAAATAAGAATAAGAAGGAATCACCCTTCCATCAAATCTAAAAATACGAACATTCACATCAAGACAAGACAATACTCAGGTACCCTTAAAACTAGCATACGGACATACCATATCGACATACAAGACTACCATACCACCACAACAAACACAGAGGTCGTAAAGAAAACGGCAGTCAGAACACACCACAACATGAACAAAATGCGAACATTCACGAAAGAGAGAGATACAAGCAAACATGACAAAAATATCAATGATCAAAGGTTTGAAATGATATTCAATCCGTCGTCAAGTACATAATCCGTGGGACCCATCACCAGCACTGCATCCTATGCTAAGAATAAAATAGTACGGGGGAGGGGGGAAGAGACTGGGGGAGGGGGAGAGCAACACAGGGACGTACTGAAGGTTCCTCAAACATGACCATACAGATGATTCATCCTGTTGATACTTTACAAGGTGAGGGAGGGAACAAAGGCAGGCAAAAATTTTCTGGAAATTTACATACGAACGGTAATCGCAGAAGAATTGACAAGATAGATTTAAACAGATGAAAGAGTGAGGACAATACTGAGAGAGAGAGCGACAAACAGACGGGCAGACAGCCAGAGAAAAAGTGGGGAGTTTCGACCGTTTCCAGAGGAAGATGTCATAAAATCCACAAGCTTTGTACTCGCAGGCAAAAATATAATAGGAAATATGTCTAGACTTACATAGCCAAAGACACACACAAACACACACACAGAGAGAGAGAGAGAGAGAGAGAGAGAGAGAGAGAGAGAGAGAGAGAGAGAGAGAGAGAGAGAGAGAGAGAGAGAGAGAGTCTGATCTGTCTCTAAAGGACTGAAAATCCACAAGTTTTATATTCGCAGGCAAAAATATAATGCGAAATACGTTCAGATTTACATAAATAAAAACAAAGAGAGAGAGAGAGAGAGAGAGAGAGAGAGAGAGAGAGAGAGAGAGAGAGAGAGAGAGAGAGAGAGAGAGAGAGAGAGTTCGATCGTCTCCAGAGAACTAAATGTAAATCCACAGGTTTTATATTCGCAGGCAAAAATGTGATGCGAAATATAACTAAAATCGGAGCTGGCACCGTGCCAACCAAGCAAAAGGGGAGGGGGGGAGGGGAATCTAAACGCAGGAACACTAGGTGTTCAGTCTGCTCCACTGCAAGCTCCTACGAGGACTGGGAAACTCAACTACCACCAACAATCAAGTAATCAAATTTTAAGTCATCCAAGCAAAGGGCACAATGAGAGACTGGCCACTGCCACTCTCTTCCGATCGATGGCTCTGCATTCCGTCCATCTTAATCAAAGCAGACAGATTGAAACGCTATATTGATTACTACAGTCGAAAGGGTTAGGCACAAAAATACTGAGAATTTTCTCTTCTTTTTTTTTTATCAAGGAATGCTTCCCAAGCGTTGCTGCACAACTGCGTTACATACGTTGTGATGAGTGCAGTGAAGTACATGAAAGCGCTAGGGAAGGACTCTCTTTTTGTCTTAAGACGTATTGAAATATATATACAGTATGTATGTATATATATATATATATATATATATATATATATATATATATATATATATATATATATATATAATTATTTGCATATAAATTTATATATATACATTTATATATACAATTATATATATATTTATATACATTATATATACATATATATAATTATATATATACATTTGTATACATTATGTATATATACATATATATATATTTATATATATACACTGCTGAAAACGGAGTAAAGCGAAGACAAAATGCCATAAAGGGAGCGTGAAGGGGGTAGCTGTCCTATGGGTGAGAGCTAAGACTTCTGACTTCACTTACAATGAGCCTTTTTAGAAGAGGATGTGGAGAAGGACCTTCAGAAAGACCTGGGTGGAACCCACAACATCGTCGGCAGCATGTAGGGCGAAAAAATAAGAAAATAAAACGAAACTAAGGAGGAGAAACGAAATCAAAGTAAACGCCATGACACTCGAGCACATACAAACATAAAGAGCCACTTGCTTCATACAAATCGAGTCTTGGTAACTTGTTCTTGACCTAAGTCAGCCTTATATTTTCAGGAGACGTTCTTGTGCGTAAAAAAAAAAAAAAAAATAAATTATATATATATATATATATATATATATATATATATATATATATATATATATATATATATATATATATATATATATATATATATATATATATATATATATATAATAATCAAAAAGATCAAAACTGTAACATAAAATAATTACGTAAACGCACATGACGCATTCTGATCTGAACACTTCTCTCTCATGCTATACCTATATTTCTTTTCTAATGATAGAACTCGTAACTTAAAATTCTTCGTGTGTTCCTAAGAATCAAAAGATTTTCTTGTCTGCTCCTTGGCAGTGACTTTCCTCCAACATTACAAAGAGAAATATGTATACAATGTCAACAATGAATACACAGATAATAAGCAAACCACAAACAACCATTACACAAATAAAAATATATAAGAATACATATACACGTGCGCACTCATATTCACAAAGTAAATGTTATATATATATATATATATATATATATATATATATATATATATATATATATATATATATATATATAATATATACATAAATATATACGTAAATAAATATATATATATATATATATATATATATATATATATATATATATATATATAATGTATATAAGTATTGAATTTATATATGTATAAATATATACATAAATAAAATATATACGTAAATATGTGTATGTATATAAGTACGTATTTATATATGTTTATATGTATATGTGTATATATATAAATATATGTATATTATATATATATATATATATATATATATATATATATAGAGAGAGAGAGAGAGAGAGAGAGAGAGAGAGAGAGAGAGAGAGAGAGAGAGAGAGAGAGAGAGAGAGAGAGAGAGAGTGTCCACTTACGTTACAACACGGTTTCATCTAATGTCATACTTTCCATAACAGAACTTTATATGTCTGATGGTCATTTATATCCTTTTTTTTCAACCGGGCTTTTGTCACTAATCCATACCCAGAAGATTTTTAACATACAAATATGTTCAACGTACGGATAATGCATCACAGTAATGGTCACCATTTCTTATGTCTGTAAGTTAATAAAAAAAAAATAAATATTTAAAAAATACACATATAAAAAGTATATTAATACTAAACAAACGACTACGCAAACATCCACTACACTACAAACAATTATAAAGTAAGCAAAAAAAAAAAACCAAGTTTGTACACAATGCCAATGTTAATACAGAATAACTACTGTGGAAACCGAAGGCACTCTTCTACATACTCTGAAATCCTACTTGATAAAACCCAATATGTATCAATTTTTTTTACGCACTTGTGTTAGAGATATTTCTCTCTAGATAATATAAAATTATTTTTGAAGCTATGTAGAACAACTGCATTTCATGAAAGTACGTTAAAAAACCGAAATAAAAATAAAAGGTCGATAGGCCAAGCTAAAGCAAGACGAACACAAAAATTTATATTCTTTGCCATACAAAAAACTCTTAACGTCCAAAGATACCATAAAGAGTCATACATTTTCTTCTCACCGAGAAAATCCACGTTATATATTGCCTTTTACTGAATTCTCAGCAGACACCTGACACAGCTGTTTTTCTTTTGATCGATCAGTGTGCAAGTAAATTTTCATACTCACTTTAGTGCCATTTTAAATCAGACATCTTATTATTTTTTTTTTTTTTTGCAATATGTTAACAAATCACGATAAATTCAAGGTCAAAATGGCCAGTTGTGTTGAGCCGCAATTAAAAAAACTATACTTTGAATTACAGTTTTCTTCTGAAAATACAGTACAAAAGATACATGGCTTTTTTACAACATACAAATCTTCGATGAACTTCCTTTCCAATTAGGTGTAGTTTACCGCTAAGATATCAGTACACTTCATGAATGTATGGTACTTAAAATGTTTCGGTAATTATAATAGTCATTGTTTTCACAGATTAGCAAGAAACCCGGACGAAATTTTCTATCTATTTTTATCAACATTTGGGAAGCACCGAATTTGAAACAAATAATATAAGTATATACTGCACTGTTAAAAGATTTAATTGCTTAATAACTTGGAAAAGTCTGCTTTTATTTCTGACGTCATGGAGACGCTAGGTGAATAACAAAAGAGAAGAACGAGTATTTCCCATACAAAACTACCTTCCACATTCAGGCACAACCTCCAAATATATGAGACCAATTTCTATATACTACACAAAAACGCTAAATCCCATTTTCAAAACTTTCTGAACAGCGCAACATCACAAAAGGTACAGAAATATAACATTCCTCCTTTTCCAGATCATCGACTTCTCTACCACAACAATTTAATGCAATAAAAGTAAATCTCAATATATCTCATTACAACAAACATCGAATCTGGCAGCAATGATCTGAAGTTTTACTGAGGATAAAGTGTTTAAAATTCAAGACCATATTTATTGAAATATGCCTTTTACATTATATATATGTGAAATTCCTCAGTCTGTACTCATACAAATGAATATTATATATATATATATATATATATATATATATATATATATATATATATATATATATATATATATATATATATATATAATATATATATAAATTTCTGACTCACGTCGGGATCGAACCCAGGTCTCTCAGGTGGAAAGCAAGGGCGTTATCCACTGGGCCATACAAGTCTAAAAGAAGTTGGAACCTGAGAGCAACTGCACCCAAGGAATTACCTGGGCAAGCTAACTGCTTGCATACCAGCGAGTTTTCCCCAACTTCCCGACTCAGCAATGACCCAATAGACAACATTTCATTCGAATTATCCCTTCTGAGTGAATAAGATAGAAATCATCAACACACAATCACGTGTGGAACAGAAATAAATTTCTGACTCACGTCGGGATCGAACCCAGGCAAGCAGTTAGCTTGCCCAGGTAATTCCTTGGGTGCAGTTGCTCTCAGGTTCCAACTTCTTTTAGACTTGTATGGCCCAGTGGATAACGCCCTTGCTTTCCACCTGAGAGACCTGGGTTCGATCCCGACGTGAGTCAGAAATTTATTTCTGTTCCACACGTGATTGTGTGTTGATGATTTCTATATATATATATATATATATATATATATATATATATATATATATATATATATATATATATATATATATATATATATACATATTTATACACACACACACACACACACACACACATATATATATATATATATATATATATATATATATATATATATATATATATATATATATATATATATATATATATATATATATATATATAGATATTTAACCCTGTTTTGGCAGTTCTACTAATTCTTCAATTGTGTTGGATTTTAGGTACATATTTTTTCCTATGTAATCCCCATGTCATTTATATGAGCTTTCTTTGTAAACTTACTTTTATATTTCTTCAGTCTGCTAAGTAAAGGACGACAGTCGAAAGGCCTCGCAGCACTCCAGTGTTTCTCTTTCCTTCGTGGAATTTGTCTTTATTTACATACACATATACACATACATCTGTTATGAAGCTCTTCGATTTCCCTCGTGCGGGAAAAAAAACAAAAAAAAAGTTACGACCAGAGCATTTCCCATTATCACAGAGTACCGAAACACTCAGTTACTGATTTTCCATTGGCTTTGGTAGTACAGTAGTTGTCCATGCAGAAAGTAAAACACACAAAAACGAAATGAAACGGAATGAACCTTCCATCGACTACTCTTTACTACGGCACGACACCTACGACAAAATATGAATGAAATGTCTTTCCTTTACCTGTGAGGGAGGAGGAGGAGGAGGAGGAGGAGGAGGTGGGGGAACAGCGTCCGGCACACTACTGTAACTCACCTGCAATTCACAAAAAGAATAACATCATTAATTTCAAAGATAACGTTATGTCAAAACCTTAACCTAACAATGAATTCCAAAAAGATTATAAAATATGTTTATAAAATTGGAAAAATGTTTGGCAGTACAAAACCTGTGGTATAAATAATTCTAAAAATGCAACTATACTTATGTTGCGAAAGTACACATGGAAAATTTTGAAAATTTTGTAGCAATTCAACGAGCGAGAGAGAGAGAGAGAGAGAGAGAGAGAGAGAGAGAGAGAGAGAGAGAGAGAGAGAGAGAATGGGGTGAGGATTAAACACGTCGAGACCCGCCAGGTTTGATGGTATACATTCCGGAAGAGCGATGAACACTCAGGTCCAGTTTTCTGTCTTCTCTCTTCTCTCCTTCAGCCTGGCTGCGACCCACAATAAACTTAACAATCAGGTACATATTTAGCCAGCTAGATCAACAGAGGCACAAAGGATTTTAGGTAAAGAGCCAAACTGTCCCTCCTCACCTGGTTCGAGACTAGAACACGACCCGTCCAGAGAGAGAGAGAGAGAGAGAGAGAGAGAGAGAGAGAGAGAGAGAGAGAGAGAGAGAGAGAGAGAGAGAGAGACCTTACCTTACAGACCTTACAATTCGTTCGGGTTGCCCCAGGTCACCTCAGTGTGAGGCGCCTTTGATGTCTACCAGAGAGTTGCTAACGCATCTTCCGGTATATTTTGCATCTTCCAGTCTTGGATGGTCTGGGATGCATCTTAGATATTTGTCGAGCTTATTCTTAAACACATCTACGCTCACTCCTGTTATGTTCCTCAGATGAGCTGGTAGCGCAGTGAATAGACGCTGCATTATCGATGCTGGTGCGTGGTGGATTAATGTCCTGTGTGCTTTCCTTAATTTTCCTGGTATAGTTTTTGGCACTATTAATCTACCTCTGCTTGCTCTTTTTGATAATTTTAGTTCCATGATATTTTCGGTAATTCCTTCTATCTGTTTCCATGCTTGAATTACCATGTAGCGTTCTCTTCTCCTTTCAAGACTATATAAATTTAAGAATTGTAGTCTTTCCCAGTAGTCAAGGTCTTTAACTTCTTCTATTCTAGCTGTAAATGACCTTTGTACACTCTCTATTTGTGCAATATCCTTTTGGTAGTGTGGGTACCATATTATATTGCAATATTCAAGTGGACTACGTGACGTACGTTTTATAAAGCATAATCATGTGTTCAGCTTTTCTTGTTTTGAAGTGCCGGAACAACATTCCCATTTTTGCTTTGCATTTTGCCAATAGAATTGCTATTTGATCATTGCATAACATATTCCTATTCAACATCACACCAAGGTCTTTAACTGCTTCCTTGTTTGTGATTGTCTCATTATTAGGTCCTTTATATGCATATAGCATTCCTACTTTATCACCATAGTTCATTGATTCAAATTTATCAGAGTTAAATACCATCCTATTTATCTCTGCCCATTTATATATTTTATTTAGGTCTCTTTGTAGCGAGTTCCTATCTTCATCACAAGCAATTTCTCTACTTATTCTTGTGTCATCTGCGAAACTTCTTACTACTGAGTCCTTAACATTACTGTCTATGTCTGCAATCATAATCACAAACAGCAATGCAGCTAACACCGTACCCTGTGGTACACCGGATATTACCGTAGCTTCATCCGATTTCTCATCGTTTGCAATCACTATCTGTTTTCTGTTTTGCAAAAATTCTTTTATCCATCTTCCTACTTTGTCAACAATGTTATGTTTTCTAATTTTTTCGCTAATATATTATGATCTACCTTGTCAAAAGCTTTTGCAAAGTCTAGGTAAACCACATCTGTATCTTTTTCATTTATCATATTTTATATATGCTTTCATGGTGGACTAACAGTTGGGTTTGTGTACTTTTTCCGGGTACAAAACCATGTTGTCCTATATTGAACAATCTATTTTTCATTAAATGTTTCATTATATTTTTTTATTACCCTTTCATATACTTTCATAATATGAGATGTCAGACTCACAGGCCTATAATTACTTGCCTCTAGTCTTGAACCACTTTTGAAAGTAGGAGTAATATATGCTAATTTATGCTCATCATAAATCTTGCCTGTATCTATACTTTGTCTTAATAATATTGCTAGCGGCTTTGCGATTGAATGAACCACTTTCTTTAACAATATGACAGGTACTCCATCTGGTCCTGCTGCTGATCCATTTTTAATTTCATTAATAGCCTGCACAATATCGGCTTCTGTAATATCTATATCTGATAAGTATTCAGTATTTTCATCTCTTATTTCTGTATCATTATCTTCATTTTCAATTCTATGTGTAAATTCACTCTTATATCTTTCTGCTAATATGTTACATATTTCCTTTTTTCCATTCGTTAATCGCCCTTCAATTCTTAGAGGGCCTATTTCTACTCTTATTTTATTCATCTTTTTGCATATGAATAAAAAAATTTTAGGGTTTTGCTTGATATTTTGTAGTGTCATTTCTTCTAGGTTCCCTTTTTCATTTTCTTTTGATTGTATAATCTTTTGTTCTGCATTTTCTATCTTACTTTTAGTTCCATCACTTTCCATGCATTCTTTTCTTTTGCAAGAGCTTTTTTCCACTTTCTAATTTTCTGGAACAAGATCCTTCTGTCTCTTGGAATTCGTGACTGATGATTACTTTTTTCTTCGGTATATATTTTTCCACTATTTCCTCTAATATTTTATATAATATATCGGTATTTACCTGTATATCATGACTTACAAATATATTTTCCCATTCTTTGTTTAATTCTTCATTTATTTTTGACCAATTTATATTCTTACTATAGAAATTGTATTTTCCATATCCTTCCCATTTTTCGTTTCTTGCTTTTCTCTGTTTTCATATGTTCTGGAACGGACTGTTAGTTCTATGACATTATGGTCCGAAATACTCGTGTTATATACTATTATTTCTTTAACATAGTTCACCTCGTTCACAAATACTAGATCTAAAATATTATCCTTTCTTGTTGGTAGGTGATTTATTTGCTGAATGTTATGTTCTAGTAGCATATCTAATAGCTTTTCAAATTGCCTCTTATCTTCTGCACTACTATTGCTCTCTTTTTATATGTATAAATACAACCACAGTCTCCTATTCGTTCTTTCCATTCTACAAAAGGAAAGTTAAAGTCTCCGGTTAGGAGTATAGTCCAATCCTTGTGATTTCTACATATTTCATCAATTTTTCAATTATTATGTCAAACTCTTTAGTATTAGGGGTCTATATATTACAATGTTCACTAATTTTTTCATATTCAAATTCTACCGCTATTAATTCACATTCTGTGTTACTATATTTCTCACAGATTTTTCCTTGATTGGCATCTCTCCCATATATCGCGGTTCCCCCTTGATTTCTATTTTTTCTATCTGATCTATAAGTTTGGAAACCCTTTATCTGGTCATCATTACCAGTCTCTTGGGAATACCAGGTTTCACTTATATTCAATATTTCTATTTTTTCATTTTGGGTTAGTTCTTCTAAGAACTCTATCTTTCTTTTGAGTTACTGAAACTAAACCCTGCTGCGTTCATCACTATGATGGTTTGCGTATTATCTCCATAATCTAATATGGGTAATAATAAGGATTTTCCCATGTCTCTTTCCTGTTCTGATATGTTGATCTTTTTTCATTTCCAGAAATTCGTACATTAAAAATCCAACTTTTCCATTATACTTGTTCTTCCAGCTTCATATTTATTCACTTTGTGCATAAACCTGCACTTATCTCCATATCTGCACCATCCCTTAGCATCATAGATACATTGCTTGTTCCTTGTGCTATATCTAGGTGCTGATGGCTCATATCGTGGTGCTGACATTTCATAATGTGTTGTTGGCTTGTTTTTTGCCTTCATCACATGATCTTTGTTCTTTTCTTTATTTGTTTCATTTTTACCTTGATTTTTATATGTATTTGATTTTGATTTTGGTTTTTCATGGCTACAGGATGCATGTACCTACATTTCTTATTAAACCTACATCCATTTCCTTCTTTCCATTTTCTACATATTTTTGGATGTAGATCGCTGCATTCCTCTTCATAGCCATCTAGATATGCACATTTGCCATATATCTCATAATTGTGACATATCTTGGGATGTTTGTAATAACATCTTTCACCAAACCTGCAATTCCCTCTTTTCAAAAGGGTGCATACTGTGTCTTTTCTTTTCTTTTTTTTTCTTGCTCTTTCCCATCAGTATGGAGATCCGGGTACAACCTCTTTGGGATTTTATTTTGATTTATCATGTCATAATTTATTTCTTCATAAGTATGTTGCCGTATTGCCTCATATGTAGAATCTATGAGTTTCTCTGCATCCATACTATTATCCTGTTCTTTGTTTTCATTAATCTTTTCCCTCTCTTCAGTCTTATTTTCTTCTTTTTCTATTTTCCTCTTCTTCCTCTTCTTCATCCTCTTCATCTTCTTCATCCTCCACAATCTGTACATTAAGTCTTGATTTAATGACCTTGTCTATCCATACTAGACATGTTGAGCAAAATATTTTTGTGTCCTTATTTCTATTTTGCTCAACTTCAGCACATGAAGGGGGTGTGTCGGGTGCGTGGCAAGCATAGCATTTCCTAATCAGGTTTTGTGGATTTACAATGCTATACCACACTCTACATAGTTTACATGCTTTAGGCATCCGTTTGCCTATTGCATCAATCAATATATTCACTAATTCCACCGTACTTATTTTCTTTGATGGAATGTGTTGATTTTTGTAGATTTTCTTTATAAGTCTTTTGATAACCTGAGAGAGAGAGAGAGAGAGAGAATATCTTTAACGGTACTATCTGTCGAAATAATTACCCTCCAGTTAAAGTACACAGAAATAACTACCAGCTGCTCCCGCAGGCCCCTTCTGTTCGCTCGACCACCATGCTGGCAGATCTAAGGTCTGGAGACCTCCAAACCTTGGGCTAAAAGGCCATCGTGTGTCACCTGGACCACTGGGGAGTTCTAAACCCATACCCATGATGGTAGCTAGGAATAGTCATTTCTAAGCTACAGCCGTTGTTAAGTCAATTTATCACATCAAATCCTGAGTCTGTCACTGCATACCGCACGTACCTGTTATCAAGGTTACAGAATTCTGTCTAAGCTTCCAAATTGATTTCACGTCATGTCTTAGCGAAGAATATGAAAACAATTCTGACTACAATGAAATAATCTATGTAAACTTTGGTAATTTCAGTAAACCATTTTGTTTCAGTAACACGACACAACTTTAAAATCTACCAACAAAATGCCAGCATTCAGTGCATTCATCGATACCTCATGTGTAATGTTACAGAATACAATACTATAGTCCAATGTCTGCTCTGAATCTGGAAATGCAATTCCACAACGAAAGTCGTTGGAATTCACACAGTGCTTTCTCTCTCTCAACCCT
>NC_089784.1:23560503-23753003 GCF_040412425.1 Macrobrachium rosenbergii
AGCACCTTGATGTAAAGATATACATAAGCTTCAGTATCAGTACTGATATCTACAGCTACAACATTTGATATCAATATAAATAACATACACAATAGTACTGTAGTTGTAATGATAGTAATATCGAAAAACAACTTGGATCATTACGATACAGTAGTAAAATAAACACCATTAGCATGAGAATAGCAGTCACTACTCACAATAATCAAAGGTTCAAATACAAGAGGCTTCAAAAATCCATTGAATTGCAAGAAAACCCTCAACAGAAAATAGAAAACCCTCAACAGAAAATAGGGCCACATCATGAAATAAAAATACAAAAAAACAAACAAGCAAAGATATGCACGTGTACACAGAAGCATTTTAACACCTGCCGATGGTCCGCAAAGCTAGTAGCACTAACCAATCTTTTTTTTTTTTAAGGTGAAGATGCACCTGACGGGCTGATGATGACTGGCGGAATGCAGTATGACCGAATAACAGAGCCGTATTCCGAAAAATTACCAACAATATCAAAATTTATTTACCAGCAAGAATTTTTCCCCCTCTGATAGGTTATACGGTTGGCTGCATGTCCAGGGAACCATTCAATATGCATACAGTTTTTCTAAATATTATTCAGGAGATCAACCCTATTCATTTGGAACAAGCCCACAGGGGTCACTGACTTGAAATTCAAGCTTCCAAAGAAGACGGTGTTCATTTGAAAGAAGTAACAATGGGTAACAGGAAAGGCGCATTTCAATTCTAGATTTATTACGTGACACCAAGTCTAACTTCAGGGAAAAGAGCAAAAACTGGAAAGTGTCCAAACTGTATCAAAACCTTACCAAACCTATACGCGGCCTGACAAAATCGACTAGAGAACGAAGACGATTTCGTCAATGACTGTGGCGAGCAATCTTGTTAAATCGTGGAAGAACGAACACCAGTGAGTGGATATTGAGGCCACATAAAGGGACGCGAGAAGCTATGCGCCGCTTGTTTTGAAAGTCTGCAAAAGGCAATTCTGTGGGAAGTGTCTCAGGTGAAGTCAACCGTTGACGGATTACCCCCCACTTACACAGCAATTGTCTCAAGGCAACCCGAAAATTACTGTATCGGTGATCAGTTGCCTTTTCTTAATTTTTTTTCCCTCACTTCGCAAAGAAAGGGGAATGACCGTTCACTTTCAACTTTAACATTTAAACGATGATAACTACAGCCAGAAGTATCGCAAGCGGATATCCCCCAAAATTCATATCAATATCGTAACCAGCATTCTTGGACATACGAATAAATAAACAGCACTAGAACTGGAATAAATAATCAGTCATATGCACAAATACATACAATGCTTAGGTGAGGGCAACTACCTATATTCGCTGAAGGTGAATATACAGCACAATTTTATATGCAAATAATCCACGAGCGAATAAAACCTCGTTTAAAACGGTATAAAATATTCCCACTTAACGGTGTCTTATCGAACGCGTTCTTCGAAGAAGAGACTCCCACTATAAAACGATTCTAAGAATTCTCTCTCTCTCTCTCTCTCTCTCTCTCTCTCTCTCTCTCTCTCTCTCTCTCTCTCTCTCTCTCTCTCGAGATTGTGGTGCTTCGCTCTAGTGACCTCTCAAAAACGTAAAAAAAAAAAAAACACTATTTCAGTTCAGGATATTCTAATTTCACACTTTCGGTCTTTGCTTCATAAACATAGTACATTAAAATAAACACAGGATATCTATTTTTTTTTTATCAATCACTGTTTTCCCCCTCTGGAGGAAGTGACGCCGGAAGGGTACCGGCTTCCGGTTCTCAAAAGGTCTTTAAAAGATGAGGCTGCTTGCCCCATGACCTTTTCTTGGCACCCAGCTGTGGCTAGTATGTACGTATGTGTGCGTTTGCGTACTGTATGTGTGCACGTGGTTGTGTATGTGTGTGTTTAGGTATGTATGTGTGGATATATATATATATATATATATATATATATATATATATATATATATATATATATATATATATATATAAAATTACCTAAAACGCAGGAGAGCGAAGAGTACAACGAAGACAATTAACCGGGTAATTCTCTCTCTCTCTCTGTCTCTCTCTCTCATTGAACACACACGGAGCGAAACAGGGTGCCGGATGCGAACATTTCCGGTCGGCGCTTATTGATATCCACACCTCTCTCTCTCTCTCTCTCTCTCTCTCTCTCTCTCTCTCTCTCTCTCTCTCTCTCTCTCTCTCTCACCGTCCGCAACCGCAATTCGTTCCTTCAAAAACCACTATCCTTTCATTCAAACACTCATTCCTTCACTCATTCATTCACTCTCCCCCTCGACAGCGCCCGAGAGTCATCAACCACATCCGCTACTTCAAGACAGCAGCTTTTCAAGACGATACACACGACTGGACAGTTTGTACGGAAAAATTCTACAAGCCCTTTGTACTGATTGCCTGATTAAGTTATCTGGCATCACAGTCACCAAGGAATTCCACCAGAATTATTGACTCTCTGATTGCAAGTAATGACATCGTTGCCAATCCACACTTGCACAATCTCCGAAATTCTAAAAGCTAAGAATTCAGAAATGACAGAAGTAATACTTGGGAGATTCTTATTTCAGACACACCATCTTCAAAATTCCATACTTACTATTCTAAACTGTTCTTCATAACACATATTTACTAAATTTACACAGACTAGTACATTACTAGAAATCTCAAATTCTGCTAAGGCACAAGGTCTTCGTTTAAAAATTACAGAAAATATGGGAAATCAGTAAGATATGGTATCCTACAGTATCTTCTCAATTTTAAGAAACACAAAAGAATCAAAGAAAATCAGAATGAAAATGATGAGACTCCAAAGACCGCACAGATACAGCTACACAGTTCTGAGGACCTCCGATAACGAGAGCGTGAAACTCTCGCGCCAGAATTTCCAGAATTCCATTACCATAACACATGGATGGCATCACGATTACTCCGCGTTCCAAAACCGAACTTCTGGCAACTCACCGAAAATAAACTTCCCGAAATTAAAAACTCAACTTCTATATAAACTGTCAACACATTTTACATCTAAAATGACAAAAATCATTAGATGAGCATCGTTAGTTTTGTTCTAGATCAAATAAAATCACTATCTTTCTCGATTAGCATCCTGTTCACCCTCTTATTGTATAATTGTTGCTTATCCGGAGAGAGAGAGAGAGAGAGAGAGAGAGAGAGAGAGAGAGAGAGAGAGAGAGAGAGAGAGAGAGAGAGAGAGAGCATCATTACTTTTGCTCTAAAAATAAAATAAAATCATCTTTTTCGATTAGCATCCTGTTTACCTTCTTATTGTATAACTGTTCTTATCAGGAGAGAGAGAGAGAGAGAGAGAGAGAGAGAGAGAGAGAGAGAGAGAGAGAGAGAGTCGCATATCTTGTGAATGGTTTCACCCCCCGTGTGCGGTGAGGATTACTACCTCGTAGAGGTCCTCCCGTTTTAATGGTATATATTTTGATTGAGCAATGAACCCTCGCGACGTTTTCCTTCTTTCTTTCTCCCCACCCTAGTTCTGAGAGAGAGAGAGAGAGAGAGAGAGAGAGAGAGAGAGAGAGAGAGAGAGAGAGAGAGAGAGAGAGAGAGAGACTTTTAAAAGTAGGTTATCACAAGATAACCTACTTGTCTTATATCTCTGCAGTGCATTAAATGTACGCAATGACGGTTTCTCATTTATTTATTCGCGGACTCTTTTGCTTCTTCATTTCTTTATTCATTTGTGTGTGTCAACTCGTGTCTTCGTTTTACGAAAAGCAGTGCCATCACTTCTTGTCCACTCATACCAGCCTTTGGATTCAACTCCAAAGCCCCGAGAATGTACGAGAATCCGTTCAATACTCGAGAGGTGTTTGTGAGACTGACAAAGACGACCCATCATAACAATTCAACACAAATCGACGCACAGGACACATGAAAGCGATATACCCTAAATAAATAACTCAGTTCGGATGCGGAAACCATTCTTGGAAATCGACATAGCAATTATTTTGAAGGCAAACACGACATATCATCAGTGATACATATTTCCTTTTGTAAATACGGAAACCTAAAGGCAATTTAATGTGTACACTACGTATTTACCTGTAACCTTGTGCAAATCTAGAGTGAAGTCGAGAGAATTCTCAACATCCCACCCTTAAATCTATGTAGTTTGTTAAGAAAGCCCTTCAAACACAAATGAAAACGAATAACGGGGTCTGATCCTGTTGCATGAAGAGTCAAGTTCCAACGTTTTGCTATAATGTCAGATAATATACACTGAAGGTGATACTCTGTACGACGGACGTTACGTCCTCTTCCCAAAGAAGTACAAGCAGACACATCACGTGTCTGTAGAAGTAACAAGCTTACAGGAGGGAAAGGAATGTAAAAGCCAGGCAAAAGTGAGCGAACTACCTAGGGTCCCGCCCCTCGAGGGAAAAAGTTGAAGAGGAAATGAGTTCTGAAGGAACCACCACAAGGATGAACCGCACTGAGGAGGGGAAATGGGATGCCCAAAACCCAAGGCCTTTTCACTTCCTTTCTTTCTCCAGTTTCTCCTTCCTTTTTTTTCACGAGGAAGGAATTAAGTGAAATGAGGAAATGGAAGAGGAAGATGAGAATGGGGAACTTTGTAATTAACAAAACCGAAATAACTTAGGATACGCGACCACGAACAGTTTGCAAGCAAGAGCTTCAGACCGCATTACATAATGCGACTGTGTGTGTGTGTGTGTGTGTGTGTGTGTGTGTGTGTGTGTGTGTGTGTGTGAGAGAGAGAGAGAGAGAGAGAGAGAGAGAGAGAGAGAGAGAGAGAGAGAAATTAAGTTCTGTCATCAAATATTTTAAAGCCATAACCATCGTCCATGTTTCTTCGCTTGCTGCGAGTGATTTCATATCTATCATCTTCAGTCAGGATAAAGTTAAGCATACCTTAGTTTAACCAGACCACTGAGCAGATTAACAGCTCTCCTAGGGCTGGCCCGAAGGATTAGACTTATTTTACGTAGCTAAGAACCAATTGGTTACCTAGCTACGGGACCTACAGCATATTGTGGAATCCGAACCACATTATACCGAGAAATGAATTTCTAACACCAGAAATAAATTCCTCTAATTCTTCAGTGGCCGTGTGTGCGTGTGCGTGTGTGCGTGTGTCAGAGCGAAAGAGAGAGAGAAACAAATATACAAATTAAGTTCTGCCATCACATATTTTAAAGCCATAACCAACGTCCGTGTTTCTTCGCTTACTGCAAGTGACTTCATATCTATCATCTTCAGTCAGGATAAACTGATGCATCAAAACGAGAGTTTAGAGGGTGGACGACATCCTACATCTAAATCACCAAAGGCCAAGGGTCAGGGTGTAGTGAGTACCCAGCAACGCCAAACCTGACAGACATCACTTAAACACAACGTGAACATCAAAATGAAAAAGCACACACAACATAGCTTTGCTGGACACTCTTTAATCGGACAGATTAATTCATTGTCGTTTTCAGAAAAAAGGAAAATGCTTGACTACCGCATTTTAATTATGCTGCACTTTAGGTAATCTCGTTTCTATAGGCATAATGGACGTTTACAAATATTTATCAGAAACTAGGTGTACAACTACATATGCACCATATACGCACATACATTATATATATATATATATATATATATATATATATATATATATATATATATATATATATATATATATATATACACACATATATATATATATAGATATATATATATATATAGATATATATATATATATATATATATATATATATATATATATACTGAATCACGAAAATATGGAATGTGATGAATATATAAATAAAGACAAAATCCACAAAGGAAAGAGAAACACTGGAGTGCTGCGAGGCCTTTCGACTGTCATCCTTTACTTAGCAGACTGAAGAAATATAAAAATAAGTTTACAAAGAAAGCTCATATAAATGACAGATGGGAATTACAAAGGAAAAAATATGTACCTGGAATCCAGCACAATTGAAGAATTAATAGAACTGCCACAACAGGGTTAAATATTTAAGAGATTTTACAAAGGATTAGGATCAACCGTTCAGAAGCAGGGACAGGAAAATTAAAAGATTATACAAGGAAGTGACTGACCACCAAAACATGTTATAAAACTACTACTCAATAATTCCTTTTTTTTTTTTGTAAACAATAACAATTTTTGCAAGATGAACATTTTTACAAATAAAAAATTTTATTAAGCATACGAATACATAGAAAATATAAGGTAACTAATTTGTAATCAAGTCAGTGATTTTTATCTTTTAGGTCATTCTTGAACATTTTTCTTATACAGGGGTACAAATAATATATGCCAGGGCTAACGTTAAAATTACAGCTGGAAGTAAGCTGTATAACAGCGGATTCCAAAAGATTTCTTGAAAAGAAATCTTTTAATCTGGCAACCACTGAACTTTCAGTCCAATCTATCCTGTGAGAGTTTTCACTTAAATAAATGAATATAACATTGAATGTTTGTCCAGTTTTGACTGAATACTTATGTTGCTTAATACGTACATCTAATGATTGTGTTATAAACTTATCAAGTAAACAAATAAGTGAAAATGTTGTGAGTGAACTCGGATATGGTTTAGCCTTCTTTATATCTAATAACCCTCTGCTTTAACGATTGCGTCATCCCTATGTCTATTTGAAAAATATTGTGACCTTCCTCAAAATCACGTTGACATAATTAAAGCTATTGTTTACGAAGCTGCCAATGTTAGGCATGAAAGTAATTTCCCTGCTCACTATACGAAAAGTTTGACTGATCTTAAAAAAGACAATACAATCTACATCACAAAAGCTGGTAAGTCGAATAGTATTGTAATTTTTGATAAAGCTGGCTACATACCACATATGCAAGCCCTACTGGATGATGATACGACTTACAAAAACTAACAAAAAATTCCCTTGATCAAGTCATAAAAAATTTCAATACCACAGTGAAATAAATCCTTGAAGATAAAGAAGAACTAATAGGTCAGCTGTTAGTAAATTTTCCCTCATTACCTTACTTGTACGGATTAGTAAAAACGCACAAAGAAAATACTGTTGGCTCAATACCATATACACTTTCGAAATATATTACCAATCTCTTGTCCCTGTTCCTTGAGATTTAGTTGATATATTAAACAAAATCAATTTTTGCCCCACTGATAGAATCGTTAGCTTTGATGTTTGTTCTCTTTTTACTAAAGTCGCTACAGATTCTATTTTAGAGTATCTTAGTACTGAACTAGTCCATCATGAATTACCCCTACCTGTAAGTCACATTATTTCACTCACTAGGTTGTGCACTTGTGACTGTAAGTTTCTATTCAATGATGAATTTTACCAACAAATATTTGGCATGGCAATGGATAACCCTTTATCCCCATTCCCCTCAAACTTGTAGATGGAATTCTTTGAAAAACGGAATTTACCTAATATCATTTATACTCCTTTAAAGTGGTACAGATATGTTGACGATATTTTAGCTGTTTTGCCTGCTGGTATTGATGTAAATAACTTTCACTCTAATTTGAATAACCACGTACCATCCATTGAGTTTACTTTAGAATTAGAAAAAGACAATTGCCTCCCTTTCTTAGATGTTTAATACATAGAGAACCATTTCAATGCAAATTCAGTATTTATAGGAAACCAACCAACAACTTAACTTATGTCCATTTTTATTTAGGCCATCACCTTAATATCAAAATATCAATTTTTTCTTCTGTTTTTACAAGCTTTATGCATTGTCAGTCCCCAGGATTTGGATCAAGAAATTGAATAGGGACAGATTTATGCTATCCTTCACATATACCAGATATTTGTTATAATAAAGCGCACAAAAAGTTTTCTAGTGAAAGTAACGTGGAGAAAGGAACCACTAAGAACATTCTTAGCTTGCCTTATTTTAGTGTTTTGAAAGCATAAAATCATTGTTAAAATCTTTTAATGTCAACCTCGTTTTTTCCTATAATAACACACTAAAAGGAATGTTAATAAAAAATAGCCCTAGAGAAAACAACATATTATATAAAATTCCATGTTTGGCCGCCTGCCCCTCTTTTTATATTGGCCAATCTAGGAAAGATTTAGATGTACATATTAAGCAACATAAGTATTCAGTCAAAACTGAACACATCCACTGCTATATTCATTCATTTAAGTGAAAACTCTCATAAGATAAACTGGACTGACAGTTCAGTGATTGCCAAATCGAAAGATTTCTCAAGAAATTTTTTGGAATCTGCTATCATACAGCTTACTTCCAGCTGTAATTTTAACGTTAGCCCTGGCATGTATTATTTGGACCTCTATATTAGAAAAATGTTCAATATAAATGTATAATATAAAATCACTGACTTAATTACAAATTAGTCACCTTATACATATTTTCTATGTATTTGTATGTTTAATATAATTTTTTATTTGTAAAAATGTTCATCTTGCAAAAATTATTTAAAAAAAAAAAAAATTATTGAGTAGTACTTTTATAACATATTTTGGTGGTCAGTCACCTCGTTGTTTAACCTTTTAATTGTCCTGTCCCTGCTTCTGAACGGTTGATCCTAATCCTTTGTAAAACCTCTTAAATATTTAACCCTGTTTTGGCAGTGCTATTAATTCTTCAATTGTGTTGGATTCCAGGTACATATTTTTTCCTTTGTAATCCCCATCTGTCATTTATATGAGCTTTCTTTATAAACTTGTCTAAAGGCCTCGCAGCACTCCGGTGTTTCTCTTTCCTTCGTTGATTTTGTCTTTATTTATATATAATATATATGTATATATACACATATATATATATATACATACACACAAATTCTTATTAATCTTTGCATAAATCTGTTGAGCCTGTAAAAATGTTCTTCAAAAGTTAAAATAACAATAGGTCAAATAATCATGAAGAGCCAACTTAAGGATAAAGTAAGTCATCGATTCCTTGGCTGCAAAAGCTTTACATAAATGGAATACTAATTCCCGACCCTGGAGTTAAGTAAACACATGAACAACTGAAATCACCAAAACGAAGAGCTAAATGTTTAGTCTGAAACCACACTGGAAAAAAAACAAACATTCTAACGAGAAAGGATATTAAGGGAGAGAGGAGAAGAGAGAGAGTGAGAGATAAAAGAGAAAGATAAAGGGAAAGAAACAATCCTCACTTAACACCCTCCTCTCCTGACTCACTCTCTGCCCTCATTCCCAAATGATAAGAAAGTGATTTGAAGAAACATTTCTCCCGCCATCCCCTGCACAATGAGAATATGCAAATCTTTCCCCCTCGATACACCTGCGAACTCAGTATCTCCTTAGCCCAGACAGATAATTTATTTTGATACTAGAGTACTTGTACTTTAAAAAAAAAAATGACGTCAATATAAGAGGGGATCGGGGCAATAAGTCTAAAACACACAGCACTTACGTACCGTTCGAAAGCTCAGACCTAAGGTACCTTCATTCCGCAGTGGTTTCAATAGACGGGACAATGGCTGGATGACAGAAAAATAACAGTACTAAAAATAGGAACTTGATTATACAGACAATCAAAAGAGTTCCTAAACTTTTTCTGTTCAAAGTCTAGACAAAAGGTTTTCGAATTCAAGGATTACGAAAGCGACAGAACAGCTGACAGAAATCCAACGGGTCAGAAATATTCTTGTGCAGAATACATTTTGATTGGTCAGAAAATTCCCACAAGGCCCCTACATACATACATACATACATACATATGTATATATATGCACACTTACGAGTATATAGTTTATCCAACACTATATTTATTTATAAACGTGGCCTAGTGTCATGATTTATGTTTGTTCCAATGTCTGTGCATACATGTGTACAAATCTGTTTTATATATCTCAGCTTATACATAGCAATTATATAGGTTGTGGTTTTTTAAGACACTGTTTATAGAGATTTGCTACAAGTCACTATTCAATTACAACCTAACAGTTTCTCTTAAAACCACAAACAAACTACAATTGTTTTCATGTTGCGTGCTCGCTTTTACGCACACAGCACGAAACAAACTTTACATTAAGCAGTATGTATCTTACCCAACACCAGAGTAGCATGCTGTATATACGTTAACCAAACGCGCGCGCGCATTCATACCACCGGATCGCAATGTCAAACCCCTCCCCCCCTCAGCATCAAGTAGTAGAAACACTGTCAAAAGCATGCGTAAGCAAAGAGGAAAAAGCCTTTGCGTTGAACAAAGATAAATCAGTCCCGTGAAAATCGCTTCTTCCAACATTCTTCATTGCAATCAAAGTACAGTACAATCATAGTCAATCATAAATACACTTCCGGAGGGGATGAAAGCTACTTTCGGGGAATGGATACTAAAATAGACGTGGAAGGAGAAAAGTTGACGGAAACGATATTAAAAAGATAAAGGTAAAAGAAATGGTGTTGGTAACGAAGACAATAGACTTTTATATTCGCTGGTCACAAAGTTCTTGATAATATTAATACTGTATTATTGGAGATCTTTCTTTTTTATACTTTTACACCAGTAATTAGAACTGTCTTTTTTTCCTCACTGAATTTGGATGCGAGATATGCTCTGTTCAAATGCTACTCTCTTGTTGTCTTTTCCACAATATATGAATTGCGAGATGCTGGACGCAGCTGTGTGTGTGTGTGTGTGTGTGTGTGTGTGTGAGAGAGAGAGAGAGAGAGAGAGAGAGAGAGAGAGAGAGAGAGAGAGAGAGAGAGAGTCTTCATTCCTCCCACAGCCCAAACTCTTCTTGGAACGCAACCCACAACCGTTATGCTATCATAGCTAAACCACCTGTTGCTTTCGACAATTATCCAAAACTCTGCTTATAACATAGCTACATAGCGGCAGGATATCACTCATTTACAAGGCATATGTACTACCAGAGGCAATAAATCCACCTGCTTGCCAAGGCCAAAAATAATTTAGGTTTATTATCACACAACAGTACAGGAAATTAAAACTGAATGAAAACCTGAATAGAAAATTAATAAGTTCGTTGTCAGTAAACTTCATCCTCTGTGTCTGTGCGTGGTTTTGACAATGTGTTAATTTATAAATTGTGGCAAATTATTTAAGTACATAAACATTCAATTCAAGGTCTAAAAACCCTAGTCAAGACCTCCTAAGGTAGAAAAAAAAAGCTTGACAATTTCCTATTACGGAACAAAACTACATTTAAAGGAAAAAATTCAAGCAAAGGGTGAATGTTAAGCCAACCATGGTACCAACACATTAAGGCGCATATGTACAAGATAAACTCTTAATAATAGATGGAGAATATCCTTATTCACTTAGACCATTGATAATGGAGTCCTCTGTAATGGAAAAGTACAGAATATAAGTGATTTTTTAACTAGTTCTCGTTCTACCGTCAAGGGGATACACTGTACCAATCTCCCAGCGGTTATGCAAATGTTCCTATACCATCAACAGATGGTGCGAACATCATCGTCACGTAAAGACAAAAGCGTGTGAAAGGCACAGAGCCTTAACTTAGTATTCAATATCATAAATGCTTATTCACGATTCTCACACATTTGTCTTTCTGTATATATAATATATATATATATATATATATATATATATATATATATATATATATATATATATATATATATATATATACATATACATATATGTGTATTACTATTTCACTTTTTGCTTAGTATAGGGGGGCTACAGACTGTGTCAACCTTCTGATTTGATTTTTTTTTTTTTTTTTTTTTTTTTTTTTTTGTGTACAAGGGGTGGAAAGGAAGTGGAGATGATGTTGAGATTGAGGGAGTCAGTCCTATGTCCTTCACCACCCTGGCTACAACACATCAAAGTCTACTAACCACCAGGTACTTTATTCACTTCTTGGGTTATCACCCCTACGATCTGTCTCCAAGGAAACGGGCACTGGTCATCCTGTATCTCGAGTGGAATCGATTTCGGGTCTCTCGCTGGTGGGACGGGGTGTGTTTGTGTGTGTCCAATCAAGAACAACAAACAAGAATGAAATGGATTTGCATAAAAGGATGAAATATTCTGGTTTGAGTTAAACCCGAGGTTTGAGTTTAACTGGACGGTTAAATTAAGGAGTGAAATCCGGGAGCAAAATCTCGCAACCACCATTCTAGCTTCCACGTTACCCAGCTATGACAAATGTATTAAACTGCCGTCCGGACTACGTATAAAAAAAATAAAAACTTAATACCAGTATGTCTTTTCCGGGTACGTACCATACCTCGCAGAAGAATGCTTTTTTTTTTTGGCCAATTTAAAGGGAGTGATACCATGAGTACGATGTCTAACTTTGGAATCTCGCTTGGTTATAGTCTAAAGTCCTTTTTACAGAAAACTCAGATCTTTTTCTAAGGCTGCACCTGTGTGTAATTACGAGTAATTAAGAATGTTTTGTTAATGTAAAAGAAGAAAGTGTCTTGTCTCAAGGTAATCAATCAAACCACTTCCTCGAGCAACAAGTGACTGCCGGTTGTTTTCCTACAGTAATAATCTTCTTCTTTTAACGTGCTTTTTTCTCATTTGTATGGGGCAAGCACGATGCCTTCTTTTGAAGGACTTTGATTTGGCTTTGGGGTAGACTTTGTAGTCTCGATCGGCTGCCCTGCCTGTCATCGCTTAGACCCCGGTAGCGTATGTACATGTATTGTGCCAGTCACCAGCACCCTTTCTCCCAGCAGCGAGGAGTCGTTGCACGGTTAGGTCGACAGTCGAGAAGTGTGAGGTGTCTGTTATGTTTTTAGAAGATGTCGGATGGCTTGTTTGTGTGTGTGTTAGTCTGCAACACCCATTTGCTTTTAAGCAAACCTATCCGTTGATTACATACATAATCCCGAGGTGTCTACACGGATAGCAAAGTGTCTGCCTCTCTGACCGGTCGGCTGCGGATTTGAACCCGCGCCACAGACCTCTAAGAAGTCTGAGGCTGCTGCTCTAACCGACTTGGCCATCGAGCCTATGTTTTCCTACAGTAATAATAATAATAATAATAATAATAATAAATAATAGAGAGAAGAGAGAGAGAGAGAGAGAGAGAGAGAGAGAGAGAGAGAGAGAGAGAGAGAGAGCTAGTGAATCTGGTGATGAACTGTTCCTACCTTGGTGGGAGTCAATAAGGTGTACCTCTTCCCACTTGAGCATGCAAACACGATACCGCTTCCTGAAAAACACACACACACACAAACACACACACACAGTACATTGTTTTTTTTTTTTTTTACTCCAGTATAATCATTATTCCCAACAGTAGATGAAGACCACAATGTGAAGTCAGAACAAATATTTGTGGCTAACTGATCTGCACACCATACGATGCTAATAAAAACAAAACCCAGAGCGAATATTTCCTTACGATAAGAATGGTACCAACGGTTTAAAACACAGAGCCACTCTGTCTGTCTCTGCGGCGGCCTTTCTCTCCTCTCGTGCTCCACTTTTCTCCTCGAAAGTATGTCTAATTTTATTACCTCGACACAAATAAAACAATAAAAATTTCCAAGACTTCTTCTGACGACAGAAGGGCTTCACGATATTTACATCCTGCAGTACACAAACACAAAATATTTATTTTTATAACAGAAGAGATAAGATGTTTTTCGACCGGAAGGCATTTTTGTTTTAGTGATTACGCAAACTGTATTGTGAATACAGCACACCTAAGCTCAAGTAACCAACACAACATTAATACGATCTTCAAATGTTAGCAATGATAAAATTAATAGTTAATATTCGCAACATACATAAATACATTATATAAATATACTGTTATATATATGTATGTATGTATGTATATATATATATATATATATATATATATATATATATATATATATATATATATATATAATATATATATATATATATATATATATATATATATATATATATATATATATATATATAAATATATATATATATACAGTATATATACAATATATATATAATTACAAACATATACAAGCATATATATATACATGAATGTACATAATAAATACCCGCAAATCTAAAAAAGACAAATCTAAAAGACCCTCAGATACATGTTAGCAGTACTGAAACTCGAAAATTTTCCAGAGTAAATCATCATGGAAGGAAAAAAAAAAAACGATATCGATACCAGAAGTCGTCCAAATACTTGATTCACGTCCTCTGATTTCTGATCACCGAAGGAGTGTGAGAAATCTAATAATGATATCTGCATGCATCATAAAATAAACACGTAACCACGTGACTGTGACCAATTAATCTGAAAACTTCCACACAGGAGGAGTCCCAGAAAGAGGCCAAAGAGTCCTCCACCCCCCCCCCCACCAAAAAAAAAAAAGTGCTAGGAAAACAAAACGCCTCTCCTTTCGCCTCTCCCCCCCATAAATCTCCATAACTCTTTCATTTCCTTACCAACTTCTTCTTCTTCTTCTTCTTCTTCTTCTAAACATCATCTCGGGAGCATGTCTGCGGCTTCACAAGAGAGAGGACTGACGCAGAAAGTCAATAAAATGGAAAACTGGGATTCCAGTGTCGGAAACGGGGTCTTGAATTAATGAGAGAGAGAGAGAGAGAGAGAGAGAGAGAGAGAGAGAGAGAGAGAGAGAGAGAGAGAGAGAGAGAGAAATATTTTATCCATGGGGACAATTCGGTGAGGTGCGGATTACCTCGTCAGGAACCCTCGTTTTGATGGCATACATTTTAACGGAGCAATGAACACACACCTCGAGGGTTTTTTCTTCTCTCTCTCTCTCTCCCCACTACTAGCAACCAACAAAAGTCGATTAACAACTATGTACTTAGTGTACGCAACACTCCCATTCGTCCCTCCTCGTTCTACTCGAGATTCGAAGCAGAGAGAGAGAGAGAGAGAGAGAGAGAGAGAGAGAGAGAGACTTGAGTCATTACATACACATCACCTAAACCAGAGTTTATATTCAAAATACTAACCTATAAGGCCTGTTATTTACCACTGAAACTACAAGCAGAATTAGTTTGGATGATAATAATATTGAATTATAGGATAATAATGGAAACAACGAGTAAGACCAGTCACGATGAACAGAAATAAGACGAGATTACGAATGAACAATCAGGTAATAAATAAGCACCGTAGTGACAAACGTGATCTAGACGAATCGTAGAATTTTCCTCAACTTTTTATAATCAAGCAAGAGAAACCTGATCATTCAAATCCCACTTTCTATTATATATATGGAGACTTGTGTCACCTTCTCGGATTTTATGACTAACGAAGAGCTGTGTTGACAACCTGCTCCGATCGAAGACAGTTTGTGGCAGGACGAAAGCCAAGGGAACCGCCAGGTGTAGCACCTGCTGTTTATATTCTTTAATCTTACTAAATTTACTGCTGCTATTGCTAAGGTTTTGTTTTGTAAATACTGAGAGAGAGAGAGAGAGAGAGAGAGAGAGAGAGAGAGAGAGAGAGAGAGAGAGAGAGAGACTCCCCTGTCGATTATCTAAAACGATCAACGCCGGTTTAAACGTCGTCTCACTAACATTGGATCTGATAAGCCAGATCGAGTTTGCATTGCGTTCTGTGCAGGGAAATCCACAAAACTATCCGATTTATTACAGGATATTTTTTTTTTACTTAACTGTGGAAGTCAAAAGGCTACGAGGGAAATCAATTTACCACGCAGAAGGCTATCAACATAAATGATGACGCACGAACTATTTCCGCAGGGTTACAATATAGTTCACTTGGATGTTGTTAAGTCTTTTCATGCAGATGACGATAGGACGGGAGAACTACAGACCCTATCTAGCATAGGCCAGATTAAAATCTCTAATTAAGGGGAAGGGACCAGGGAGGGGCTTAACCCCAGTTGTGACAGGCCTAAAATTCAACAACACAAAAGATATGGTGGCAGAACCGTGCAATCCAGAGAATACGGATTTCCATGTGGGAGACTGAAGCCAAACAGGTTTTTTATTTTTTTCTACAGCATCCCAAGTGGCAAAGGAAAAGCCGTTCCTAGGTTCAACGGAACAGCGGTCATAACAGTGCCTTTACAATAAAGACAATAAAAATGGCCATAAAACCGAGACAAACTTACTTCAGTGAGGCTCTAGAGAACTGGTACATGCGAAAAGGACAGATAAACCCGGGAAAAGAAAGCTTATCTTAGAAAAGGACAGATTAACCATAAAGCTTTAGAGACCAAGGGAAAATTAATCTTTGATTTAATCCTTGGGAAAAGAAAGCTATATTTTAGAAAAGGACAGATAAACCTGGTAAAAGAAAGCTATATCTTAGAAAAGGACAGATAAACCATAAAGCTTTAGAGACCAAGGAAAAGTTAATCTTGGGAAAAGAAAGCTATACATTAGAAAAGGACAGATAAACCTGGGAAAAGAAAGCTATATCTTAGGAAAGGACAAAATAAACCTGGGAAAATAAAGCTATATCTTAGAAAAGGACAGATAAACCTGGGGAAAGAAAGCTATATCTTAGAAAAGGACAGATAAACCAGGGAAAAGAAAGCTATATCTTAGAAAAGGACAGATAAACCATAAAGCTTTGAGACCAGGGGAAAATTAATCTCTGATTTAATCCTTGGGAAAAGGAAGCTATATCTTAGAAAAGGACAGATAAACCTGGGAAAAGAAAGCTGTATCTTAGAAAAGGACAGATATACCGAAAAGCTTTGGTGACCAAGAGAAAATTAAACTGTGACTTAATCCTTGGCAAAAGAAAGCTATACCCTAGAAAAGGACAGATATACCACAAAGCTTAAGAGATCAAAAGAAAAACAATCTGGTGCCTAGGTTTAGGATAGAACAGAAAATCAAAAGATATCTTCTGGTTTTCAGGGATACGACGGTTCATTTGGAACTGCGCCTTCCTGAACCTTGTCTACATGTAACTCATGAATATACAGTTTCATGGATTTATGATGGTATACTTTGGAAAGATCCCTCTGGCCGTTCCATTTGTAATATGGGGAGACCATATCATCCGCCATTAGCTGATAGTTATAGGGTCCGGTATGAAAGCAATTTCCGCAGCCAAGCTCATAACTTGGGACTTTTCGTACAATATGTCATATTCAACATTATTATAGAGGCTTTGTCAAAGGACCAACAGACAAGTATCGATTTTGCCATTTGAATCTGGAATTCTGATTGTCTGATGGGCCGCTGATCACCCCTGGATATCTGACTGATAAAGGATTATTTGGATTCAAAACTGACAGGGTCGCTGACGCCCATCCACGATGGTTACATGCTACGTGTCGCACACTGCTTACCCGGTATTTTTCTCAACGTATTCACTAGACAAAATGTTAATACTAAACGCTAGAGAGTGAGAGAGAGATGTAATAATAAACACCATTACGAGAGAGAGAGAGAGAGAGAGAGAGAGAGAGAGAGAGAGAGAGAGAGAGAGAGAGAGAGAGGCAGGCAATTGCAGTAATTACCTCCTTGGTAATTACCATCCTCATGAAATGACTCTGATCTGACCCAAATCGACAAGCCAATGGGTTTATGAGAGACGGATTGATTTACGCAGACTACAACCTGGCGTTGGAACGGTAGAGGAAAAAAAATCATCTACGCCGATAAGAAATAAAAAGAAAACAAAAATGTATGAAAATCTAAACTATCTAAAATTTCTCCTGTGAAAAAGTTAACTCTTAATAAAAAAACACAGAGAAATAAACATTAAGAAAAAATTGCGTGAAAATCTAAAAGTACGTTGAATTTCTCCTGTAAGATATTAATTTTTACTCAAAGGGCACAACAAAAATAAAAATAAAAAATATTACCAAATGCGAGCAATGGTTGTCTTTCATAATATTCTCTTTCTGTTTTTGTCCTTGGTTTTGTATCCTTCCCCCCCTTTTTAGTCCGTTTCCCTTCCGAACCCTTTCGCCGCTTTTAATATTTACCTCTGCTGCTGCTCATATCGGACCTGTGACACCCTTTTGTCCTGCCCCCAACGCTTATTTTTAATTCAGGACCGACCTTGGTTGACTGTCCGTCACGACGGCCTTCGCACGAAATGTTATAAAAATGGAAAACTACGAAAGGGCTATAGGACATAAACACAAAACAACCAACATGCCTAAAGCGTGGGAAAAAATGGGAATTTTCCCTTTTCACTCTCACAAAATGAACCCACTCACTAAAACATAATCACAAAATACAAACTTCTTTAGCGAGCTGACTCTGAAACCGACGGAAAGGCAGCCACGTGAGGGGTTAAAAAGTAACAAACAAGAACGTTATCAGCAACAGCCAATATTCACCAACACTACACAAATAATTAATAATCAATTACAAAGGATTTCGCAACCAATCTCTTGACGATGAAACAAAATCATTCCTTTAGCATAGAGGGAGACAATTCCTCCTCAATCTGAAGAGTCAGATCGAGTTTGAAACTGTCCAGATGTCACGATCGTACATGTGAAAACTGGCATTTCTTTATCATTCATCAGAAGGATATCCTCTACACACTCTAATTTCCCTTAAAACATAGGCAACGGTTTGGCGTGAGAAAGCGAGTAAGCGGAAATTCTTCCTATGACAACTACGACGATTCTCTTCTTCAAAGGATGTGTGATCATGATATACTGGCGACGAATTTCTTTTAGGATCTTGTCTGCTGGTGTTATTCACCCCGATGCTTTAAAAAAATGTACTTAACATACCAATAACTAGGATCATATTTTAGCGTTTTATTGTGCTACACAGAGATAAAAGAGGTGAACGAGTGAACAGAACGGAAAAATAGCAGAGGAACACAGAGAAACAGAACAACGAAAGTGATAAGTACCAATATAAATGAATGGTGACGGTGACACACAAAAGTTTTCAAAACAAAAGAACAAAGCACGCATGAAAAACACAAAAAAAAAGAGAACAAATGGGAGGAATCTCCAGTAATAACGATAATATCTCTGCTAAGGCTATTTCATATCTACACTTTTCCGGTTTCCCTAAAAATAACCAAAGCATTTAAATAATAGGGTTCATCTGTGTATAAAGCTTTCTTCTTTCCTCGTCCTTTTTTACTTCCTACTCTTGTTCAATAAATGTTATATATAAAAAATAATTCCAACTATTTCCACGTTTTCTTTCAAGCATCACCATCAACCAACTTCTCACAGATAACCGACAAACGACAGGTAATAATAATAATAATAATAATAATAATAATAATAATAATAATAATAATAATAATAATAATAATTCCCCTACATACAGTCCTAAAGCTGGCAATGAAGACTAACCTAAAAAAATACGAAGCAAAATTTATTCGAATAACTGCATGATGTTCTTGATTTTAAGCACATTCCAGTAAACAAAAATTATAAAAATTTATTACTTTCGACCAAATATAATGTTAACTGTGAAGCAGAAGCTACTGGTAAAATAAAAGTTAAAGAATAAATGTACAGTACTCCACAATCAATAACACTGTCTTCTGAATTAAGTGTTGCGCTCATTAAGAAATCATTATGCAATCATAATAATGAATTCAATCTTGAGGAAGACTTAGTTGCAAAGTTGAAATATTTCTCCACAACACATGGGTTTATTGCCATTATCATTATTATTATATTATATTATTATTTTGTCTATCACAGTCATCCTATTCGACTGGGTGGTTTTTTTTTTTTTAGTGTGGGGTTCCGGGTTTCATCCTGCCTCCTTAGGAGTCCGTTACTTTTCTCACTATGTGGGCTATTTCTAGTAGCACACTTTTTTGCAAGAGTCCTGGAGCTACTTCGGCATTAGTTTTTCCAGCTTCCTTTTCAGGGATCTTGGGATCGTGCCTAGTGTTCCAATGATTATGCGTACAATTTCCACTGGCATATTCCATATCCTTCTTATTTCGATTTTCGATCTTGATACTTATTAATTTTTTCTCTTTCTTTCTCATCTACTCTGGTGTTCCATGGTATTGCAACGTCAGTGAGTGATATTTTCTTCTTGATTTTGTCAATCAACGTCACGTCTGGTCTATTGGCACGTATCACCCTATCTGTTCTGATTCCATAGTCCCAGAGGATCTTTGCCTGACCGTTTTCTATCACTCCCTCAGGTTGGTGTTCGTACCGCTTATTATTGCAAGCTAGCCGGTGTTTCTTACACAGGCTCCAGTGGAGGGCTTTTGCTACTGAATCATGCCTCTTTTTGCACTGGTTCTGTGCAAGAGCCGGACATTCGCTTCCTATGTGGTTTATGGTCTCGTCTTTCATACTGCACTTCCTGCACATGGGTGAGATGTTATTTCCATCTATTGTTCTTTGGATATATCTGGTTCTTAGGGCATGATCTTGTGCCGCGGTTAGCATTCCTTCTGTTTCCTTCTTGAGTTCTCCCCTCTGTAGCCATTGCCATGTGTCATAGCTGGCCAGTTCTTTAGTCTGTCTCATGTACTGTCCGTGTATTGGTTTGTTGTGCCATTCCTTTGCTTTGTTTTCATTCTCCTGTCTCTGTATATCTGTGAGTCTTCGTCTACTTTTACCAGTCCTTCTTACCATGCACTCCTTAGCTACTCGTCTTCACTGGTTTTCAGATATTGCCTCAATGCTCTGCTCTCGATGTTGACGCAGTCCTCTATGCTCAGTAGCTCTCTCCCCTTCCTGTCGTGCTATGTATAGTCTGTCTGTATTTGCTCTTGGGTGTAGTGTTTGTGTATTGTCATGTGTTTTCTAGTTTTCTGGTCTAAGCTGCGGAGTTCAGCCTTCGTCCACCCCACTACTTCTGAGCTGTATCTGATTACTGGTACTCCCCATGTGTTTACGGCTTTCGTCATGTTTCCGGCGTTGGGTTTTGACTTGAGTATCGCCTTAGGTCTCTGCATATATTCCTTCCTGATCGTGTCCTTCATCTCTTGGTGTTTTATATCCTCTTCTATTATTCCCCGGTATTTGTATCTTGTCTCATCTATGTGTTTGATGCTATTCCCATCTGGTAGCTTTATCCCTTCAGTCCTTGTTACTTTGCCTGTTTGTATGTTGACCAAGGCGCATTTTTCTATTCCAAACTCTCTCCTGATGTCCCCAGATACAATCCTTACAGTCTGGATTAGGGTATCTATTCCCTTGATGCTCTTACCATACAGTTTGATGTCGTCCATGAACATCAGATGGTTAATTTTGTACTAAGGATGTTCTCCCTGTAGTCATCCACTTGGGCGCATGGTGGATTGTGATACAATACTGGAGTTGTTCTGCTATTCATGTGTGTAGGGCCTTGAAGTTTTTGAGCCAGTATCCATGGACTCCATCGGGACCTTGGGCTTTCCAGTAGGGCATTTTCTTTAGTTGGTGTCTGACTGTGTCTGTCGTGATCTCAGCGAATCTTTGTTTTATTCTCCCCATTTCTTCTGCCTTGATTTCCTGGAACCACGTTGCATGTTTGTTGTGTGACTTATTATTATTATTATTATTATTATTATTATTATTATTATTATTATTATTATTATTATTATTATTGCTTTTGTTGTTACCAAAACTGGAGTGACAGGAAATTACAGATGAAAAGAGATATTACTTATACTTATATCCAAACCCTAACCACAAAACATAAATATTATACACAGCAAAAATGAATTTTTAAAAAAATCAGTGAAACAAACCTAAGCATTACGTTAAGCAGGTCCTTCAAAAAAGAAGAAAAATTAAAAAAGTGGAAACGAGTCATTCTTTTCCTTCATGAGACTTCCTGGATTGGTAACACGACCTGTAACACCACCTGAGTCAACAAGGCATTACAAAGAAAACTCGCTTATCATCAATTCCCTAGGGAAGGGGGAGGGGAGGGGAGGGGAGGGGAGGGGAGGGGAGGTGGAAGGGTAGGGGGAAAGGAAAGAGGGAATGGAGTGGAAGGGGAGGGAGAAGTGAGGGGAGGGATGGGAAAGGGAAGGGAGGGGGCGGAGGGAGGGGTGGGGAGGGGAGGGGATGGGAGGGAAAGGGAGGAAAAGGGGAACTGGAAGGGGAGGGAGGGAAAGGGGAGGGAACGGGCAGATGAGGGGAAAGGAAGGGAGGGAGGGGAGGATGAGGGGAGGGGAGGGCTACTCTCTTCACACGCTAAGCCAGATTAACAAACCTTTTCTAGGCAGGTAATGAAAATGTCGAGTAAAAAAAATCATCATTCATCTAAATAAAAAATATCCCGCGGTCATATGGAAAGAAAAACTCAAGGAACTAATGGCCTCACCATAAGAGGTATTTTTCCTACAAGAATAGTCATGTAGAAATCAGCGATGGCTGTATGTATGTAAAATAATATTCAGTAAAACAAAGGTCCATAAATCTACCAAAGGAAAGATCTTGGGCTTGAAAACATGTTGGAGGTTTTATAAACAAAAAATGAACTGTAAATACCCAGCGTGTAAGCACAGCATTCAGCATTCCCCTTTATTTCCATAACAATATAACTCTGCGAGGAAGACAATACTGTCCCAAAAACCTTCATTCGGGTACTTTGTCCACCTAATCACACTCGACACATTTATAAAACGGGGAACATTTACCTTTTTCAATAACGGCGCTTGAGATCATTTTTAAAACAGTGACATATACTCTTTAAAATGTGGATGCATTGTATACGACCTTTTCAAATGTCATGCCACTAAAGAAAACAACATATAACCCCAAACCGACTCTAAAATCAGTTTATGCAACTGTCAACAGGAAATGCACAAAGCGATACTTATTTCTAAAAATTGAAATGACTGCAGATGTAGGAACAGCAAACTGGAATCAAATAACGGCATATAAGCAATTACTGAGTAATTACATAAGCACAAAAATGTGAATTTATAACATAAAAATAAGAAAATCTGCCTGAAAAGAATAACAGCTCGTACAGGAATTAAATCATTAATGTATGAGTAGCAGAGAAAGTTATAACTAATTGCCATGCAATTCCATGCTTATTGTCAAAGAACATTTAATAAGCAATATAAAAGCGTGAAATGACAATGATTCTTTTTTTTTTTTCAACATATCTCCATCATGACACAAAAGCCAGTCAGTCAGTCAAAATATAATGGGACTATATAATATATCTAACACCATAAAAACTTATCCTAAATTATAATTCACAAATATCCTACAAGCACATCACACCCCTTTGTCATTTCCTTGCACTTGCAGAAAAATTATGGCTAAAATTTTACCAATAAAATCCTTTGTAAATTGTTGAACTCCTTTTGAGCCCATATATAGTTTGAATAATCCGGAATGCGCACTGCGCACGGAAGCTATTATGCAAGTCACTACTAAAAATCATTTTTAAAATGTCCCCCACTCAGTTTCCAATTTCTTAATTATTTAATATCGGGGAGGGGGCTGTCGCCCATTTTGAACAAAATTAAATCACCTTTACCCATGATTACTTTGAGACAAGTTCAGTTGACATTAATCCAGTGGTCTCCAAGAAATCGAAAGTTGAAAAGTTTACGCCAACATACATACATACATACACATACGCCAGACACCATTCGGGTGGGATGATAACATGCCTGATAGAAATTCCCCACTGTTTAACATCTGAAGGAAAAATAAAGACGATACTGCAAGCGTGATTTGAAGAATGTAAAGGGAACCCAGGAAAAACTGAGAGAGAGAGAGAGAGAGAGAGAGAGAGAGAGAGAGAGAGAGAGAGAGAGAGAGAGAGAGAGAGAGAGAGAGAGAGAGAGAGAATGTTGTACAAATATATAAGAGGCTCAAGAGTAAAAGAAGTAAAAGCTTTGCCCACAACTGGGAAAAACAAGAAATGACTTTGCCGACATCTGGGAACACAATATATAAATTTAATACAATTAGAAACTACTGCAATATTATGCAAACCCATTTACAGAACAGGGAACGTGACATCGTTAGTTTGCAGTTCCCTTTCTCGGGGTCTGGATTCCTTTCAGCTCAAAGACTGGCTCCCTCAATTTCATTACCTTATCTTTTTTGTTCCTTCGGCGAGATCAAGGATCAAGCTTACACCATTTCAGTTTCTCTTACAATCATCCACCAATACAGCAGTAGTAAATTTAAAATTATGATATGCAAAAATATCAATGGTTTTACATACCCTTGGGGTTTTTCTTTGTTTGTGACACTGATCGCACTGACAGTAAATAATAACGGCAGCACCGGAGTACAAGACCAAACATAAACTTTTGCTGCATAATTCAAAATGTGCACACTTTAAAAAGAGGTCCTCAACGTAGAAGGCATCCCAGTGAAGCAATCAACAGCAAATTACATAATACAAAAGCAAAGGTTAAAACAGATTCACGTTACGACATAATCATGACCTGCAGGCTCACATTAAGAACACCCAATCATAGTTGGTAAAATCCAAAGCAAGGAGAGGAGAATCTCTCTTTACTTTGGCAACATCATTCTGTTCAGAAAGGAGACACAATATTCTACTGAAGAGTGACTGACAGGGCGATGGACGAAACAGACACAGATCTCGAAGTCATGATGAACTCTGAAACCTTACAAAGCCAGGACAAAAGTCTGAAGAACAAAACGCACACGAACACAATATCCGCTTATATGGAAGTTTTCGAGTTCATCTTTTTCAGACCATATAATGACAAGCATTGATTGCATGCACATCCAGAATTTTTCATCGTAAAATAAAACTCAAAGTACAAAGAAAATTAAATCAATCAAAAAGAAAAATAAAACGCTTCCGATTTACATCAAAGGCCAGCTTCACAACAAAAAAATAAAACAGCATCAGAAGTGATGTTTACCATTCCCACACTTGCTAGTCTTGTCAAAAGGATGTGTATCCGCATCCTTTCACAAATAAAGCCCCGCTCTGACGTTTTAATCTATTCCAACTCCTGTACCGCATGGCGTGATGCTGAGAGCCTACGCAATGGATATATCGAAATGAAAGGGAAAAAAAATCATTGACTGCCTACACACAAATGGGGATGCAAATGCACATTTATATCTGGATAAAACAAATGGTTTATATGTTGTAAACGTACTGCTTTATGGGAAGTCAAAAGACCTGACAGCTCGAATCCATGAGATAAAACATCGTTAACAAGACTATAAGACTTGCCTCTAGAGACTACAAAGAATAACCTCTACTTTCGATGCAACAAAAAATTATCGAAGCTAAAAGTTCTATGTTACTAAATAATAAATAAATATATATAATATATAATATAAAATATATAATATATATAATATATAATATAATATAAAATATATATATATATATAATATATAATATACATACATACATATATATATATATATATATATATATATATATATATATATATATATATATATATATATTATATATATATATATGCATGCAAAATACGCATGCGATTCCCTAACCTACTAGTATGTCATAATTATTGATAGAGATAAATGTATTCAGACATGTAATGTAATCGACTATGCTGTAACTACGCACGTTTCTCCTTTTCTCCATGTAATGCACAGATAAATGCTGTCAGATTCACACCTAACAGAAAGCAGCCATAGCAACTCTTAGCCCTTCCAACAACGTGTTATTTTCGTGGTCTTTGTCACAATATTAAGGCCGTCGTTATTTGAATCGAGTGAAGGGAAGTCATTTTTATCAGTTCAAACTGCTGATAACAAACCTGGTCAGATGTAAAAACCCTCCAAGTGTTAGCCCCCGCCTTGATACGCACAGATCAGCGGAAGAGCAAATGTAGGTCATACTTGGACCAAACTAAGGTACGCTTGGCCCTCCATTCAAACTAGAACCAATCAGTGCCTGGCCCGAGAAAAAAAAAAATGCACACCACACCTGTCTAACCGTATGAGAACCATATTGTAATACATATTTGAGGGAGCCCTCTATGCTATTTAATGAGTTTCATGGTAAATAAAAAAAACTCTTTAATGGTTTCATTACCAGCCACCTTAACACTTAATACAAACATATTGGCCGAGAAGTAGACTTATATTCTTTACGTAATTCTGATTAATGTTACAACCTAATGAGTCGTTATTTTGTGTAATTAATCATTTGTGCATCTGGAACTGGTCCCATCTCGTGCAAAAAGCCATATTTTTTCTGCTACTATATCTGTGTGCTCACTTATTATGGTGACTTCATGATCTATTATTGGTTTTCATAATGTTTAAATAAACGTCCTTTTCATTATGTTCATGCATACCACTTAAGAGTTCGTCATTGTTATTTACTTTCGTGCGTTTTTATTGCCTTAATTAACTGTATGCGTGTCATTAACAGCACTACTCCCGTTCATTAAAAAGACCAAAACTAGCGCTGTCTTGGTCTCTTTTTTTTCTTGTTAATGTGACTTCACATATTCTAAGTACATGTTAAACTTTTATGGAGTTGATAATAGCTTACTTATGTAACTGAATAAGTTAAAAGGGTGTATCACTTTTCCAATTTATTTAAACCCAAGTACAACTTAGTTACTTTATAATTTTTTTTTACTGAATTATTACTGAAAGGGTGAGGAAATATGGTGCGACCGTAACAACTGTAAAATGATTATCTTTACGTGAAAGGATAGACTGGTGTATTTTGGGTGGTCTGCTTTTGCGGAAAGAATGGAGAATGGCAGGTTGGCGCAAAGGACGTAAAATTCGGAAATGAGAGGAAGGGAAGAGGAAGACCTAGAAAGTCCAGGATACTCGACGTGAGAAGTGTTGGAAAAGGTCCTAAGATCCACGAAGCACTACTCTGCCTGCAGGATACAGACCTATGATTGTGCGTGAGGCTGATCTGACAGACAGCCGATGAACTTTCTGTCATGTTGCGGAAGTTTTCTGCACTGGTGTTCTTACACGATTAAGCAATTTCAGTATGGATGCGGATATAACCCTTGTGTTGCATGTTACTCTGAGGCTTGATGTTAACGAAAATGCACATACACCTATGAAAACATACGTACATACATATATCTACATGGATATATATATATATATATATATATATATATATATATATATATATATATATATATATATATATATATATATATATGCTATACATACATATATCTACATAACATACATGCTTACATACATACATCTACATGGAGATATATATATATATATATATATATATATATATATATATATATATATATATATATGTGTGTGTGTGTGTGTGTGTGTGTGTGTGTGTGTGTGTGTGTGTGTGTGTGTAATACTTATAAGTTTTAATTTGCAGAAACACAACACACTTTATAAGTCATAAATTCACATACCATCCTTAATAATCGTAATTGAGCCATTACTTCCCTTCACTTTGCATGAAAACCTGGAATCCACTCTCTCTCTCTCTCTCTCTCTCTCTCTCTCTCTCTCTCTCTCTCTCTCTCTCTCTCTCTCTCTCTCTGTGCACGCACATTCACGCACACGAACGGAAGTTCTTCCTTGTTACGCACACACGCAATTACAAGGAAACTTTTTCAAACAGCCAACCCCAAAACTTGGCACTCTATCAAAACTCAGTAATCCTCGTTCCCCTTCAAAGCATTAAAAACTAAAATAACATACTTCTAGAGAGAGAGAGAGAGAGAGAGAGAGAGAGAGAGAGAGAGAGAGAGAGAGAGAGAGAGAGAGAGAGAGAGATCCACATTTCGCTTCGAGGAAGCGAAAATGATCCACATACGTAGCAGCAACCACCAAGCTGTAACACGAGGCCTCACCGGAAATGTGGCAGGGACCAGTTTATGAGAGAGAGAGAGAGAGAGAGAGAGAGAGAGAGAGAGAGAGAGAGAGAGAGAGAGAGAGAGAGAGAGAGAGAGGGGGGGATTTTTTTTTATGGACTATGAAAGACCGCCACCTACGTATATCACAACAGTGCTGCTGAAATCGACAATTTATTCAGCCCCGCATAAACAGCTAAAACCCGAAAACAAAACTTCAAGCAGAACTGAATATATCCACTTTTAAAACTAAAATGCTGCACCCATTCCAGAGTAAACATTCGACTGCCTTTCTCCAGTGGAAGTTGTCGAGCATGTATTTGTTTTTTTTTTTTTTTTTTTTTAATGACTGTAAAAATTAATATAACTACCATCTCTCTCTTTCTCTCTCCCTCTCTCTCTCTCTCTCTGGTCAGTATCTTTGTAGCAATGCCTTGACAATTTTCCTTTCCGGTAACTTTATTCACAATCAATCCCATAACACAAACAGCTCTCTCAAGCATAATGAAATCACTCATACTGGACAGAGAGAGAGAGAGAGAGAGAGAGAGAGAGAGAGAGAGAGAGAGAGAGAGAGAGAGAGAGAGAGAGAGAGAAACTAATAAGGAGAAAGTTCTTTCGTTTCCCCTCGCCCTTGTTTTCCCCTCTCTTGAAGCTCCCCTCAAATTCCATTCAGAACCCCGTAACAAGATCCACACTCCCTCCTCCACAGCATACCTGGGGCGTTCCTCGTGAATAGTCCCGCGACATAAAACTGCCATAAGTTCTTCCAAGAAAACAACAAATGATTGGTTAAATGCGACGAGAGAGAGAGAGAGAGAGAGAGAGAGAGAGCGAAAATCTTAGAGGAACTATAACTACAATAAGCTATAAAACAACGCTGATTTTAAGCTGAAGAACAAAGACCTGCAACGACAACGCAATAGGTTAGTCTACTCTATTCCCATTTATTACTTTCCATAACATTCCTCTCTTTCGGTATACCAGACAACGAGGTTCTCTTCTATCCCACTAAATCGCAAGGCCTCTTAAAACCGACGTTCTCTCAACCTGAAGGCGACGTAATACGGCGAAGCCCAGCGAGGGGCGGATAAACACCTACCTACCTCTACCCCTCGTCATCCCCACACAAAAGACTCCCCTTATAGAGGAATGCTTGCTGATATGGTTGGCGTCCACGCCACCGAAACTAACCCTAACGACAGAAGTGCACCCAAAAGCCCTAGAGAGAGAGAGAGAGAGAGAGAGAGAGAGAGAGAGAGAGAGAGAGAGAGAGAGAGAGAGAGAGGCCACGTTATTGAAAGAACAGAAACTTCAACTGGGAAAAAAACACAAATTATTTTTGTGTCGTTCGAACAAACCGGTTCGTTATTCAGAGCGCACCTCCAATTACTGGATATATTTCCAGTGCAGAGGCGCGCGTGCGCACCATTTCCCCTTTCTTTGAGAGAGAGAGAGAGAGAGAGAGAGAGAGAGAGAGAGAGAGAGAGAGAGAGAGAGAGAGAGATAGTGGAAGTGCATTAAAACCGCGAATCAATACCGCTCCATATAGAGGGAAGAGAAAGCTGGAGAGGGGAAAATCGCTCCCCTCTCCATGGAAACAAAATCGAGGGAAACCTGGCGTAAGACGATGACGTCGCACGCGCAAAATACAATAAGACGCAAAGTAAAACATCAACTACATCCAATAATCCGTATTTCAGGCGGACACCAATGAAGCAAAGTTACTTCCAAATTTCGATACCGGCCTTGCAAAAAAAAAAAAAAAAATAAACAAAAAACTAAAATTATTTCTGGGTTTGATATCAAAACAGCTGTTTCAAACGAAATACTTATGAGAGAGAGAGAGAGAGAGAGAGAGAGAGAGAGAGAGAGAGAGAGAGAGATCTGGTATGATATAAAACTAGCTGTTCAGAAACAAAATACCGTACTTCTAACGAGAGAGAGAGAGAGAGAGAGAGAGAGAGAGAGAGAGAGAGAGAGAGAGAGAAAGAGAGAGAGAGAGAGAGAGAGCCTGAATAGCGGAAGAACTTGATGTCCTTTGTCTTATAGCATTTAGTGTTGCAATAAATATGTGGGATTTCTGAACACTTGACCAAATACAGTAGAGGCAAGGGTAAGGCTTCACGTGGACTTACGGAATCCTCTCTTAACCTATCAATGCATTATGTACGTGGCTTCGGTCTTACCAGGCACACAGCTGACAATTTGCAGATTCTAACAAAACTGCACTCCAGGTACAACTAGTACGTTAGTCAGTCACAATAATAATGTCTACAAAAAAACTGAGTTTTTTTCGTAACCACTAACACTATTAAATTTTGTCGGCACATTATACCAACTTTAAGTTCATTTACTGAACAAGGAAAATAATTTCATTCTAGTTTCACAAAATTAATCAAAATAACAATTACTGAGAAGTATCAGCATAATAGAAAAAAGAACAAAAAGAAAGGAAATGACCAGCATACTTCAAAGCCATGACATATTGCCTACAAAGAATCAAACGACCCCATCCCACACCCGACGAAAAGGTCACAACTAAATATGGATCATTATTCACTACTGCTGATTATGCTTTTCTTCCGTAGGGAAGGAATTTAGTAAAAAAATACATTAAAAATCTCATAATCACCGTATGGAAGAAAAAATGGGGAGAGTCAGTTATTACAGTGAATAATTGTTAAAAACAACGACTGACACACAGTCGATTTCCCGGAACGCCTTACAGCTGAATATTCTTATCTTACGCAACTTGCTTCCGAACGGAAAGATGGATAACCCTAAAACGCAAGACATGCAGAGTAACCCAGCCTATAACTTTCATCAAATTCACGGAATGACTTTAGTAAAGGACACGTCTTTCTAGAAAGGCGAAGCACAAAAATATATAAACTCAGTTCTAATGAAAATAAGCAATGGCAGACAATTTTTGTCGTTCCCAGAAACCGCAATCTTTCAAGGACAACATTTGCGTTTTTGGCTCCATATTATGCCATGAGAACCTCTTTATTGTCCTAATGATAAAATCAAAACTGCACGCACACACACACACACACACACGCTGTAACATAAAGAAGCACCAAGAACTGACCTGTTTAAAACAGCCGACGGATCCACAGAGCACCATCGTTGTTTATGCCTTCGTTTTCCGCCTTCATGGAGTCATCCGAATAGTAACCTATGAGTCACGACCAGTCCCTCGGTATATTTAATTTTTGCCTCTATCTCTTTTCCTGTTTGATATCGAGTTCGCCGATTTCAGAAATACACACTGGTGGCACACGCCAGCGGTGGGGGGATAACAGGTGCGCCTGATTTACCTGTAATATTTTTGTTTTTCTGTCCGTTGGGCCACCGCAAACGCACACACACACACACACTTCCAGTTTACTCGAGTTCAAACTGGAGTTCAATGGTTTATAATTATCCTAGATTTTATGTTCAATACACTGTTACTGATGCACGGAACGCAATTCTTAGGCATTCGTACCCTAGTCAAAAGAGGAATTTCGAAAAATGAGCGTGTGTTTCATACAATATAATTATGGTTTATATATAGATATATAGGATTTGCTCGCCTGCAAACCCAAACGAGTGCTTACAGACATACATACACATAAATACAGTATATATATATATATATGTATGTATATATATGTATATAATAAATATATATATATATATATATATAAATAAAATTCAAAAATTTCACTAACCCCTTCCTAACGTGTAGCAAAAGAACAAGAGACAGGAGCCACGTTAACCAGTATTTCCGTGAAAAAATGTAGAAAAATATAAAGTTGACACGGTCCTAAGAATCAATATCCCGTACAAAAAGAAAAGGCCATTTACTGTCAATTTAACAAATCAGTAACTCCGAAAGTAGTACATACTGCACACAGAGAGCTCTTGATTAGAAGAAATTATATCAGAAATCAATTACTCCCACGTAACTTTTTAGACACACGCACACAGAAAGTCAGTCTTGTACAAAACGAAGGCCGTGTCGCCACCGTCTTTTCAGAGGAGTAAAACCCATTGTCACGACAGACCATTCATCAAAGGTATGGGTGCTCACGTCGGAAAACGTCAACAGCAAGCCTTTCTTGCGTTCAAAGGACGGATTAAATGAGACTAAAATGCGATCCCCTATTCCTCCGTAGTTCTTCTAGGCCGCGCAAACTCCGTACACGACCACAGAATCACGTTCACGATCCCCAAATAGCTTTTAGCTCTGAATAGCCCGGAATAGCACAGCAAGTAAATGAGAAATGGAAAACAAATCTTGTTACAGGGAAAAGAATTCATAACAAATAAACAAGTGAAAAATGAGCCGAAGTTTCTTCGGCGCAATCGAGTTTTCTGTACTCTGTATAATCAAGGCCACCGAAAATAGATCTGTCTTTCGGTGGTCTCCGTATAATGCTATATGAGCAGCGCCCCATGAAACTTTAACCACGGCCCGGTGGTGGCCTGACCTATATCGTTGGCAGAAGCACGTTTATGGCTAACTTTAACCTTAAATAAAATAAAAACTACTAAGGTTAGTGGGCGGCAATTTTTTTTTTTTTTATGACTGGAGGGTGAATGATCAACATACCAATTTGCGGCCCTCTAGCCTCAGTAGTTTTTAAGACCTGAGGGCGGACAGAATTAAGTGCGGACGGACAGACAAAGCCGGCACAATAAATTTCTTTTACAGAAAACTACAACGAGACAGGGGAAAGAAAATCAAGAAACAATTCTCTCATAAGACGCATACTAAAGCAAAGGGAAGGATAAGCAATACTAAACGGAGACATCGGAAGAAGAGGGGAAAGAGAACGAAAGAAAAATAAGATAAGTGTACAATGATAAAAAAGATATGAGGTCTTCAATCTATTTACTCAGGTCCTGAATACTTGCACCTGTCTAAATAATATTCCTCTCAGGAGAGCTGGTTCATCGCATTTTAACCACATTCCTTATTCTTTCATAATCTATCGTTCGCGTTTCCCTTAAAAAATTTTTTTAGCCTAGTTTGGGGTCCAGTGTTGACAATCGACCTACATAGGCTTAATATCAACGTGAAAATGCGTAATAAATTTCATACGAACGAACTTAGGCCAAAATTCAAAACGTGAATTTTTTTTTTATTTGACATAAAAGCCCAAATTTCAAAACGTGGTAGTTTTTCACTGACATAAAAGCTCTATTGTTGGTGCTTTCGCTATAAATGAAATAGCACTCATGACGATTCCATTACAACACACCCGTGCAACAGGACACAATCTAACTACAAAATGTATAACATACAACCACCACAACATTTAGGAAAACATTCCCTAACACCATTTCACGAAACAAATCGAAAGCAAACCACTCCGTGAAATATGCAATGAGTTTTAATCAACACAAAACATAATATTTACCCAACAAGCAATATCATCAAGCAAAACATCAGCGCTAACTTCATCTCCCAAATTACACAAAACGATCGACCCTTCAGTAAACATCCACAAAATGAAAAATTTCATAAAGAGGATTAAAAAAAAATCCGCATCATCTTTTCCTCTTCATAAGAAACAGTTCTTCACTGTTGATACCATGACGTCTACACCCACGTCACTTCCGGAGGGGATACGAAGGGGCCCTCTGCCTAAAGCAACCACAAACCCTTCTTGTTCCTCCAAACATATAAACCCTTTCGCTTTTTTTTTTTTTATTTCGTTGGTTCTCATTCAATTCTCAATTCCTTCGATCGAGAACGAACGAAACGGCTCCCCCGTGGGCCTATATTCCTGAGCCAAGAGACCACTGCAGTGGAAGATTACAGCATCCTGTCGACTACCACCAATGACAACCGGGCTTCGTCAACTGTCTCCAACAAATATTCGTATTATATGTACTCTTGGTCTCCGATACAAGATAATAAGCTGTTCTAAAAGCAAGAGTCCGTGCTAATGTAATGTCGGCTCAATCTTGAACAACAGCAACGGATCCAGGCATTGTGATAATTAATTCCCGGGCCTCTTTGCAACTTTCGTCCCTCTTTTCTTACAGTTTTTCTAAGGAACTTCAATTTCACTCCCCTAACTTATGAGCTAATATGAACTATTTTTTTTATTTAATCTACCCACTTTAAAACTATCTCCTAAATAATGGAATACATCCGCTTTCGTCACGTATCACTCTCCAGTTTCCTTTAAAATTAAACCTTCAGTAATATAGTTTTTTTTTCTTGCACAAATTAATTTGATCTTCTATGACACTAACCCTACAAACCACTCATAAGTTAACCACAGGTCAACCTTTCTTCGAAATACGAATAACCCTAATAAATACATGAAACTTTTTCACTGGGGCATATTGCCTTATTCACTTTTCCATTCTTCTACACATCAATTTTACGATATTGTATACTACTACAACCACGTTCATTCTAAATATCACTTTCATGCTTTAGTAAAACCAGATTTCATTCCACTACCATTCTCACGTTTAGAAAATGTTAGCAATACCTTCCTCAAATATGAATACTATCTCCACATTACGAATATCTTCTTCCATTTCTCTAAACAATCCCTTTGTTCTATAATCATGATGTTTACATTTCTTCCAGTTCCTGAAGAATTCGACAATCCTTTCTTTATAAGTACTGACCCTGGCTTCTTTTTTAACACACACACATATATATACACACAAAATACATATATATGTATATGTAATGTATGTATAAGTATAATGTATATATATACATACATATATATATATATATATATATATATATATATATATATATATATATATATATATATATATATATATATATATATATATATATATATATATATATATATATATATACATAACTAACCTTTAACAAGGTCTTGGCCATCTGAACTGTTACAAATATGTATGAAATGACGTTTACTGCTTCTAAACACTTACAGCTTTATGAATCTCTCTCTCTCTCTCTCTCTCTCTCTCTCTCTCTCTCTCTCTCTCTCTCTCTCTCTCTCTCTTCACATTAGTGTTCTTGTGTCTGGACATTACAACGGCCCTCTATTTGGCAGTTTTATCAGAGCCCTTTTGTTTACAATGACAGCTTCCTTCCTAATTGTCCGGTCTTCCTTTGATGTCTTCAAATCTCTTTGCATTAGGAACTGTGTGACTCACGTTATATGAGAGAGAGAGAGAGAGAGAGAGAGAGAGAGAGAGAGAGAGAGAGAGAGAGAGAGAAGAATTTCTTAAGAGTTAGGTAACGTATTAATAAACGCCCCCAAAAATCCAGGTGAAAACAATTCACTACATTAACCAAACCAAAAAACAAAAAAAAAAAAAACAACAAAACAAGTAGAAAACAAGCACAAGGAAGCCATTCGTACAAGTAAAAATCAATATCCAAGATAACGTTTTGAAACCTTAAAGAAATGATGAGTCAGCACAAAAAGAAAAGGAAGGCAACATCATAGATACGTTTAATAGATTATTCACTGGTCTCTGTAAACTGGCGTCGCAACTACTATGGTTATTCCCCTGGACAGTAAAAGAGGAAGTGATGTAAGGAGGAAGGTAAACAGTTGGCAGTTAAGAGCAGACAGCATATGCAGCATGACTGGTAGCCTCATTAGCAAAGGCAGCAGATGTCTAAACCACTTTACCCAACAGTTATTATTCCAACAGTCTATTTCTCCTCAGACAATCTCTCTCTCTCTCTCTCTCTCTCTCTCTCTCTCTCTCTCTCTCTCTCTCTCTCTCTATATATATATATATATATATATATATATATATATATATATATATATATATATATATATATATATATATATATATATATATATAGCTCCATTCGATTGATCATGACACTATAGCCTATAAAAGAAAATGTTCCACACACGAAGCTACTATTCAATCACTGGCACTATAGTCCTCATATCACTGTACCAGATATGAATAAGCTGTTTTTCAGGTTTAGCATACTGGAGGAAAATTAGCAAGAGCACTAAAGATAACACAACGGCTTGTACGTGTGAAAAATTTTATCAATGCATTGCATTCTCTATCTACCATCTTCCAATTATCTACCTATGCGTAAATCAACATTCACCTACACATACAGTTAGGGTGCCATTAGGAGAAAACATTTCAGGTCTATGGGCCAAAAGCCCACATAAAATGTTGGGTCCAACACTCATTAACCTTTTCGAACGAAATCATTATCACTACACGATCAGGGCTCGGCAGGGGTGCCTTGCCTTAAATATAATTTACCTTAAAAGCATTTATACCACAAAAGTTTAAAAATAGGAGATCAATATATGGAAAAACAAAACAAGAATGATTGAAAACCGAAGCCACATGGGCAACATACAATTTTCTCTCTCTCTCTCTCTCTCTCTCTCTCTCTCTCTCTCTCTCTCTCTCTCTCTCTCTCTCCTTTTATCATAATCATGCGTCTAGCAAAATCCACTATATCAACAATTTCGGTCCGGTGCTGACAGGCACATCTGGTGCCAAAACCGAACATGTCCTCTCAAACACAAAACAGCAAAGAAATGGGGAGATACTAAATTACGCGTTATGCAAACGACGCGGTTCGAGAAAATGCTCAGAAATGACGTCCCTCCAGCAATGTTAGACATTCACTCTTATTAAATGGAGAAAGAGAGAGAAAGGAGGGGTTGGGGGTTACTCTGCGTGTTAGAAAAGTCGAATCATTATTATTAAAGAAATGAAAAGTATACGATTCACATTATGCATGTACAGTATATTATAGCATTTCCTAAAATGGATAACAAAGCATTTTATATATATATATATATATATATATGCGTGTGTGCTTGCTTGCTTGCTTAAATTCCTTCAGCTTCGACTCGGTAATCCTGGTAGTCATGCAAGATATCCTACAATCAATCAATTTACCAATCCCTTCATCCTATAACCATAATCCTCTACGAAATATTCCTTTCTTTCTTTAACTCCCGAACCGACTCGGTTCCGTATGGTCAGAAATCAAAGCGCACGTGCACAAACATACGATATTGGCTCATAACACTGTAACTCCCCCCCACTCCCCCTCCCCCATCCTTCCTTTCTTTATATCTTTCGAAGGGCATTGGTAGCGCGTTCAGCTCGTAAACTGAAAGCGCAGCGTTCGATCCTCAAACCGGGCAAACGGGGAGGCGATGTGGAGGCGTTCCATAAAAATCTAATATGCCTCTGACGACTTCAGCGTTTAGGTACCCTGTTGCTGGTTGACTGCTGTGGGCTGTAGAGTGAGAGCTCGAGAGAAGAATCGAAAAAAGACAGACGGAAGTTGTCTAGTACTGCCAAAATGAGGCTTGCTGGTTTAAAATTAGCCGGCTTTAAACCAGCCCAGCCTCTACCTAAAATGTGGTAAGGTGATAAGGGAAATAAGGATTTTTTTAGACTGGGTTAAACCTGACACAAAAACTGAACGATCACATTTACACCAAGAAAACATTAGGGACTCCTCTCAAAGTAATCCTCACACCAGTGGGATGAAACCATTCATATTCTCTTATCAAAAGGTTACTTTTACATCCGTTTCCTGTGAACGCCAGTACGAAAAAGAAGAGCAAAACCCCCTAACTGCGTCGCAAGTGTGAATAATGACCCCCTCGGTTCAATATTATCAAACAGCTTCTACTCTGACTAAAATGACATTCAGTTCAATACCATAATATCTAATGTGTATGGCTTTATAGACGTAATAAAAGATTCAATTAAATTCAATTCAAAAAATCTTCTACAATAAAGGCCGGGAAGGTGAAAAATATCCACAATTTTATTTAGATAAAATTTCTCTGCACAACCTGGAAAAGCTCATGCAAGGTTTTTCTAGGAAGCATCCTCTCTAATCTTACATAATTTTATCGGTATCTGTGTTATCTAGGAGACGGAAATGAACACAGATAGAATAACATTCTAAGTGCTGCAGCTTCGAAGAAATGGCTTATATATCGAGCCATCTGAGAAGCAATACAATGGTTAGCTGTGCTGCTCTCATCCCTACTAAGATATCAAATTTATCTTTACCTTTTAAACTAGAACTACTGTAAGTGGTGGCTTACTTCGATATTTATTGAAGCTAATTACAATCAAGATCGAAAAGTGTCTTGATTGAGATCTTCCATGGGCTTTCTTACAGTAACTTTGTGCTACTCTGTATCATCCTCAATATACCGAGGTGCCTCTAGGTTAGTCTACCGCACTGTCAAATGTTTCTATTGCCTTTTAATTCTGTCAGAATTCCGAATGGCAACGGTATGAATGTTAAACTTTTTAGTCCTGTAAGACTAAATTGCAACTTTACACCGGCATTCGCCAACTATTTACTTCCTTTTATTTTCTGACAGAATTTGTTACGCTAGTTTTAAACACATTTCCGAAACATTTTTTTAAATAAATCAAACAATGTTTTCTAGTGTGAATATATATATAAAATGCATTAGCAACGGGGGGGGGGGGTTAACCAAAAAATATAGGCTGCCACCATGGCCGCGTTTTCTATGCAAACCAACTTTCTGAAGCTGGGTTTATGGTCTCATTCTGTGTGGTTTAGAAACATCCAGCGCACACAGATAGAGAGAGAGAGAGAGAGAGAGAGAGAGAGAGAGAGAGAGAGAGAGAGAGAGAGAGAGAGAGAGAGAGAATGTGGATATTCCGCGAACTAACAATAAAAATAAATCTTAATAACATCAACAATTAGTATTAGTCTATATGAAAAGACGACCAACCTAAAAGAAAAGGCAAATCTTTTAACTACATCTGTATGAGGACGGCTCTTAGCAATTGGAAAAACCACTCGCTCACACACACAGACACTAAAACTCGTAATGTCTTTCCTGACGGGAAGACCTCAGCGGTACAAGTACGGCCATACGAAATCTCACTGGGAAGGAGTCCCACGCTATCTCAAAAGCACATTTCATTCTTAATCAAGAAAGTTTTATTCTTAATCAAGAGTGATGAAACAACACTAATTCGCAGGGGAGAAGGTCCTCTTATTCTCCAAGGCAACGACGTGGGCTTAATGAACTTCGACAGGAGAAGACAGCTAACTGCCCTGAGTCTCTTGAAGGAGGCACTGAAGATGAAGGATGGATCCTTTACCCAGTTTATCTCATTCAAGGCGTCGCGCCGATGATAAAAACGAACTTCGTCCGGAAAAAGAAGTCTATCGCAAGTCAATATCGAGTCACTTGTGGAGATAAAGGCAGCAGCACCGAAGGGCGGCGGCTTCCCTGAAGAGTCCTCTCAATCAAAGTCTTCCCCCTCAGCGCCGTCCCCCTTCCCAACAACACGGATCCACCACCACCACCGACACTCACAGAGGCAGAGCACTTAGTGACTGGCACTGGCTCGTCGCAACCATATGAACGACGAACACGGACACGACCGAACGCGGGCTCGCGCGCGCGCGCGCACCTACATCCAACCCGAAACCCGACTTCGTCTTCTTTTAACCTCAATTAGGGACACCCCAAAAAAGTTCTCTTTTTCTTTTCCAATCAACTCGCCTCTTGCCCAGTCTCCATAACACACCGCTCAACGCTGCCAAGGGCTGACTTGAGAGAGGCTGCTTATTAATTATGAGTTTATTGTGGATGAACCTAACCAGAGAGTTAATGACGCTGCGGATGACCAAGGGGCTCTCTCTCTCTCTCTCTCTCTCTCTCTTCTCTCTCTCTCTCTCTTTCTCTCTCTCTCTCATACCAAGCATTACACACACAAACACACGAGTGTTAGAGAGAGAGAGAGAGAGAGAGAGAGAGAGAGAGAGAGAGAGAGAGAGAGAGAGAGAGAGAGAGCAGTCACAAGCTCATAATTAATAAGTATATATACTGCATATACATACATATACATTACATACACACATATAAAAATATAATATAATATATATACATATATAATATATAATGTATATATGATATATATATATATATATATATATATATATATATATATATATATATATATATATATATATATATATATAATATTTAAATCAGTTTATAAATTTATTCCAACGTATGAATATCATCGGACAGCTTTATTTAATCAGACTCAATAAAATTAACTCTCTCTCTCTCTCTCTCTCTCTCTCTCTCTCTCTCTCTCTCTCTCTCTCTCTCTCTCTCTCTCTCTCTCTACTTGATGAATCCAATCCTATGCAAAAGATCCCCCCTACAGGATGCGGATGAATCCCACATATGGCGTTCATCCCCAGCCAACCCGACTTCCAGACCGAAACGAAGGCCCATCCCAATCGCCCCATATCCACCTCCTCCCGGAAGTGTCACTAAAACGGCTGCTTCCTGCCCACTCACTTCCCAGACCACACCTCTCATTCTTCTCGTGCTTTGCACATGCAGGTACCCTCCGCTATTACAGTGCCAGAGCTATGTGCAAGGTACGAACACCTGTAGAAGGATCGGGAACTGTTCATTTACGGGGATTTTGGCAAACAGATGGATAGATACCATTAGTGAATAAAAGATACCAGGATAATTTCACTCGTATATTAATCTGTAGGTGATTCCAAGGTGGCATCTTTGAAAGGATATATATTTTTAAGAGGTATAGATATAATGGTAGTCCCTGTTACGTATGGCAAATTCAGTATCATTCTAGTTGACAGTATTATAGGAAAGGGAGAAGGTATATGAAACATGCGTATGCACAAGCAAGACAAACATGGAAAAATACAGCATGTCTAGGCACATTATAAGGAGAAAAACGAAAACGTTGCTGCAAAAGAAGCCAGGGAAACTGAATGGGGAAATGAGTAATGAATGGGATTATAACTGATGCGTGAGTATAGAGAACGGCGAACGGAGCATGAAATGACGAATACACGAAGTATGAGGAATGCATAAGCCAAAAAATTTGGAGAATGGGAAGAACGCAAAAACGAAGACTGGATAACGGGAACCACAATCATAGGAGTAAATGTTAAAATAACGAGACAAAATTTACCTATTAATAAAAATGGCATTCAGAGCCTCCTTCCTGTTTCTTTGAAGTCTCTATAAAAGTATATTCAAAATATGGCTATGAGAAAAAATATTATATATATGTAATATATACATATGTTATATATATATATAATATATATATATATGTAATATATACATATATATTACATATATATATACTTATACAGAGAGAGAGAGAGAGAGAGAGAGAGAGAGAGAGAGAGAGAGAGAGAGAGAGAGAGAGAGAGAGAGACTGATTTAGTGTTGAATCAGCATCCACAACCACTTGCAGCATAACATCATTACCAGTTTTAAATCCTTTGATGAGGGAGAAAGGTCTTCCGACAGTGAACAGCCCTTTTCCATCATTACCATAATCATTTCAGCATTACCATCGTCATTTTAAGGCATCGTAAAAAACGCAAATGAAATACAAAATTGAAAAGAGAGCGCCTTTAGTCTGCATTTATATCTACACGAACGACTCCTATTCCGAAACTGCCGGCACAAAACACATTGAACAAACCTCATTCCTTCCAAATCGTTAGGTTAAATGTGTTTTGCAGAAACTCAGGCATGCGAAAGTCCCATGTATGCGGGGTAGCTCCGAGCAAACAAATGCGTCCACATTGATTTAAAAAACCGAATATACTAAGCAACTTTAGATTTTAAAAAATACTCCAACGTCCGTGCAGTTTATATACATTTACATTTACATATACAGTACATACGTGTATATATGCACACATACACATACATACATACATACATATATATATATATATATATATATATATATATATATATATATACATATACATACATACATAAAGGCAAATGCCACGAAGAAAAAAAGAAACAACGGAGTGGTTGCTAGGCCTTTCGACACAACGGTCCTTCACTAGCAGAATGATGAAAAATATAAAAATAAGTTTACAAGAAAGCTCGTAAAATTGACAGGTGACACAGATATATAGCTGAGGATGGGGATTATAAGGAACAGATGAACCAGGAATCCAACACAGTTGAAGAAATAGTGGACCTACCAACACAAAGGTAAATCTTTTGAGAGGTTTTACAAAGTATTAGGTCAATTGGCTCAAAAGCAGGGAAGAATCAATTGAAGGAGTGTACGGAGGAAGAGACTAACCACCAACAATGACCTTGGAATGAATAAGCTGATTAGGCTACATGTTTATAAAAGTACAACGCATTTTCTCCTTTTGGTAAACAATAACAATTTTTGCAAAATGAACATTTTCAAAAAAAAAAAAACTATTAAACATACGAATATATAGACAACATAATGTAAGGTAATTTAATTAGTAATTAGTAACAGGACCTCATTTAAAATGGATGGTATCTAACGGAGCTATTTAGGAAAATTACATGCTTTCCAGGACTTACTGTCCTTATCGTCTGGTAGCCAGACGATGATGAGGACATGCAGTTAGTCCTGGAAAGCATGTAACTTTTACTGAATAAATATCTCCACTAAAAACCACCCAGTTTAAATGAGGTCCTATTATTACTTGTATTAATGCACACAACAACTGTGTAAGTGATAAAGTCTAACATATAAATAAACCAATAAATAAATGAATAAATAAATATACAACTGTGTAAGTGATAAAGTCTAATATATAAATAAATAGATAAATATATATGGAAAATTTGTGTGTGAGAGAGAGAGAGAGAGAGAGAGAGAGAGAGAGAGAGAGAGAGAGAGAGAGAGAGAGAGATACTAAAAACGAGAAGACACACTTACATTAACCAAGTCAGTCCTTACTATCTTTACTGCCGTTATCATCGCACACTCACCTGTGGAAGAGAAGGGACACAACCAATTAGTAAAGTATATCAATATGTCATGAGAGAGAGAAGGGGGGGGGAGGTGAGCACTTGGGAATAAATAAAATATATAAAAACTACAAATCTACAAATTGTGATGATGATAAAATGGGATTTGAACTTTCCATTCCATCCTGTGCTTCACTGCGTCTTGGAAATATCATGAAAATTAATAAAGCAACATTCACCCTGCATCCTGCCCAAGACATACATACGACATGAAAGCTGCACATAGCATGTACAAAAAAAATGGAAGAATTTTACAGACTTTAAACTCCAAACAACAAAGAACCGTAACGAGTAAAAGAAAAAGCAAACCATTATACACTGACAAAAATACAGCAATGAGAAAAACATCAGTAAACCTTATTTCAGTAAGTGACATGGAAATATAATGGAGAAAAACCAAAAGCAATAAGACAGTAGGCGACAAAAGAGTACAAGGGGAAATACAGTAGAGGACGAACGAATACAGTAATAAAAGTAACCGTCAACAAAATTAAAGTAGGTGACGGAGGAATGCATCAATTAAGCATTACAGCAAAGCACCAAGTAATCCCAATGACAAAATGATACAGCAGTGACTAAAATAGTATGAACATTTGTTTTGTATTTCGACCCAATAGCAAATAAAAGCCCAACAATTTAGCCTATCGTCCAGTTACGAATTCTGAGAGCAATAAAGAACACAGTAATAAAATCCAGTAAGACAAAACTAATTAGTGACTTTCCCTGATCTCTTACCGAAAGATAAATGTTTTCAAATCACAGAGGAAAAAAACGCGTTTCTCTCCCGAGAAAAAACGCAATTCTTAATTCCGAAAGCTGTGAAGATGTAGAAATGTTCTTAAAATTTTTATACTTCATACAGCAATAGAGATAAGATTTAAAATATTTCCAGTTTGCCTAAAAATGAAACGAACAAATGCTGTAATTCGCCGAAATCACAAAGATGTTAACATACAGGAAGTTGGACACAAGCAAAATATTCACATTTATACACTATAAGACATATAGCTGTGCGTTTATTTCAGGGAAATTACTTTTACATGACGGTTTAGTCAGCACTGGTTTAATTTTACTTAAAACTAAAACTGAAATGAGGTATACAACAGAAAAACCTTTAATTTCCCTACAATAAATTACCTAACAAGAAAGTCATTTTAATTTATAAAACGTAAACGGATATTTGAATATTCGACAAATGTTCATTTTTTTACATGAATCAAAATTTATACTTATCAAAATCATTTTTCAACATGATCATAAAAATATAATTTTTTTGCCCTGGAATTATAATTCTAGAAATAGCAACGTAAATAATCCCGGAACGAACCTGTCAGTGGACTTTCACATGAGTATTTTGCATAATGATTTCACAGGAGACAAAGCAAAACTACACAATATTACATAAAATTTGTCCAAACCAGCAAACCCGTGTTATCTCAATTGACTCAAACAAACTAAAATATAATCAAAATTGACTCAAACAAGCTAAAATATAATCAAAGAAAACACATCAACACCTAGAATACTGTGCCATTCAAACAACTACAGATCCTACTACGGCACTGATCAAATGCCATGGCTTACAGAAAGATCTATGCTTTAAAATTACAGAGAAAAAAAAACAAGTATAAAATGAGCCGAAGTTTCTTCGGCGCAATCGAGTTTTCTGTACAGCGTATAATGCTGTATGAAACTTTCAACAAAGGGCCATGAAACTTCAGCCACGGCCCGGTAGTGGACTGTGTTGCTAGTGCCTATAGCGCTGCCAGACGTACGATTAAGGCTAAATTTAACCGTAAATAAAATAAAAGCTACTGAGGCTAGGGGGCTGCAATTTGGTATGTTTGATGACTGGAAGGTGGACGATCAACATACCAATTTGCAGCCCTCTAGCCTCAGTAGTTTTTAAGATCTGAGGACGGACAGAAAAGTGTGGACGGACAGACAAAGCCATCTCAATAGTTTTCTTTTACAGAAAACTTAAAAGCAATTCTTATATTCTGGAAGCTATGAAGATGTAGAAATGTTCTTAAAATTTTTATACTTTACACAACTGTCAAGATAAAGAATTTAAAATTTTTCCAGTTTGCCTAAAAACGAAACGAACAAATGCTGCAACTTGCCGAGCTCATACTGGATCATAAGATAACTATTCGCCTTTCCCATCAAATGAACATTAGAATTTGACAGGTGACAGCTTATATGGCAACATGATAAAAGGTCTTCGCACACAACATTTTTTTTTAACACCACAACAGCACAGAAAATACATCTTGACAATACCACAGGTAAAAAGGAAAGACTGAATAAAAAGCACAGAGTTAGTACGTAACGCGTGAAAAATAGGCACAAAATTTAAAGTACATAAAATGGAAAAACAATTCCCGCATGAGGGAAAGGGGGAAATATAAAGACCCAACAGGAAGAGAGCGGAAAGCATTAAACAGTTTAGTTTTAAACACTTGTTAAGAAAATAACCCCAAAAATTTAGAAAGCAAACTAAAACTTTCAATTTTCAGGGCTATTTGTCTCCTCACACATAAATGCAGAATTACAGCACGCAAACAAGCAATCCACTGCTATACACAGAGTACACTCTTACTATTTTGAGTATAGATGTCCAAGCACTCAACAACATACAAGCATAAATGACAGGTGTGAACGAGTGTCATTGCACATATGAAATGTCAATATACATGAAAAGTAAGTGGGAACTTCAATGTATTCGTGATATCCTTCGTTATTTACCTGTCTCATCCTATCTTCTCTCTTGAGTACCATGGTGCCTGTGCCACGCCTTGAACCAGCCGAAGAGGAAGAAGAAACTCTATTTGAGTAACGGGATAAATTCCGATCGTTAGCGCAGCGATTTTCTGACCATGATTCTTTGTATTTCACCATTAGCGTTCATTCGTGTCCTAAAAACCAAACCTTATTTTTTCAATTTATTTTATTTGCAAAGATGTATATTTTTCCTATTATATTTTCTTGAAATTTACTTCAGTGTTTCTAAGGCGTTGAATTCATGTGGTTTCAACATCAGAGATATCAACCTTTCTTTAGCTTTAAAATGTCTTCGTACCAGTAGCACTTGTTATATATGCCAGTACCTGTTGAATGAGTTCGAGCAGTTAATAATCCAGATGCAAAGCCTCTCCCCCAAAAAGGATTCAGAGACAATTCTATCGAGTTCTTAAAAAAATAATTTCTAAACAACATAAAAATCCACCCGCGGTAAATACTATTACACAACAAGCAAATCATATCATTTTTGCTGGACTGAATCACGTACTCAGTCACCGCAATATTTACTCGTATGAAGGAAATGACTGTATTGGCTAGAATTTCCAATAAAGTATTTCAACTCATCAGTCCTTACGTCAATATCAAAGGACCATTTATTCTCGGACTTTAAATGAAAATATGAGAGAGAGAGAGAGAGAGAGAGAGAGAGAGAGAGAGAGAGAGAGAGAGAGAGAGAGAGAGAGACTCAAAATGCTCGAGCTATCTACACTCAGCACACTCACTGAACTTACACTGTTCCTGTAATCAGCCTAGAAACTGATAGTGTACAATCCCCGTTATTAAAGGTATACATCTGCCTCACCTAGTTGTTATTTCAAGACCGAAATTTCCAACAAACAATAGGACTGTCTGTAACCTAGGGAACCAACCGATCAACAGTACTAGTTCCATCAAAAGCACGGTCTCTTAGATTCTTAAACAACAAGGTCTTCATGTCGCTATGTTTCTCCACCCCAATTCGTCTCTCATTACATATACTGGCCTTTGTTTAATGCACTGTCAACACCTCTACAGCTGGACTCGTTGATCTTGGAAGCTGCATGAATCCTCTTAGTGGTATGTACTGTTATTCTATAGTTCCGTCAGTCTATCCCGTTCAAACGATTTCCTCCCTTTCCATAACCTGACGGCGGGATGATTGTACACTCATCCAAATACCGAAGTTCCCTCTACTGGAAGCTTGATAATCCCCATCCCATAACTGAAATAGGAGTTATGTAGCCAGCCTTTTCTATTACTAGCTCAATGGAATCAAAAGAACCCATCTGACTGCAAATCTACACCATGGTCAGGTAACCGCGAAAAAAAATGAACACATACTGATGAATTCATCTTAATAACTATGATGAAAACTGAGTTAACAAATCTAACGTGCCGCCTTGATGTGATTATGGGGACTTTCTTAATACCCACAGGGCACACTACCCAGGGCTACTAATCAGGGTGAGGCACTCATCATTGCACCTTTATGATTCTAGACACAAAAGACTCTAGTGCCAGGGTCTTGACTACTAGGTTCAGTCCTTTAGTCAACCTCTGGGATTTCCTTTCCATCAACCAGACTTTACATCGTGGTCTTCCTTAGAGTGCTCTGACCATATTCGTAAGTGATAGCAATGGGTTAATGTATACACCCCTCTTTCCTTAAACCAGTCAGTGATATCCAATGTCACATGGCTAGCGTCTCCAAAATGCAGGCACCCTAGAGAACAATTAAAGAAAGACGCCATACTCAGCACTGGCCAGTTGGTCAGGCTGGTCTAGGACTGGTGTAGGGTGTTCCAGGATCTGTGATGAACAATGAACTTCCTAACATATGAGATCTTTGCATGTGAATGTATAAGTCGCAAGGCCTCCAGGCATAAGATCACATCTTTCGAAAAAGATGGATCAGATATGTACAAAACATTTTCCTCCATTCGAGAAGAAATAATTTTTTCCTTCCATGCATATAATATCAATTATGTTTATATTTTTAACTCTGTCACAAAATTAAATATAAAACTCTAGTGTGATATAAATATAAATGTGACATAAATATAAAAATATAGAAATAGGGAAATTCTTTAAGCTCTACCAAAAGACTGCACGGTTGAGAGCGAAAGTGAAGGAGAAGAATAGCTAAGCAGGAGGCTTTCACTGCAAGAAAGATGAAAGTAAGAGCAATATAACAAAGTGGCTTGGTTTATACTGATGAGTCCGGAAGAGAGAGCAACCAGAGAGCTCAAAAGACAATAAAGAAGCAGAATGAAAGCCACAAAATGGCGACTAATCCTGGCAGAAAATTTCGCCAAAAGTCTTTACAATATTTAGGGCGGATATTTAAGTCACTGCTTTCGCCAAAGTTATGATAAACGATGGCATATTCGAAAGAAAATAGAAAAAAAAATTAATTTAATAAATACAGTATATGATCCACGGTACAACTAACATTTGAAAATAGTATATAAGTCATAGGGCTCTTCAAGATTCATTATAAGATTTGGATTCATACAAACAAAAATATAATTATTAACACCAATTCAGCAATTTTAGTGGCAACCTTTTAGTGGACCTAAAAATAAATAAGAAGCAATTCACAAAAGCTAAAAGCACATTAATAATAATAATAAAAAAAACACTATCCTTTACCCCAAAACAGCGACGCACTTGCAAATGACACCGCAGAAGGGTTAACCCCAAAAACCTTTCCCCCTTTGACCTTAGGGCCCAGATACTTAAGACCTAATTTAATATCAGTTTGGGATTCCCATTTGTATATGCCCTTTCGGTAAGCTGGGTCACATAATCAACTCCCTCCTCCTCCTCCTCCTCCTCCTCCTCCTCCCTCCTCCTCCTCCCCCTCCTGCTCCTGCTCCTGCTCCTGCTCCTGCTCCTCCTCCTCCTCCTCCTCCTCCTCCTCCTCAATCTATTGTTACCCTTTCCATTTCTCCTCTTTTCTGAAGGTCAAGGCTTTGAGGGCACCAACATGTGAACAATGTTTAAAGGGGGTTTAACGTGATGTTTTCGTGTGCTGATGCATAAACATGTAAATGTATTAATAATACTATAAAATGAAAACTAAATGCACTGAAACTAAATGAAATTATGATCATCTGGAAAATTCATTACAGTGTGACACCTAACTGCATTGTAAATCAATTATAATAACCTGAAAAATAACATATATATTACCAATACATGCACTGAAAACGAGTAAAATCATAATAACCTGACAAGTAAATGTACTGAAGCTAGATAAAATTAAAATTATCTGGAAAATGAATTATATGATCTGACAAAAACTCATTATGATGAGACAAGTACGTACATTAAAAACAAAACAAAAAAATTATAGAAATATAAGTAAACGCAATGAAAAAACTAAACTATCAATCATGACTATATTGAAAAGAGATAAGAAAATATGATAACAAAAGTTCATCTATAAAGGAACTTGGGAGGGGGGGGGGAGGCTGCCCAGTGTATTAGAAAAATTAGGGGGATTCTTTCCATGATTAATGTTCCAGCTAGAACAGTCGTTATGTTTAAAAAAATTGGGTAAGACTGATGGGATGTAATTAACACGCAAATGCTCCTGCCTGCTACTGTAACTAATGTATCGTGACTAGGCCATAAAAAGCACGAATACTTTGTTCGGCTGGGCGGAAAGTTGCAAGCACTTACTAATGTTTGATTGCTTTCCTTTTCGGTTTAATTGAGTTTAGAAAAAAAATTGTGGAGTTTACCTTTCGCACACAAAGATTCAATGGTAATTCCTGGGTATTGTGACCTGATTTATCATTTTATCCGTTTTCAAGTATAAAAAAAAGTATATATATGTGTGTGTATGTATGTATGTATGTATGTATGTAATATACATGTATATATATATATATATATATACTATATATATATATATATATATATATATATATATATGAGAGAGAGAGAGAGAGAGAGAGAGAGAGAGAGAGAGAGAGAGAGAGAGAGAGAGAGAGAGAATCTAAGTTAGTCACTTTTAAAAAGCAATTTTCAAAACTGGCTTTCATAGGAAGGGAATGTAATATACTATTGATACGAAGACTGGGGTAACTGAAAACACAGCGGCATAATTTGTGGATAATGCTCAATAATAGCAATTACTATTTTCGCTAATTACAGACAACCAACGCAATACGCACTCATCGCCACAATCATCTGTATTTTCAATTTTACTTGCTATCAAATATCACATACAATCTAATAACAAAAACTGCAAGGAGAGCATATTATGAGCAACAACAAATAGCTAACAAATACTATGACAGCTTATGTTATTGACCATGGAATACAGAAGCAATTTCACAATATCAAGCATCCAAACCTGACCAAACACAGAATGATATATGTCACCATTTAAATATCACAGGCAACTGAGAATCAATGCTACAGAAAGCTTTCTAGTGCCACTGTACATATAACGAGGCAACCACTGAATCGAATATAATTGATCTTCCGACCCAATGGCTTTACATTCCCTTCCCCCCCCATAAAACACACCCCCCCACACACACAAAAAAAGGCGAAAAAGCAATTTGATGGATATTCCCAGTGTACCTACTGGTATGGGTATCAAGTAAGTTGAAAACGAGAAAATATTGTCAATTTCTCAGTTAGGTGTTACACCAACAAAAGAAAAATTAATACAACCCACCCAGAGACAAACGAATACCTACAGTGCGTCTACAGTGTATTCCACGAGAGTGTAATTCAATCCCTCCTAAACTACTGAGGTCCACAAAACACCAGTAAACTGAAATATCAAAAACTAAAAATCTTGATACCAGCCCCAAAAATGTATCCATTTAAAAAAAATAGTACGAAATTCAAGGTTGTTGCCAAGTTGTTTACGAAGACTGGCACGATCCCTGTCATAATACTCATGTATAACATCACTCCAAGGTCATATGTAATTTCATTAACAAGTACTACACAGTATCTTGAATTTCACAGTCTCCCTCACCACCTCTCACACTGTATGACAAAAATTTCGGCTGTCCATCATTTCCAAGGTAGCATATGTCGAGCGAACTGTGTTTCAAAAGCTGAACTCATGACAAATGTCCAGTACATTAATCTCAATTGCACAGTTCACAGATATACTCTCTTGCCCACTTGAAAGACGCACACGAAATGACACGAGAGATCAACAACAACAAAAAAAGGTCGCGAAACAAGTCCTGAAATAAAATCGCTTGCAACCGGTTGCAAAAAAAAAAAAAAAAAAACCGCGAGAAGACCACCCGACCACACCAGAACATTCACTCAACTGTCATGGTAAACAGATTATGACAAAGAACTCGTCGTTCGTCAGTATTTACAAATGGATAAACATCACACACCATACGTACATACGAAACACACACAGGAGTACCGGATGTGACACAATGCTGATATGCTGGCACACAGAGCCTCAGGAATCCCCTCCCCTTCCCCACCCCCAAAAGCTTCTACCCCCTGCACCACTGAGATAAATAGGTGAATTAGATGTCTTATTACCACGCAGACAAAGGGTACATTCAAATTTCTTATCTGTAACCATGAGAGAGAGAGAAAGAGAGGGGGGGCACGCGTTCACTTATCTACAGTAGCTATGAATTCCTGTAATGTCAGGAAATGTTAATATCTCGTCTGATGGGATAGGCGGGGGCGTTGAACTTTCTCTTCCTTTTGAAAAAGTCATTGCGAGAAAATTAAACCAATAGGTGGAACTGGAGAGCTTTCGTTAAATGTATGCTAATTTAGCCGCTTTCTTTTCATGTACGGCAGCTCCTTTTTTCAATCATCTAACTTACACGATTAAACCTTTTTTTATTTAGCGTCGGGAACGTCCGTAAACATACATTAAGTGGGTATCTTCCATGAGAAATAAATCAACGCATAAGTAAATAAAAAAAAGTTAATAAAATATACAACTTCATAAATAATTTTTTAAAATTTCCATCCCTCAGTAGTAGTCAGTAGTCACTGACTTTAAAAAACCGCTCTTCGGCAGTGAATAAAAAGCCGCTCTCCAGAACTGAAAATGCAAAACCACTCTCGAGAATAGAAAATAAAAAACGCTCCTTCCTGAGAACTGAAATTACAAAACCACTCCTGGGAATATATATATTAAAAAACCGATCCTAAGGACTGAAAATGCAAAACCAATCTTGGGAATGGAAAATAAAAAACCGCTCTTAAGAACTGAAAATGCAAAACCACTCTTGAGAACAGAAAATAAAATACCGCTCCTAAGAACTAAAAATGCAAAACCCCTCTTGGGAAGAGAAAATGAAAAACCGCTCCTAAGAACTGAAAATGCAAAATAACTCTCAAGAGACCTGAAAATACAAATTCGCCATTAAGAACTGAAATTACCAAACCGCTCCTAGGAACTGAAAGTGCAAAGCCGCTCCTAGGAACTGAAATTACCATACCGCCCATAAGAACTGAAAGGGCAAAACCGCTTCTAGGAACTGAAAGTGCAAAACCGCTCCTAAGAACGGAAAATGCAAAATAAATCTCATGACCTGAAAATACAAATTCGTTATTAAGAACTGAAATTACCAAACCGCTCCTAGGAAGTAGTACAAAACCGCGCCTTGGAACTGAAAGTGCAAAACCGCTCCTAGAAACTGAAAGTGCAAAACCTCTCCTAAGAACTGAAATTACCAAACCGCTCCTGGGAACTGAAAGTGCAAAATCTCTCCTAGGTACTGAAAGTGCAAAACCGCTCCTAAGAACTCGAAATACAAAATAACTCTCAAGACCTGAAAATACAAATTCACGATTAAGAGCTGAAATTACCAAAACGCTCCTAGGAACTGAAAGTGCAAAACCGCTCCTAGGAACTGAAACTGCAAAACCACTCCTCGGAACTGAAAGTGCAAAGCCTCTCCTAGGAACTGAAAGTGCAAAACTGCTCCAAGGAACTGAGACTGCAAAACCGCTCCTAGGAACTGAAAGTGCAAAACCGCTCTTAGGAACTGAAAATGCAAAACTGCTCCTAGGCACTGAAAGTGCAAAACTACTGGCAGGAACTGAAGTTACCAAGCCGCTCCTTGGAACTGAAATTACCAAACCTTTCCTAGGAACCGAAATTACAAAACTGCTCCTAGGAACTGAAATTACAAAACCGCTCATAGGAATCAAAATTACAAAACCGCTCCTAGGAACCGAAATTACAAAACCTCTCCTAGGAACTGAAATGAAGCAGTTAAGTATGCCTTAGTTTAACCAGACCACTGAGCTGATTAACAGCTCTCCTAGGGCTGGCCCGAAGGATTAGACTTATTTTACGTGGCTAAGACCCAATTGGTTACCTATCAACGAGACCTACAGCTTATTGTGGAATCCGAACCACATTATACCGAGAAATGAATTTCTATCACCAGAAATAAATTCCTCTAATTCTTCATTGGCCGGCCGGAGACTCAAACTCGGGCGTAGTACAGTGCTAGCTGAGAACTCTACCGACACGTCCCACAAGGAACTAAAAAACTGCTCCTAGGAACTGAAATTACAAAAGAGCTCCTAGGAACTGAAATTACAAAACCGCTCCTAGGATCTGAAATCCAAACAGCTCCTAGGAACTGAAATTACAAACTGCTCCTAGGATCTGAAATTACAAACCGCTCCTAGGAACTGAAATTACAAAAGAGCTCCTAGGAACTGAAATTACAAAACCGCTCCTAGGATCTGAAATTACCAAACAGCTCCTAGGAACTGAAATTACAAACTGCTCCTAGGATCTGAAATTACCAAACCGCTCCTAGGAACTGAAATTACCAAACTGCTCCTAGGATCTGAAATTACCAAACTGCTCCTAGGAACTGAAATTACCAAACCGCTCCTAGGAACTGAAATTACAAACTGCTCCTAGGATCTGAAATTACCAAACTGCTCCTAGGATCTGAAATTACCAAACTGCTCCTAGGATCTGAATACAAACCGCTCAAGAAATGAAATTACAAACTGCTCCTAGGATCTGAAATTACCAAACTGCTCCTAGGAACTGAAATTACCAAACCGCTCCTAGGAACTGAAATTACCAAACTGCTCCTAGGATCTGAAATTACCAAACTGCTCCTAGGATCTGAAATTACCAAACTGCTCCTAGGATCTGAAATTACCAAACTGCTCCTAGGATCTGAAATTACAAACCCTCAAGGAACTGAAAAAACTGCTCCTAGGATCTGAAATTACCAAACTGCTCCTAGGATCTGAAATTACAAACTGCTCCTAGGAACTGAAATTACCAAACTGCTCCTAGGATCTGAAATTACAAACCGCTCCTAGGAACTGAAATTACCAAACTGCTCCTAGGATCTGAAATTACCAAACTGTTCCTAGGATCTGAAATTACCAAACTGCTCCTAGGAACTGAAATTACCAAACTGCTCCTAGGAACTGAAATTACCAAACTGCTCCTAGGATCTGAAATTACCAAACTGCTCCTAGGATCTGAAATTACCAAACTGCTCCTAGGAACTGAAATTACCAAACCGCTCCTAGGAACTGAAATTACCAAACTGCTCCTAGGAACTGAAATTACCAAACCGCTCCTAGGAACTGAAATTACCAAACCGCTCCTAGGAACTGAAATTACCAAACTGCTCCTAGGATCTGAAATTACCAAACTGCTCCTAGGATCTGAAATTACCAAACTGCTCCTAGGAACTGAAATTACCAAACTGCTCCTAGGAACTGAAATTACCAAACTGCTCCTAGGATCTGAAATTACCAAACTGCTCCTAGGATCTGAAATTACCAAACCGCTCCTAGGAACTGAAATTACCAAACCGCTCCTAGGAACTGAAATTACCAAACTGCTCCTAGGAACTGAAATTACCAAACCGCTCCTAGGAACTGAAATTACCAAACTGCTCCTAGGAACTGAAATTACCAAACCGCTCCTAAGAAATGCAATTACCCAACTGCTACTAGGAACTGAAATTACAAAACCTCTCCTAGGAACTGAAATTACCAAACCTCTCCTAGGAACCGAAATTACAAAACCTCTCCAAGAAATCGAAATTACAACACCTCTCCTAGGAACCGAAAATACAAAACCACTCCTAAGAACTGAAATTACCAAACCACTCCTAGGAACTGAAATTACCAAACCTCTCCTAGGAACCGACATTACAAAACGCTCCTACGAACCCAAATTACAAAACCACTCCTAGGATCTGAAATTACCAAACCTCTCCTAAGAACTGAAATTACCAAACCTCTCCTAGGAACCGAAATAACAAAACGTCTCCTACGAACCGAAATTACAAAACCACTCCTAGGAACCGAAATTACAAAACCTCTCCTAGGAACCGAAATCACAAAACCTCTCCTAGGAACTGAAATTACAAAACCGCTCTTAGGATCTGAAATTACCAAACCTCTCCTAGAAATTGAAATTACAAAACCTCTCCTGGGAACCGAAATTACAAAACCTCTCCTAGGAACCGAAATTACAAAACCTCTCCTAGGAACAAACAAAACCTCTCCTAGGAACCGAAATCACAAAACCTCTCCTAAGAACTGAAATTACAAAACCATCTGAAATTACCCTCTCCTAGAAATTGAAATTACAAAACCTCTCCTGGGAACCGAAATTACAAAACCTCTCCTAGGAACCGAAATTACAAAACCTCTCCTAGGAACCGAAATTACAAAACCTCTCCTAGGAACCGAAATTACAAAACCTCTCCTAGGAACCGAAATTACAAAACCCCTCCTAGGATCTGAAATTACCAAACCTCTCCTAGAAACTGAAATTACAAAACCTCTCCTAGGAACCGAAATTACAAAACCTCTCCTAGGAACCGGAATTACCAAACCTCTCCTAGGAACCGAAATTACAAAACCGCTCCTAGGAACCAAAATTACAAAACTGCTCATAGGAACTGAAATCACCAAACCTCTCCTAGGAACTGAAATTACCAAACCTCTCCTAGGAACCGAAATTACAAAACCTCTCCTAGGAACCGACATTACAAAACCGTTCCTAGGAACCGACATTACAAAACCACTCCGAGGAACCGAAATTACAAAACCGCTACTAGGATCTGAAATCACCAAACCTCTCCTAGGAACCGGAATTACAAAATCTCTCTAGGAACCGAAATAACAAAACGTCTCCTAGGAACCAAAATTACCAAACTTCTCCTGGGAGCCGAAATTGCAAAACTTCTCCTATGAACCGAAATTACAAAACCGCTTCTAGGAACCCAAATTACAAAACCGGTCCTAGGATCTGAAATTACCAAACCTCTCCTAGGAACTGAAATTACCAAACCTCTCCTAGGAACCGAAATTACAAAACCTCTCCTAGGAACCGACATTACAAAACCGTTCCTAGGAACCGACATTACAAAACCGTTCCTAGGAACCGACATTACAAAACCACTCCGAGGAACCGAAATTACAAAACCGCTACTAGGATCTGAAATCACCAAACCTCTCCTAGGAACCGGAATTACAAAATCTCTCCTAGGAACCGAAATAACAAAACGTCTCCTAGGAACCGAAATTACCAAACTTCTCCTGGGAGCCGAAATTGCAAAACTTCTCCTATGAACCGAAATTACAAAACCGCTTCTAGGAACCCAAATTACAAAACCGGTCCTAGGATCTGAAATTACCAAACCTCTCCTAGGAACTGAAATTACCAAACCTCTCCTAGGAACCGAAATTACAAAACTTCTCCTAGAAACCAAAATTACAAAACTGCTCCTAGCAACCGAAATTACTAAACCGCTCCTAGGAACCGAAATTACAAAACTGCTCCTAAGAACCGAAATTACAAAACTGCCCCTACGAACCGAAATTACAAAACCGCTCCTAGGAACAGAGAGTGCAAAACCGCTCTTAGGAAATGAAAATAAAACACCGCTCTCAGGACCTGAAAGGAAAGTCCATTAGACATGGCAGCTCCATTCGCTTTTTATCTAAACTCTTAGGAACAGGCAATGGCGTTACTCGTCTTTCGGTGTTTACATGAAACACGAGAATCTTCGAGGCGAAACTTAGGAAAGCATCAAACACCGCATGATTTTAATGGATAGATATACAGACCAGTGAGCACGATGACGACACATCTAAAAGTGAAGTGACCCATAATTCTTTGAGTTAAATTTCTTTCATTTATAGCATTAATCGGGCTACATAAATCTACAACAACCCTGATTACTACGATATCCTAAATGATTGTAAACACGCTGAAATGAAAACAAAATTCATATTACCACTGTCACTGTAATACTTAGATAATTTAATTGACAAGTCAAAACAAAAAAAGCAAACAATATGAAACTATAATATATATATATATATATATATATATATATATATATATATATATATATATATATACATATATTATATGTACATAGACAGTACATAAGCAGTGTTTATGACCGACCATATATACAGTAGAAGTATCCTATAAAAATACATTGTACTGCTGAGGATAACCCTATCTGTTTCGCGCTGAATACTTTAAATACCAAAACATGATTTAACACTATTCTTCATCATAATATCCTGCGTATTACATCAAAATTAAAATCTTAATCAAATTTACGTATCGAAAGTCTGACATTAACATGAAAGTTTTCGGGTGTTTCCCTTAATTTTCCAGCAAGAAACTTCTTCCTTAATTTCCAACAAGAAAAATCTCCCTTAATTTTCCAGCAAGAAACTTCTTCCTTAATTTCCAACAAGACAAATTTCCCTTAATTTTCCAGCAAGAAACTTCTTCCTTAATTTCCAACAAGAAAAATTTTCCTCCATTTTCCAGCAAGAAACTTCTTCCTTGATTTCCATAAGAAAATTTTTCCTTGATTTTCCAGCAAGAAACTTTTTTCTTAATTTCCAACAAGAAAATTTTCCTTAATTTTCCAACATGAACCTTTTTCCTTAATTTCCAACAAGAAAATATTTCCTTAATTTCCAACAAGGAAATTGTTCCTTAATTTCTAACAAGAAAAATTTTCCTTAATTTCCAACAAGGAAAATTTTCCTTAATTTCCATCCAACAAGAAAAATTTTCCTTAATTTCCAACACGAAAATTTTTCCTTAATTTCCAACAAGAAAAACCACGCAAAATAGAAACGCCTTGTAAAAAAAAAAAGCTCCTCGCCCTTAAAAAATATATATAAATAATCAAGATGCCGATATTCTAAACCACAGATTACCCTTATTTACGTTTACCTCAGCCTTGCATGAAACAACGCCATATTTCCTGCTCGAGTAATTGAATAGAAAATCGTTTTATCGATCTCAGTTCCGAAGTCCATTCCTGCACGACACCCGGCGAAGAATATGACGCTTAATGCCCTCGCATATCCTTTCAGAAGGTCGACTATCGTCCTTTCACCATCCTTGGCTCCTTGGCTGCGGATGGTATACGATGGCGCCTGGAGTCTCTCTCTCTATCATCCTCTAAAACACCAATGTCCAGTAAAATATGTTCGTTCTCTCTCTCGCTCTCTCTCTCTCTAACATATACAATTTTCCACAAACACCAAATGTAGACTACAATATTTCTCTCTCTCTCTCTCTCTCTCTCTCTCTCTCTCTCTCTCTCTCTCTCTCTCTCTCCTATAAATCTTCACTAAAACACCAATGTATACTAATATGTTTCTCTCTCTCTCTCATCCCCTAAAACACCAATGTACACTTATCATATGTTAAAACAATTTAAAACACTATTTACACAGTAAAAATATAAATAAAAATATTAGGAACGTGTGCAACAAAACCCTATTCTGGATGGTCTTAACACAAGGGTAAATCAATAATGATGCTGTGACGAGGTCTCCGCGCGTCAATAATACAACGCACGTGGAAAAGCGGAAACAATCAATAATTTAGGGGAAACAGAACTGCCAACGGCCAGCACGCCATCAAACGGTAAGATGGGTCGATAGTCTTGAACACGTCAATACTTCACGGAAGCAAACAAAGAACATTTAGCTTGCGACGACAGGGATTTTAGGCGCGCGTACACACACGCATGCACACACTTCTGCACATAGCATACATAGATAAATATACACAGTACATACATACGTATATATACACCAACCCCACACATACATGCACACAAATATGAATGAATTTTTATCACATCACCGTGATTTTTTTTACATTTAGCTACAAATGTCGTTTAATATCCAATTCGCTCTACCTCGGAAATAATGTGTTTATATATATGCCGACGGGAATTATAATTGACTAGCTGACCAACCCGGTGCTGCCCGGGAAAACTCTGAATGACAACCGATAAACTCTCTCTCTCTCTCTCTCTCTCTCTCTCTCTCTCTCTCTCTCTCTCTCTCACTTCCTCTCCCTCTTTCTCTCTCCAACTCGCCCAGTTCCTCATTGGACAGGTCGATATCGTTCTCGGCTAGCACTCTCCTGGGCCCGCATTTGATTCTCCGGCTGGCCAATGAAGAATTAGAGGAATTTACTTCTGGTGATAGAAATTCATTTCTCGCTATAATGTGGTTCGGATTCCACAATAAGGTGTAGATTCCGTTGCTAGGTAACCAGTTGGTTCTTAGCCATGTAAAATAAATCTAATCCTTCCGGCCAGCCCTAGGAGAGCTGTTACTCAGCTCAGTGGTCTGGTTAAACTAAGGTATACTTAACTTCTTCCAACTCTCCCTAACTCTTTCCCTCTTTCTCCTCCCTAACACCCCCTATGCTTTCTCTCTCTCACTTCCCCTCCCTCTCACTCTTTCTCTCTCTCTCTCTCACTCTCCCTTTCCTGTTAAGATAGTTGCTTCAATTACATTGCCCAGCATTTTTGACATTTTATATTTCACCCCTTCTAACCCCCTATTCCTATTGGGGCTGATCTTGGATTTAAAGGGAATCGGGAGTGTCACTACTCATCTCAGCAACCTCGAAAATTATGGATTAGACACTAATATCTGTCATTTTGGGCTTTTTATTTTTCACTCCTTCTCAACACCTCTTCCTGTCGGGGTTGAACTTGGACTTGAAGGGCATCTGGAATGTCACTAGAGTATCCATCTCAGGGCACGAGTATCTTTCATTTTCGGTTATTTTTACCTGTCACCCCCTTCCCATCCCCAACCCCCTTGGTGCCAGCAATGCCTTACCCCTACAGTATTCTTTTCCAGATAATAAGTTGTATGTATACCAAAATGAGGTATGATAAACCAGTAGAGTTTATTTAATTACTAGGTCTATGGGCAGAACCAGCCCCATTTCAGGTAAGCCCTTTCCACCACCACCCTCTTTGGTGCCCTTTGGTGCTAGTGATGTCTTACCCCAACAGTATTCTTTTCCAGATAGTAAGTCATATGTATAGCAAGTTTGGTTGAAACGGCTCACTGCATTTCAGAGTTATGATGGAACATACACACACACATACATACATCCATTTTTATATATATAGATAAGTGGTTCATTGACTCGTGGGCTTGAACCGCCAAACACGAGAACCAACTGCGTTCAATGACGCGCCTTAAAACACTAGGCTATCAAGAGAGGTTTGTTTAAGTTGATACCGACTCTGATGTACAAATCTCCGTCAAGCGCAGGTATTTGTACTTAGCGTCGGTATTAATCCACCTCCACCAGGACAGCCAATTGGTGTGTTTGAAACATGTAGTTATTTTTATGAATGAATTTTATTACATATATATAATATATATTTATACATACATAATATATACATTATATGTGTGTATACACAACTGAATCATGAAGATATGAACGTCATGAATGTATAAATAAATGCTAATGCCACAAAGGAAAGTGAAACAACGAAGTGGTTGCTAGGCCTTTCGACACATGGTCCTTTACTAGTAAAGGACTGTGTGTTGAAAGGCCTAGCAACCACTCAGTTTTTCACTTGCCTTCAAGGCATTATATATATATAATATTCACACAGTATATATAAATACACATACATTTATATACATATATATATATACATACATATTCAGGGATATTCAGAGAAACATAGTTCACTTTTCTTGGCTAATGATTTGGGAATAATCAGACTTTAAAGTCTAAAATGTCATATAAAATGAAGAAAAATATTGTCTAAAAAGGTACATTAAATATTTAAAAAAACTATTAAGAGACTTTTACAGACAGGATATAAATGTACTCTGAGTTTAAAACAACTTTTAAAGTTCTCTAATCAATCAGAGAACATACACGCAAGTGAAATGAGGGGATTACTATACATAAAACGAAGATGACGAACATGCCATTTATCATATTTCATCATTTTTATTGGCCAAAGTTTCATGACTCATCCCAATTTCAAGGCCAGAAGGACACGAAAAATAACAGGAAAAAATTATTCGCAAAAAATCTCTCAAAAATCAAATAACACCTTTCAGTAAAAAAAAAAATTTGGTGAATCCCAACAACTAAAGGCAGTTACAAAAAGCGTAAAGGCTACGAAGAATAAAAATAACTTAAAAAGAGAACGTTCTAAATAAAATTTAGGAGAAAAATCTTTAAACGAACTAATAATTAAATTTAGCAAGTTAAAGAGACCAACCCGGAACACGTTAGAAAATTTAATTAAAAGAAAAAGAAAAAACTGAAAAACGAAGATTTAAAAATACTCGATTTAGGTGAATGTGGAAAGATTCACAATTTAGCAGATGCTCTAAAACCAGGGGTACAAAGTTGCTTAGGGATTTTGTTACAATTTTGAAACTTAACAAATAACCTCCTTCAGACGTACAGTATATTTTCTTATGGCTGAAAACACTTTTTCTTTACTTAAGAGTCAATCTTGTCCAATGATTTCTCCCACACCAGACTTCATGTAAAATTCTGTCGTCTTTTGGCGGAATCCAGAGTAAATTCTGAAATTATATCTGATATAATAAAAAAAACAGACTCCTAAAGAACGCCATAAATAGGGAGTGAAACCATATATTCGAACGTGGATCCCGCTTTCAACGAATGACCGACATAAGAAATTCTTCAGTGAGATTTGTAATTCACATCCAAAATCTGTACAATAACAAAACACTACAATGAATGCAGAAACAGTTATCAAGAAATACTTGTGAAGGAGCACTGAGAGTGAGCACTGACAGGGCACCCACAAAATCTGCCACGACCCAACACTAAACATACATTAACAAAATCTATTGTTAAATTATGTTTTATATTCAACACACTTCACCACAGTTCTTTTCAGACAGGAAAATACAAAAATAGTCAATCCCTCTTGATACAGGAGAGAAAAACAATTTCTCTTAGTAGCACGACGCTATATCCACATATTGAAACTGGAACTGAGCATAGATACCTATGCAGATGATAAGCCAAAGATTCCACAAGAGTACAGCCTTGTTGTATACTATTAGCACACAATACCTAAGACTACCTGCACGATTCACAAAAGAATACGATACTTGACAAAGCAAGAGAACATCGAGAAAATCACTTACAGTATTTACCTTTTCCGCATGAATATTTGTTCTTACAGACAAAAACAATTTAGAGTCAAATTTCAATCATTGTGTTAAGTTATCAACCCTCCTCTCGAATATCCGAATCTTTCACCATGAACTTTTGTTGCGATACCAAGGAAAATCACATACATTTTCATTAGTCATACACTTGCGGTTTTCTATATTTTTCTTGTATTTGCCGTGCTAAGACTCAGGCTTTATATCCTGTCCTCCTTCCATATTACACAAAATAGATAAAAATAACAAAAAAACACACACACACAAACCAAAACGATAAAAATTTACACCACCACTGACTAAAATCAAGTCCGTACTGATATATGTGACTTTATAAGTCCACTTATTACTGTCGGCATGTCCTAATCTCCTTAAGTGTGACCACATCTTATCAAAGAACGATATGGTCTAATCTACAAACGAGATAACATCACACTTACAGGCGGCGGAAGACCTTAACACGATACTTTCCTGTCACCATTATACAGTATTTGAAATATTTAAACTTGTGTCAGTAATAATGACAACAAGAAGCGTTTGTAATCTGTGATCTGGTTGGCGAATAAGACATAGAACGCAGATGTCTCTTTGTTTATATATACTATAAATATCCAGCAAATGAGGTGTGAAACATGTATCCGTTTCTTCTAACCAACGCAGAAAAATGTATATAAAATCCATTCATCACTTCAAGCACAAACACATTATCAAATTATCTTTACAAGCAAGATTACAGGATAAGAAATCCACAGAAGTACTTTGAAGTACCCGGGAAAGGTTCCGTTGGTTCTCCTGAGTTTTCCTTCTATCAGACTTGACAAATAATATAGCTTCATCATTAAACCTTTGTGCATCTTAATTTAAACTGGCCATTGAGAAATACCTCTCGCTATATTAGTTATGCTTGTAAACTATTACTTATTAAGCCTGAGAGAGAGAGAGAGAGAGAGAGAGAGAGAGAGAGAGAGAGAGAGAGAGAGAGAGAGAGAGAGAGAGAGAGAATGCTTAGGACTATCTACCTTTAAAGCAGCTGCACCCAACACCTCTGACTCACACCGCCGCCTCCTCCTCCGCCTCCTCCCCTTCGGAGGGCCACCCACCACAAAAGCACACCACTGCCCCTCCCAACAAATGCTCTTATGAAACGATTCCCAAGGAATTAAACGCCTGGGGCACCGGAAATGCGCATTACACCACAATCGATACAATACATGCATATATAAGTCCTTTTTCACGAACTGTAAACATAAAATGCATTCTGGGAAAAAAACAAACTTCTCAATACTGGGCACGAGTGATCAATAACAACCGTTTTACGCAAATACTGTAACTATAACTAATTACGATATATATATACAAATATATATATATTATATATATATAATATATATGTAGATATAGATATATTTATATATATATATATATAGGTACATATATACATACATATAGTAAATATATATATGCATATATATATATATATATATATAATATATATATATATATATATATATATATACATACATATATATATATATATATATATATATATATATATATATATATATATATATATATATATATGAGGGTTATTGCAACACATACACACTCATGTTCATGCTTGAACATGTGCTACTAAAATTTCATGTGCATCACATGTACATATAGATATATATTATACGTGTGAGAGAGAGAGAGAGAGAGAGAGAGAGAGAGAGAGAGAGAGAGAGAGAGAGAGAGAGAGAGAGAGAGAGAGATCCACGATCGCACGCATAACACAGGCAAATACTCAACCTGAACAATTGTTTATAAAGAAATAAAATATAAAATATATGCATATGCACAGCATAGAGAGAGAGAGAGAAAAAAAAATAAAAGAGGAGAAAGAATTTCATTTAACAGGTTGACGTTTCAATCCCGTCAAATCCTTGGGCAGTGCATGAGAGTGAAAAGAGAGTGCAAAGCCTTATGTAATATCACAGCAGGAAAATTTAATTGTTTACCCAAAGCTATTCTGTAGAGGACAAAAGGGAGGGGGAGGGAAGGTGGGTACAGGGAGGGGGAATCAAATGCCCTAAAGAGACACATCTGAAGGGGCCCAATGCACTGCAACTAACTGATGGACGCAATTCAAGTGATGCAAAATACCTTGTTCTTGGAATGAATATATATTTCCAAATCAATCCAAATAAGAACAAACACTCGAAATCCATGTAAGGTCAAAACAATACCATTAGTTTTTCGAACGAATCTCGCCTACCTTACAGTCTACATATGGAATGAACAATTCCAACACACATCAAAGACAATTAACTGATGATGATGATAAGATGTAAAGATAATGAAGATGGTTAAGTATAAAAATAAAGACATGCATTAATTCATTTTACCTTTGCCGGACACACAATTTCGAATAATTGCAATAGTCTTTTATGCTGTGGAAGAAGAGCAACTGGTTATTGGAAGTATGCTATCATTGGTAAACTGTAAAAAATTTTACAACGCATGCATAAGACCTGCAGTACCCTACTATTTGGCAGAAGTTACATGGACACTGCCAAAGAAAATGGAGAAGGTCCTGCGTATGCTAAGATTCACAGCCGAGTTGTAGTTAGTTACACAGCGGTGACGTCTAAGGACCATTAAAAAGCAGCAGATATGGAAGCAGAATGACGAAGACCAGTATAAAGGCCAAGGATTTAAAAAATGGCATAGTCTAGATGAAGACCTAAACCTGAAAGAAAATCAGGTGGTACGTGCACAATGCAAAGAGAGAGAGAGAGAGAGAGAGAGAGAGAGAGAGAGAGAGAGAGAGAGAGAGAGAGGCACTCATGTTAGATCTATACATTCTACCCTAGGTCTAAACCCCATAAAGGCACGATTGTGATGACGAAGAATGATGTAAATACTTCGAAGTCACCCCAACACCTCAGCAGCAAACAAAAGAAAACGAAGTTTGACTACTAATATTACAAGGGGGAACCACACTATACCGATCGATCACCTGACCTAGAACAAGCCTGCCAGTCACTTCGCTTCGCAGACATTGCTCAGCATTAGTAACAGAATAGTTACAAACAATCAATCAATCTCCGTAATATGTTAAGTCAAAGGCCATTCACCAGCCATGTTTCGCGAAGCCCCAGTCAACAGTATGAAATTTTGTAGTTCACCGAAGCAACACAAGAGCTGTTTTTATAAAAACAGAGAAACGTTCCTGTGATCCACACAGAGGGCATCAACACAAATAGCATGATTTCAATGACGGTTACGTATACGACATCCTAACAGTACTATTAACCGAAGGACAACTGAGCAGACATATATATCCTAATGTATCGAAGAAAAGTTAGGACTTAACACAGGGGTACATATGAGAAATGATAGCGTCAAAAACGCTAAATAAAAAGAACGAAAAATTCCTTCCCTTAATGGGAAAGAGATCACGTACCAAAGGGCTCTGCAGACATACCTTTTTCTTCTTACTTCACCGAAGGGATTAACCAACTGAACAACGAACCAGAAGGCACCGTCAGTACAAAACAGTATTACCTTTTACAATCGCAAAATCTCACCTCTTCTGATTATGGGAAAAAGGCTAAATCTTTATTAAAGGTCAAAAATAATGGTTGAAGTTACTCTATAAGATCCCTTTTACCGCTACCAGTTCATACAACTGCCAGTCTTTTAAAAGAAGGAGTCCTTGGGGAGGTAAGTCCTACTATATTTTACCTTAGTTTTCCTGCCTTAAAAAAATGACCTTATTCCAAAATACTGTTAAATGACAAATTACCAACTAACTCTAAAGACAAAGATAACTGACTAATTAAGTCAGCTTGCTGTTTTAGGCTCTTTAAAGTTTCGACCGAGTATCTCTTGCCGGATTTCTTATATACAAGCCATTCCACATGCTCTCCCACCACCCAACCCCCAGCCAACTCCTTCCTTAAAATTACGACTCGCAGGGAATTTTGTGTCAAAAAGCTCACTCAATGACACAAGTCTTCGGGGTTCCAAGCCACATCTCTCTCTCTCTCTCTCTCTCTCTCTCTCTCTCTCTCTCTCTCTCTCTCTCTCTCTCTCTCTCTCTCCATACATAAATATACATAAATCAGCGCTTGAATTATGAATTATTCTCTCTCTCTCTCTCTCTCTCTCTCTCTCTCTCTCTCTCTCTCTCTCTCTCTCTCTCTCTCTCTCTCTCTCTCTCTCTCTCCATAAATATTCATCAGGGCTGAGTTATTCTCTCTCTCTCTCTCTCTCTCTCTCTCTCTCTCTCTCTCTCTCTCTCTCTCTCTCTCTCTCTCTCTCTACGCGCACGAATCGGCGCGTAAATTGTTGTGTGTTAGGTATACGTACATGAATACCACCAAAGAACTCCCGCGGAACGTGAGCGTTCATGAGCATACGTCCAAGAAATAAATGCAAAGGACTGGAATAACCTACCATTATTTCAACGCGCTACCCAATGAATCATCAGAGGGAAACTAATATAAAATAGATTCCCTATGCAAATGTAAGCACAACAAAGGCAACAACCGTATCAGAAATCTCCCCTAATTTCTGACAAACTACTACCATCATCAAAGGACTGGAGAATAATTATCATGAAATTAAAAGACAAAGAAAATTACTATCATGAAATTAAAACATAAAAATTATAACCTTGAAATTAAAAAAATAAAAACAATGTCTAAATCCTTTATATGACTTTTAAGCCAAAGCATATATAATAGATGTTGATCATAAAGTTTTTTCAGACAAAATTAGATGAAAAGAGCTATTACTTAAATGAAACGAAAATAAAATCAAAGTACATAACATTTAACGTTCGGTGTTGGCATTATCAAGTTTAAGGAGGTTAAAAATTAGGATGAAAAAGAAAAAACATGCTTGCATAAGAGAGAGAGAGAGAGAGAACGTATGCAAAGCCTTAACAACTCGCTTGATGCAGAGAACATTGCAGAAACAATGGCTCTCCACTTAATAACGCTCAAAATTCTCTTTGAAGAGGACCTGTGGGAAGAAGCTTCAGTTTCAAGCTCCACAGACCTGACACAACATGAACGACCCAGCTGCGTTCTTTGACCTTAGCGGCAAATGCCTCCCAGCACTATAAATATCGATGTGTGAAGAGATTATTGAAAGGGAATCGACACTCAGAATTAACTCGGCAGGAGGTCCTCACTTCTAAACTACAATGCTACAGAAAACGCGTGAAAAAGAATTTAAAACCCATCTATATCTTCTGGCGAGAATTCATAACAAGAATTCATAAAAAAACTGACAATGAAAAATTCTTCAAATAGGCCATCATTTCCTTAAGTCCAACGGCGAATGCCTTCGCACGAAATCATACTGGCTTATCCTGCAAACATCCCATCTTATAAGGGTCTCTGAGAGATTCTTACCAACATAATTTCATTTAGGAGAGATCTACAATATCTTGGCCGATTAGTCACTCAAAGTTGATAGTCAGAATCCCAGGATATCCTGCCCGGTGAGCTAAGGTGCTACGCCGAACATTGTGCTAGCGACCCCGATACAGGATGCAAGTCCAAGTGATCTGGCACATTCCGAAGTCAGGTCTAACATTACTTTCAACAACCACCTTTACAATTAATAGAACACAGAACTTCGGCCAAAGGCAAAGCGCTGGGGCCCATGAGGTAATTCAGCGCTGAAACGGAAATTAACATTAAAATGGTTTAAAAGGTGTAACAGAAAGAAAACCCCGCAGTAGCACTATGAATTAATTTTTAGGAGAGAGTTGAAAGTAAGATGGAAGAGAGAGAATATGAACGGAAGTACAGTCAAAGGAATGAAAGGGGTTGCAACTAGGGGCCGCAGGGAGGCTGCAAAGAACCTTAAGTAATGCCTGTAGTGCACCCCATGAGGTCCACTGGCGGCACTAATCCCCGCGCCCCCTTCGGAGGTTACGATTAATGACCAAACCCGCATAAGGGAGCATCTCGACGAGGTAATCACCCCGCCCCCGGAAGGGTGGAATCCATCTATAAATAAATCTATCGGATGAAAGACGACAGAAATAAATACAAGGGGTTTAACTCTTCATTTTCCTTTTATATAAAAACACTAAAAGCACGACCTATCAGAAAATGGTTGATTGTCCCCAGGACTAGATATGCCTGACTTAAAAGATTTTGGCTTGAAAGCTAGGCAAAGAGAGGTAACTACACCATTCGGTGCTACTTTGTTAACGATTTAAAATCATATACACATTTTTAATGTTTTTCTAATATGACAATCTCTTATTAATACCTATGACAAAATTCAATTCCAATTCAAAAGCACCTTAATTTTTCTTTCAATAACGTTCCCCTAACAATTCATTCATGGTCTTACTATGCGATTCGCTATTCCTTCTTTCACTATTAAAAAGTGCACGTTCTAATACAATACCCTACATTCTAATGAGGGTCCAGCAAATAATGTATCTACGTACCCCTACAGACTCACCAAAGAGCGTTAATGATCGCCAGTTTTTCCTTGAGTTTCGTTCGAATTTATAAAAATTCACTTCTTACTGAAGGTGCTGTACCCTTCAGTTTCTGTTTAGTAAGAATTTATGCGTACTGACCTGAACAAGAGTATAATGGAAAGAATATCACATGTCAAAAACGCTAGTCATTGCCAATATAGATTTTTAACTGGGACATGTCATATTGACAGACAGGTCGCGACTGCAGCAAGCGGTCGACTGGGATACCTGTACTTGAAAATTAATATTTTCTGAGAAATACCAATATCATGCATGCAGTCTGAATACCACACACCAGACTACTGTGGCGAACGTGCCACCTTTCCCTAGGTAAAGAGCTCCTCTCTTTACCATGACCTATCCTAAGCAGTACCTCTTCATGCCTACGCATAACCAACCCCAACACGACTTTTAGACGATACTGGCAGTCAAACAGTGCTCCAACCTTAATGTGAGAGAGAGAGAGAGAGAGAGAGAGAGAGAGAGAGAGAGAGAGAGAGAGAGAGAGAGAGAGAGAGAGAGAGAGAGAGAGAGAAATTTATTTTCGCCATTCTACATACTCTGAGTTATGAATGGTTGTCCCAGAGAAGGCTTCGTATTCAACCTCCCATTTAACATTATTGGAAATTTCCATAAAATCTGAAAGCGAGACAATTTCACTCAAAATCAGCCTAATTCACAGTTATTTTATACTTTCTCACCCATGTCTTTTACAGCAATGCTAAGTATCTACCTCAGTAAGAGTCAAGCTTCTATCTCTTAAAGCCTCAACTTTGGGAGTGAGAAATTTCTAAAGCCACACTGAATAAAACAGGACTCAACTTCACTAACTGCTATGTGCCGTGGCTGAAGAAGACTACATCATATATTTAATGGTTAAAATGCAATGTACCGGGTTAATATACCTCTTCAAAAAAGTAGAAAAGAAAAAAACAACAAGGGGGTAAGTGAACATTTCTTTTCTATAAAAAAAATCTGTATGGCGATCAATTCCAGATTATGAAGTATGGTGTGATATCAGTGACAGACAACACTGTCACACAATAGGTCAGATCACCCTATCATTAAGGTGAAAATATAAATACGACTAGAAAAACAAGTGAAGAAAAAAATAAATAGCAAAAAAGATGAACTTAATGTCATTTTTCTCTGTTCCAAAACGAATTTCGTAAGGAGTGACATAAACATGAAATCCCAAGATAGAAACCCCGTGAAACGTCCGACCACTAAACTCTGGTCTAATATACTTGAGTGCCCTGCCCTTCAATTCAATTATCTGGTCAAGCCACCTACCAAAGATAATGGGATTTTTAGCATTTATAAATAATAATAATAATAATAATAATGTGAAGTTAGCAGAATTTATCCTAAAACTTTTGTTATTATTATTATTATTATTATTATTATTATTATTATTATTATTATTATTATTAATAATAATAATAATAATAATAATAATAATAATTAATTAATAATTAATAATAATAATAATAATAATAAAATAATAATAATAATAACAGCAAAAGCTTTAGGATAAATTCTGTTAACTTCACACTAATATTTTTTTAGGATAATTTATCTTGGAAAAATACCTTCACTGAGCTTGGCTAATTTGCAGCAAAATCGTTATTTTTGACGCTGAAATGTTTGTGTGTGACGTAGCTAAACTACTGGACGGATGGAAACTATCTTAACCTCATGAAGTAAAAATACGCTTTAAATATTTAATAAAACAAAAATTCCGTTTTTCTATCTTTTTTTTTTTTTATGGTAAGTGAACTCACGGGAAGTGGGGTGAAACTATCAGGTTTATGCTGGTGGTGTTTAGGAACATTCTTCTCCCAATTATGCTCTCTCTTGCGCGTTCAGTTTCGAAGATCTCCGCTTCACATTCCCCCGATGTCCTGAACACTTAGCCTGCAGAAGCTACCGACATAAAGAGCCTTGGCTAACATAAGGTTACATTCACAACATGCTGAAAAATTCTACAACGTACACCACACGCAAGAAATATGCAAGTAATACAAAATCACCTATAGACGTTACGAAGACTGACAAATTCCGGAGCATGCCTATCACGCTCTTCGGTAACATCTGAGCAAAGCAAGTTCGTATCATGGGCACTGACGTTACTATATAAAATGCCGTTATCTTAATTCAAGAGTGTTCGAAGCACTTCAAGTTGACTACTTTTTTGTGCAAAGGCCTAAAGGATGGGAAACTAATGCCAAAATCTACAGACAATCGGAAAGGAACCAAAAGGTGTTCGGAGGGAAGGAAACGGTTCTAAGCCTAAGTTCCTTAAGCAGAAACAGGAACAGATCATCTTCTTGATGTAGACAGATTACAGGATAGGAAGGAAAAGTAATGGGAACCTAAATGTAGCCATCTTTTCTCATCTCTCACGATAACTTACCACAATAATTTTCTCTCTCAATTCCTCAAAGAAAAATGCAGTGGAAGTCACAGTCTTACACCAAAAAATATATAAGACATTACTAAGAACATGTTCTTATCGGTATTTGCAAAAAAAAAAAAAATAATAGAAACTTTACAAATACATCATCGAGTAAAAAATATAAATCTCATACATACATTCAGACTTTAATTAGAATACATCATCGAGTAAAAAATATACATCTAATACATACATTCAGAATTTAATTTAATGTTCTCAAATTTACCTTGTATTCGATTCCTTTTTCGGGGAGCATTACGGTGAGGAGAGGCGGAAGATCCAATTCCAAAACAAATCACCGTACGAGAAACAGTAATCACCCAACATACGATCGTTATTAGCCTCCAAATAACAATCTTATAACAAAATCAAGCACTTCAAGAATACACCAATCTCTCAGCGCGATTAAGACTCCCATCAAAACAAAAAACCACCTTTCAGCGTCATACAGTGGGCCACCAACACTTCCAGTGTGCAGTATCGCATTCCACGACCCCTTATCAGTCACTGGAAGAAAGAGGAATTGGTCAACGAACAGAGAGCCAGTTGCTGGTGATGTTGCCAAAACACGAAGATCAAAAGGGGAACATCCCGCAGGCACCAATCCCCAGATGTTCAACCAACAGGCATTTCATTAATTCAGGACCCTGTGTCTCTCTCCATGCGGGATATGACGCCATTCCATCCTCCACCATTTCGAACAAACCTTTACCTTGCTGACCTTGCCGGTTGTTGTCCCTCTGAGATAGATAACCAAACATGTCCCCTCTAATAAATATATATATATATATATATATATATATATATATATATATATATATATATATATATATATATATATATATATATATTACTTTATCACTTTTCACAATTGTTCTGTGCATTAACACAATAATAGGACCTAATTTAAACTGGATGGTATGCATATATATATATATATATATATATATATATATATATATATATATATATATATATATATATATACATGTATATAATGTATGAGAGAGAGAGAGAGAGAGAGAGAGAGAGAGAGAGAGAGAGAGAGAGAGAGAGAGAGCAACTTTAAGCCATTTCTCTTGTGAGGGGGTGGTTAAAAAAAAAAAAAAACCAAGACACACGGAAGGGCGAACTCCCTTAATGCACAAGTATGACCGAAATTCTTTAAATTAAGCTGGCGAAGTTGCAACGAAAAGACAGGTGGGGCACACCCTCCAATGGACAGACAAGGCGGATGGTCCCCCTTCGTGCACATCTATGCATGACGATCTATCTTTGAACCAAGTACACTGAAATCCATATCGTGTACGTGGAATTGCGATGGTAAGGTAAGCGTGACAGACTCACTCACAAATATACAGATGAAAGGACGGTCGACCTTAATGCACATCTGTTAATGATCGTGTATCCGTCGTTTGCGTGGAAGGTCGGACGGACAAACAGATACCCAGAAGGGAAACACTATAGTAAACCCCTCCTCCCAAACCCCCCACATCCCGTCTATGCCGTTAGGGACTAATAATGTATACAGTGATGGCGGTGAATCATTCAAAATCAACTTGTTTCGTTAAGAGATGAGAGATAAGGTAAAGGAAAATGGGGTAAAACACACAAGGGCCGAGAAAGTTAAAAGTGGAAATGGAGATAAGGGTAATAGCGAGTATAGACAGATGGGAGAATAATGTAGAGGGAAGAAAGGGAAAGGATGGGGGTGGATGAAGGAAGGGATTCAGAGTGGAAAGGAAAAAGAGGGGATTGAAGAAAGAGAGGAGTGAAGACGGTAGAAAAGGGTGGGAGCGGAGAAGGATGGAGGAAGTGACAAGACTTTTGTTTACTCGATGCAAACATCTTCCCGCGCTGATGAAAAACCTTTGGACGCGTCTCCCAATGTTTACGGAAAAGTGTTTCATCACGTACGCACAAGTTTCCGTCAAGAAATAAAAAAGAAAACATAAAATACAAAATACAAAGATATATAAAGATATGCTCACAAGATTCAGAATGCATACGCGTCACTGAATAGCTCATTCTAAAACTGAACCATCGTAAAATACATATAAAAAAAGTCAAAAAGAAAAATCCCTAGTGGGCATTTTATAACTCGATTCGAATGAATGAAGAACAGTTGCAGCTGTTACAACCAGTTAGCTTAAAAATAACATGAATTTCCCTTCAGCGCCTGACCTCCATTTTGTCTATTTCTGACTTAGACTTTCGACCAGCGTAAACATTTTTCTCCAAGCCCCCGATGACCTCAAGTGCTTACAGCATTTCTCTGATATTCTTTTCGTTCACAACGAATAATTCATTCATTCTACAGCGTTTATTTTGTATTCTGCGCTAACTACAACTGTTCTCGGAGATCTCAAGTTACTCCTTGACGCTCCTAGAAAATAATTACAAGGAAAATAGTAACAGAAACAAAACTATTTTACATAAACATTTGCAAGATCTCCGAAGAAACAAATTTCTGGCTGCAAGCTGAGAAGACAAACTTTAAACCACGGTAAACCACAGTAGGCTATTCCTTCGTATGACAGCATGCCTTGAATTACCCCTCTCTCTCTCTCTCTCTCTCTCTCTCTCTCTCTCTCTCTCTCTCTCTCTCTCTCTCTCTCTGAGCCAGTAGAGTAAAGACTTAAATAATAACTTGTAAGTTCAAAATTGCATGGCTATCTCACTAAGGAAACAAAGTTGACTATATATCCTAAAATAATTTGTCACAGTAGGTCATTACAGCCTCCAATCTGGGTTAAGCAACTCATGAGTTCAATATGGAAGAAATATTCTTTAATTTGAAAACAGCTAAATCACAGGTAAAATTCGGCAGCATAGTGAGGGACGAAAACTTGATACTGAGGTACAACATTTTGGTGATCCAAGCCAGACCTTATATTGCCTATTTAATATAAGAGGCTACAGTTTCGTCCCAGAGTTACTCACTCCGAATCCCACAGTGTATGATACACTTTAAACCCACACTCATACATACGATCTTCCTCTATTCAAGAAGCAAGCCTGTCCTCACCTTAGGGGTACAAGCATACCGATCCCGAAATTATCATAAACAACAGAGAGGGTTCATGCTCCTTCCTCCCCGGCCCTCTCTATTTTCACTCACATAAAGCCAAAACCCACAAGATGACTGGGATGTGGAGACATATGAAGGGAATTACAGGTGAATGCAGGAATAAACTACAGTGGAAAATATATAAAAGAGGACAGGCGTAGGTGAGAGAACAGAAACCTGTGGCACTTCCTTGTAAATAGGGGAGGGTGCAGATGCTGGGAGATATATAACATGAGATACAATGACAACAAAAACAATTCTGACCTAGAACCAATAGAACTATCCTTAAAAAAAGGGGGTGGCCAAAATGGAGGAAGGGGTGGGGGGAATCTGGCGGAAACAGGCGGAAGGAGGGGGGGTGGGGAACTCTTAGTGACAAGGAACGTTGTAATCCCAGTCTCACTTCAGAATGCTTTCCAAAACCTTCAAATTTTCAAGACACTCACCGGGCCGTTTCCCGCAAGAGCATTACCAAATGCTTGGGCTTATGACAAGCAAGCATGACACTTACAAGGTTAGAAACTTTGAGGCTTCATTTTTAGGGAAAGAATATGTTAGAAGTACTGCATGTTAAAATATAACTGTTAAGTCAAAGATTTCTAATTTGGATACTTTATGAATATTTGAGGTTTAAGCGAAGAACTGTAATACTGCATGCGTACATGTACAAACATTTGTAAAATTGACATTTCTGGGTAGGTGTATAGCTAATATATGTATGAATGAATGTTACAGTGATCATTTTCGAGCCAACCCGTTAGTAGAAATGGCTTTACTGAAGGGCATACATACATAAAGGCATATATAAAAACAAAAATTAGTTGTTTGTGGGTTTGTATGGCTTGTGAATTTCATTTACGAAGTTGCGGCAGCGTAAAAGACTTATAATACTATGGGTGAAAATAATCGTCTTCAAATCTAACATCTACACACACACACACCCACACACACACACACACACTCGAATGTCGTGACAGCGGAAAATACCCTCCTAATATTTTGAAACAAGGTGGATGCAATTACAAAACTTTTTATATTTTCCTTTACATATATTATCATCTATGTTCCATCAACTTGTTCACGGTTACTATAAAAAAAAAACAACTATTACTAATAATCTGTCCCACCCTCCTCTGTTTCTTTCAAGCAAAGAAGAGAGAGAGAGAGAGAGAGAGAGAGAGAGAGAGAGCGCTTCCTGGATATCCGCAAGCACCTCGCCCACATAACTCCCGCTTCCACGACGAAACGGAATAAAATAGTCATCGACTCACGCAGATGAAAATGAATTCAGAGAAACGAAAAAAATAGGAGGAAGAAAGTAATAATGGAGAAACATGATGAAAGTACTACGAGGATAAAACGTAAAAGTGTAAAAGTGCGATATGATGTATAAAATGTTGCAAAACAGGACAACAAAGGTGAACTGTGATGAAACCGTGGACGAAACACAGATTAAGTTAAGCAAAGGAGGAACTAAAACAGGTTCACTGTAGAAGCATAAATTCAAATGCCAGATTAACAGTTCTTAATTTCCTAATGTCAAGTTCAGTTTATGTTCTTTCATTCGTCCATATTCCTTATTTGATCCATAAATTTACCGTAATCAACGCACGGTTAAAAGTACCAAGTGGGAAAAAATATGGTAATATGTATTTTATCTTTGGCGAATAGTTGTTTACGGCAAACTAAAGAAATTTATTTAACTGGCTGCCTAATATATGCCTTCTATTTTGTTACCTCCTTTTTTATTAAAATACTATGATCAAGTGCAACAAAATCAACTTCTAAATGAGAGCAAAACTGGTTAGCAGTCGCGGAAAATAACAGCAACCCGAGAGTGAAACTCCAAAAATTCTCCAGCGAATTACGATCGTGTCCCATTCTCACTGTTATGGCTGCAAAAATCGTTTCATAATAACAGAACTGCCGAGGAAGTAGAGAGTTATGCAAACAATTCCATGCCATTAACGTGCGATATACTTTACTACATCATTAAGACCTACACAGAAGTCTTGAGTGACTTTAGTTTTCTTTTCACATGTTTCTGTGGTTCTGTAATTACTCTTGTTAGATGTTCGCAGGTTATTAAAAAGAAATTAAAAAATCGAGATGAGGCTATGACAGAAAAATGCATCTACGGAGGCATTAGTAAGCTTTTAATAACAATGACTTTTAACGTTCACGCCTTAAATTAAGGACTTCGATTTAAATTCAGATTCAACTTTAAAGCGATATAAAATTGAAAAAGAAACATCGTCCACCTTCAACATTTAACATTTAGTTACAATACTCCTGCACTGTTGGAAAAATAAAAATGCTGTTGCTCAAAAAATTAACAAAATCACAACCAATTAACTTATGAAAATAGAAGAAAAAATGTGAAAAAACTAGAGCCAATCCAGTGCTACCAGATTAAATTTAGTCCAGCACGAAACGGTCATTCGCCTTATCAAGGTTTGCAAGCGATCTAGATTTCACCTGTCACGCACATGACGATAATGCATGCAATATATTTCCCAAAATCCGCGTCTTCGATAATGTATGACAACTGCAGGGTGACACTGTTGAACTTCCTAATAAACGTTCACACATTCTACTTAATCACACTAAAATCTGTATTTTATATACATGGGTACATACAGTAAACAAGTTTTTTATTATAAACACGTCAGACCTTGTGAAAACATGTTTTTGAGTAATCGACATCATTTTCCAATTCTCTCTCTCTCTCTCTCTCTCTCTCTCTCTCTCTCTCTCTCTCTCTCTCTCTCTCAATAAAATACCAGACGCATGCATAATCTGCATTGCCGCAACGTGTGCTATGTCGATTTATGTATAATCAACTCACTACCTTTGGACTTTGTCAATGTTCTAATATAGGTTTATTGGATTTCTTTACAAGGGCCTGATAACCTACTCTCATATTTGCTGATAATAGTTAGCACCTCCTGAAGCGACCCCTTTTTATGATGCAAGGTGAAGCAAAAACACATAAACACATCATACATTATGCATGTGTATATATACGTGTATGTGCGTGTATATATATACACACACACACACACACACACACACACACACACATATATATATATATATATATATATATATATATATATATATATATATATATATATATACATATATATTTATATATTATATATGAGGAACCTGGGAATATCTGACAACCACAAATAAATGCACATTCCTTGATTCCAGTGAATTGGCAAAACCTATTGAAAAAGCGTATAGATCACAGTGTACCCACCCACAACTATTCTATTAACCTATTTAGTCTCGAAGTAGCAGGCCCTGTCAGAGCAAAACTCACACGTTGGGACTGGTTAGCCCCTAATTAAATAATAAGAACATTAAACTCGATGAAGAATACAAATGGCAAAGGATAAAGGATTATATGCAATCTAGAACGCTATTTGCCACGGAGCAAAATTAAAATGTAAGGACGATGTCCACTTTCGTACAAGCATGTTTCATTAAAAACACGGCGACCGATTGTGCAACGAAAACACTATTATTATAATACTTTTGTAGTGTGCTGGTTTACTTTGGGACTCTTTGAAGTTATTTGCACAACCATATGACGTCCAAAGGAAATACAGCCTAATCCAGTTAAAGGACGACTACAGCACCAAGTGCATTCACATTACAGATAAAACGACTAAAGATATTATACCTAAAATAAATTTCAGGTATAATATCTTTAGTCGGAATAATACCAACAAACTGCATCCCGAATACGAGAGCTCAAAGCTTCCTCATTATGCAACATCCTAAAATATCCCTGAAAAAATAACTCCAGTTTAAACAGCGAGAGTTATTATCGCCGACGTTAATTACACGAGACAATGGCCACGCGTTTCGTCCGATCAATGCCTCGCACAAGCTAATGAACAAACGCGCGTTCAGTATAGACCAGATCCCAAATTTACAGCGAGCCAAGAGCCGACCGACACTTGTTGCACCGCAATTAGCGACCAAAAACCGCAAAGTGCTGAAGTGGAAATGCGTCAGGTGGCTCACGTATATACACAGCCCAGCACTCTTCAAATATCGATTCTTTTTTTTAAACCCCCTCATCCTCCTTCAACTTCCTCCTCTTCCTACTGCTACTACTTCAGGTTAAGGGATACTGAAGGAATTGGAATACAGAATTTAGACAAAAGGCCAAGCGCTGGGACCTATGATGTCATTCAGCGCTGAAAGAGAAATTGACGATAAAAGGTTTGAAAGGTGTAACAGGAGGAAAACCTTGCAGTTGCACAATTGTTACTGAGGGTGAAAATAAGATGGAAGAAAGGGAATATGAACGGAGGTACAGCAAATGGAATGAAAGAGGTTGCAGCTAAAGGCCGAAGGGACGCTACAAAGAACCTTAAGCAACCCCCCCTACGGGTAAGGGATTTTGAAACACCTTCAACGGATGTTGAAGGTGCTACACCCAAACCATGGATGCTATTAAGGACGTCAATATGGAAAAGATGATCTTCCCTAGATAAAAGCACTCTCTATAATGTGGTTCGGGATTCCACAGTAAGCTGTAGGTCCCGTTGCTAAGTAACCAATTGGTTCTTAGCCACGTAAAATAAGTCTAATCCTTCGGGCCAGCGCTAGGAGAGCTGTTAATCAGCTCAGTGGTCTGCAAAACTAAGGTATACTTAAATTTTCTCTCAAAAGGAAGAGATATCATAACAAAAGCACCATAAGCCTCTTTCCAGATATATATATATAAATATATATATATATATATATATATATATATATATATATATATATATATATATATATATATATATATATATATATATATATATATATATATATATATATATATATATATATATATACACACACACACACACACACAGGACACTAAACAACTCCCAGAAGCACTCTTACAGTCCCAGTACACGTGATCTTCTTACAAGATTTTCAGTTTGTGAAAATTTATACATTATGATAAAATGGTCTACTTCAATATCAACGACACTGATATGCTGTTCACTTCCTTCACAAACTAAATGAACAGATTTAAACCGTAGGAATTACAAAATTAATTCTATGTTGTCCTGAACGATGGAAGCACCAGCTTAAAATAAATTTAAAAATCACATGGTACTGTTTAAATAAATCATGACTTGCAACCTTTATCATGGTTCAGTTCACTGTTTCCAAAGAAAAGATATAAACAGCCTACAAAAATATTATCAAGTGCAAATGATATCTCAACAAAGATTCTGGCTCAACGGAATAAGTTCTAAAAATTGAAAATCAAATCAACAAACATAATGCCCTACCCCTAAATTAAAATGGAACACCCTTATTGCTCTGGAAGCGTATAAAACACGTACTACATCGAAGTCAAAGCAGACGAAAAACATTCCGACGACGTTTCACTACTTCTGGCAGACAAAATTTAGTTTTCATAGGGCATTAGGTAAGCTGAAAATAATCGGACAAAAAGATAAATTTAAGTAGAGAGTAGTAAGCATATCAAACGCTTGCTCTGTCGCATACGTCAAATAGATCTCCATGCCATCTGGATCGAAGAAACTTGACAAATGCAATGCATGGATATTACAAGGATTTCGAGATATCAACCCTTGAAGACCCCAAGATGGTAGCCATAGTAAGCATACTGAAAAAAAAACACGCGAAAGTAGCCATCGTAAGTATCCTAAAATTTAAAAAAAATATGGCCCCTTCGCGCCTCCATAATTAATAATAGCGACAATCTCGAATGTTTTCACGCAAGTCATTCCCGGCACCAACCCAAAACACGTCAAATGATAACGAAAGAATAATTCAGTCGAGAGGCGCCATTAAAAAATACCACGACATGCTTCCCTCTGACATCAATGAGTCCGACGCAATCATAACAAGGTCGGCCTCTCCTTCGACCTTCGCTGGCATTCCAAACAAACCCCGCAGGTGATAAGGCCGTCTCGAGTCCAAACGCTACGTTATACACTTCTACGTCTCAAGTTGCGACAGCGTAAAGAAACACAAGGTATGACGAAGAAACCAACTGAAAAGAAGGAAAGTGTTCCTTTTATATACATATACATTTACATTATATAGAGTATATATATACATATTAAATATAGATATATATACAGTAGATGTGTCTGTGTAGATACAATATACGAGTTTTCTCACTTATGCGCAATACACGCAGTGTCTTTAATATTCACAAATAATAAGCAGTGTATATCGTTAAATACCGAATTCACCGTGTTCTGGAAGCAAGTTAACTCCAAAGGGAATGTAACTGATATGTACTTCTGCTGCAGCCAGAATTAAAATTTTTAATTATATATATATCAATAATATACATATATATATATATATTATATATATATATACATATATATGTATAATCACTTTAATGAAGCAGTAATAATAGTAATAATAATAACAACGCCCTGTGCAGTTTTCTTTTCTTTCAAAAACAGATATAAATAACATGGGCAAGCTAAGACTGGCGTTGAACTGACCAACTATAATCTACTATAGCCTATCATTCACCAGCACAGTTTCCCCACGCTATTAACAACAGCCAAATAGCACGAATTTAAAGCTGTACTGAAATTACAAAAGAGTACACAAGCACGGCCTACCCTACTTTGCTAAACTAAAGAGCAATGTAACTAACCAGTATCCAGCGTAGGAATGAACAAGTATAGCACCATGCATTTACGAAACAAAGACGGGTTTAGTTATAAATTTATTGATAAATCCACTGAAAGCTAAAACCTCTGCTAAGCAATCGCACGTTCCTAGAATCAGGCCATCGAAGTAGTAATCACCCCCCGCCCCCGGGCAAAACAAGGCTCCAATCTCAAGGTAAATCTACAGGTAATCTCTCTCACACAAACATACAAACAGTATTGTGCATACATACATACAGTACATACGTAAACTGTCTTAATTCCTAGCTTATGGATGTATGCAGCCCGTAAAATCAATGTTCAAAAAAATATACTAAATAGCAATGAAATCATAAAAATGAAAAGATGGAAAATAACGTAAGTGAAGGTAATAATATGCACAGCGACGATTAGAAATTCTTTCTCAAGTCCTTTTCAGTCGACTTCAAGGACGAAACAAAATAAATTCAGTTTCTTTCAGCATTTTATGCACCGATAGTCAGGCACTATACTGACTCACCCTTAAAAGAATCAAAGGGAAGGGTAAATGAGAGGAGAAGAAGAAGAAGAAGAAGAAGAAGAAGGAGAAGAAGAAGAAGAGAGAGAGAGAGAGAGAGAGAGAGAGAGAGATAAAAGAAGAGAAGAAGAAGAAGAAGAAGAACGTAAAGGATTAAAAAGAGAAGAAAAAATGGAAGAGAGAGAGAGAGAGAGAGAGAGAGAGAGAGAGAGAGAGAGAGAGAGAGAGAGAGAGAGAGAGCATAATGACCGGGTGGGAGAATTTCAAAACGTCTGACCAGAAGGAAAAAACCGCACCGTTCAAAAACATCAATTAACTGTGGGCAGAAAAGGAAATGAGGAAGGAGCAGGTCTTCCACTCACAAACACACACAAACACTCACCCAAGCTCTTATGGTTCATTACCTCCAACGACAAAGCAGGTAGTGAAAGAGAGAGAAAAAGAAAAAGAAAAGAGAAGAGAGTTAAAAAAAAAGAGAGAAGGCAAAGAGAAGAGAGAGAGAGAGAGAGAGAGAGAGAGAGAGATAAAGAGAAAAAGAGAGAACCAGAGAGAGAGAGAGAGAAAAATGGAAGAATGGTTTTGGAAATTTGGATAAAAAGATTTGGGTGATCCAAGAAGAGAGAGAGAGAAGAAGAAGAAATCCATACGAAGAAGAAGAAGAAGAAGAAGAAGAAGAAGAAGAAGAAGAAGAAGAAGAAGAAGAAGAAGAAGAAGAAGAAAGCGCCATACATAACTGGTATCAAATGACTTATTCACTACTGAGTGATTTGGAAGTGTGAACATTACTGAGCGTTCTAGTATCGTATTATTATTTTCCTAACGAAACGCTGTTCAGAGGTAAATGGTTTAAATAACGCAACGTTACTGTGAAAATAAACATGCACGCGTAGCTAACATTTAAGTAATCTAATTACATGACTCAAACTATAGGACATTCATTCTAATTATGGATTTTTCACTGAAGAAAACCGACACATGAGAAAACAAGTACAATAAATAGCTTGAATAATATCCAGGTTCCTTCCGATCGATAGCAAATATACAACTACAGCATACGTAATGTAAGAGAGTCACGAATTCATTGATAAGCGGTCTTGGCTGAAATAGGATATGTATAGAGCACTCTTCCACAGTATTTTTTTTGCAGAAAAAAGTCTGTTCAGCGATTGCGCGTTTAAATAATGCAAACAGTATTGCAAAACTAAATATGTACCATATAAATGATGTGAATGTCATCCAACGAAGAATTTACATGAGACTCCTTTTAGTTTTTTTCTATTTAATTTTATTACTGTGTCACCAACCTAGATGTTGCGACGTCAGTTTTAGCAATCATACATCAACCAATCACCCAATTTAAATGGCTAGAATTACAGCAGAACTTCCATACAAGTAAACTAACATTTGGAAAAATCAGTAAATAGCTTTAATATTACCCTGGTTTTTTCATATAAATAGCAAACACACCTACAGTATTGTAGGTGGTACAGTAGATGTAAGACGAAGCAAATTAAAAAGAAAAAGAAGTACATCTACACATCACGTAACGAGAGTTGAAGGAAAAAAGTATTTCCGGATGACAGATCTTACCTGAGGGTTCAAAAACAGAAACAGGCCAGCCTCAGAGGATTTCATTGGCGTCAATCATTACAAAAAAGGCAGCGTCTTCTTTAATCTCCAATATTCATTGCACATATGGAATTTCTCCTTGCAGTGATGCTTTAATTTCTAGAGTTCATAATGCTTTTGTTGTTGTCGCCCACAGAAAGAATGCGACGCGGGTATCGAGTATTTACGGAGAATAATTCTATTCCTGGACGAACTTTCTCACGAACACATTTCACCAAAATTCGCAATTTTTTCTTTAAAAATATGAATATCTAAAAATAACATTCCCGCACCACAACCACACAAAAGCTATTCGTTACATTTCCATTTGCATCGTAATTAACATTACACGGCACTTGAAAAATCTCTAACACATGGGAATACAATTTTTTCAGTTTTCAAAAGATCGACTTTTAATGCATTCTGAAAGCACAGTGATTATTCTGAGCCAATGGCTACCGATATCAGCTGTGAAAGCCTAAGAGATCCTTATATATTTCACAATGTTAATGTATCGTTTGAATACACTAAATTACATTGTTATGACAATCCGTCTTTCAGCCTGTTTCTCTCGAAACACTCCAGCTCACAACCGAACAACACGAGTTCGATACCTGGAGAAGAAGGAACGGTAAGGCAGCGTTTTCTTAAAACCAAGATTCTTCAGCAGGCTAATGCAACAAATTATTACCTGGCTGTAAATCGAATGTTGTGAGCAGCAGCTTAGGGTTGGGAGGGAGAGAATAACAACAAGTCAGATATAAGTGATTAATCAAATTGCTCACCATTCCACCAAAACTGAAAACGACAAGGACTCGACGAGGTAATCTCATTAGGCCTATGTGAAACCATTCATATTATTCTCCCCCACTCTTGCTCTCCAAGTGGAGCTATTATCGACCGTGTTTCACCGAACGTATGTACAGTATACCTTAAATTTACACGTAACACTTAAACTGCGTAACCTCTGAAGAATTAAACCGAAGACGAATGAAATTCCACCGATGTCCTTCAAGTACTGTTAACTGTGCTAAGTCAATTTTTTCTACACTGGGCGTATGAAGTAATAACACAAAAACACTTTGAAACAAAATATAAACCTTTACATGCCTCCAGGTTTAAAATAACGTAGTCCGATGATCGAATATAAGCAGGCTCTCGCCTTTTACTTCACGCAATCACAGTTCCCTAAGTTTTATACACACGAACACACACAACCATCGTCCTCCTCCAACCACCGAGGCAAACTAAACATTGTACAAAGCCATGACCTGTCCCCTCTCTCTCTCTCTCTCTCTCTCTCTCTCTCTCTCTCTCTCTCTCTCTCTCTCTCTCTCTCACGCGTCCCTAGCACGCTTCCTTTCCTATAACCTCCACGCTCCCTTCTAAAGAAAAAAATAATCCACCTTCTCACTCTCTCTCTCTCTCTCTCCCTCTCTCTCTCTCGCTAACAACACGCACGCATGCACACGCATACATACAAACAACCATGTAATCACCGGCATGAATGAAACAAACGGCTTCCCTTTCAACAGTCCCGTTCCTCTTTCCTACATGAGAAAAACTCATTACGACACATGGCCAGCAAAGCGCCACCTGTGAGGGTTCAGCTACGAACTATTGGCTGTCCGTGTACACGCAAAAAGCCTGTTTAGAAGACACGAACGCTCCAAGCCTTCACATCCATAAGTTCGGCTCAAGAAAGGCGAAGGATTGCCAGGCAAGCTTGCTCTTCTGGAGCGCACACACCAACGCACCGTGCGAGAGCGCAAACACGCTTTTATAGATCGTAGGACTTCGAAGCCAAGCTCAAAAGGAAAGAGCGAGTGAATACTTCGACTTATGAATACGTGTATTCCAGATCATAATTCCCTACCCCTCCCCCACACTCCCTCTCAACGGACAGCCATTTTTATCGTTTGTATGACTTCATGCTTCTGCACCCTTCCTCAGTCGATTAACATTGGACCGATTCCGGAAATTTCCGGTTTTATTTCTAACTAGGACTAAAAAGTTGAGTCACGCTGACATAACCGTACCTGCCCAAATTACGTCTAGCCTTATGACAAATGCTAAACACTTCAGTATTTAAAGAAGAGCTAATTCACACCGGGCCCCACCCCGATCAAACACGGAATTCGATTATAAGGTTATCCGGTGAAGTGATAAAATGCCATGTCTCCTAACTGCATGTCATATGTTAGAGAGACACACAAGACATCCACAAAGTAATTCACAACATATGCTGCGTCCTACGGTGTAGTAGTCTACGAAAGTGTAGTAAAGTTTCAAGTTTAGTTTACCAAAGATCCTGATTAGAAGTTTACCTAGACATCAGCCCCTGGGATATGGTCTACCAAAAATGGAACATTATCTGAAGTGTGTACTTCATTTTGGCCATTCCTCGGATTTAGTTTGTGTTTAGACCACTACACCTGATGACACCTAAGAATACACTTACATTTTTAAACCACTGATACTTAATTCAGAAGTAACATTTCAGTTGTAATAAAATTTCTCAATACTTGTTTCGTAAAACTTTCTCCGGAAATTCTTAACTAACTCCCTCAGAGTTTTCTTAGCTTTCGGTGTTACATGGCAATTCTAGTCAGGATTTGTACTTTTCTAGGTACGGTAATAAGTACAGGTATTTATATGATATCACTACCTCCTCTTTTATTCAACATTCAGAGAACCAAAAATCATGGAATAATCTACGATTCAAATGGGAAAAACTCCATAAAAATATATCCGTATTGATAATTAAGAGCAGATAACTTTATAATGAGCAAGTCAGCATGAACGCTGGACATTGAAGTGATAGGTCTTAACAAAGAGACGAAAACAATTTCCCAATTCAAGAAATGAACATAGTAAATGCAACAACTATTCAAAATCCCATGGTATAACAGAGAAATAATACTGACTATATATCTGGCTAGTCACAAGTGAATGTTTTCATAATGACCAGATAAAATAAAATGCCAACTCAAAATCGCACTTAAACAGAATATAAACGATACATCCGTTATCAATGATTCACTTGACAACTCCTTTATAGGATACAAATTAATGCATATACAGTACAGGAGAATCTACAGTAAGATAATCAATTCATCAAATGTCTACTCATGATACATAACATGCTCCTAGAAGCTCTACCACATAACAAAAACACCCGTTGGTATAATTTTGATATGAAGTGCTCCAATGTTATACTATGTGCGATATGCTTAACACAACATAAACTGCAGTCAGCCTGACAGTATGGGATAAAAGACATAGAGGAGGTAGTCATAACGATAAAGACATGGAGAAAAGAAAGCTGGACAGATACTGCAAGATGGCACACAAAACCATGTATAAAGGGCATACACAGCATAAGATGGTTGGTGGAAACTGAAAGAAGGCTTACAAAAGGCACATGTAGTAGTTTGCAGTGTGACCCTGACGAAGGGTATACAGACATGGTGGAGAAATTAAGATGTATAAAGAGCAAGTAAAGAGGAATACAGTAGAGCCTTCAAGCCAAGTCAGAAGAGAGGCAGGGGAGTGGTTAAAGACTTATACAGGAACAAATGGATGAAAGTTAAAAGGCAAGTGGCAGGAGCAAAGAAGCTGGGAGAAGTGGAATTAATCTCAACACAGCAAAGGGAAAATTGATGAAAAATTGTTCAAGATAACAAAGAGGCCGTGAAAAACTGGAAAGAAGCGAGAAGGGCTAAGTACAGTATGGTAAAGATGGAAATGGTGATACGTACTGAAGTTGAAAAGAAAGATGCTGGAACAATTTAGGCAGCATTCTGAAAATCATCCCAATAAAAATTACAGGATGTTGGCCAGATACACACCAAAATGAATATTTGGAAAGATTAAAATCAGGGTTTAGTTGATGAAAGTAGAAAAGCACCAGGACCATGAGGAATAACAAATGATTTGCTACAATCAATTGGAGAGCCAGTCACCAATGAGATGACCGGAATATAAGGAACACTTAAAAATCAAATGCAGGAACAGGAGTGGGAAAAGAACAAGACAACAGCAACATAAAAGGTAAAAGGGAATGCACTATACAGTACAAGTCATGGCTGAATAAGATAGCTTGAGCATGATAGAAAGATCTGAAGAGAATGCTGGAAGAAACAATGATAAAAAATTAAAATCAATAGTCAGTTTGGTTTCATGCCTGCTGATTTCTCAATGCTGAGTAAAAGCACCCTGCAAAAGAGATTATACCACAAATCTGTCATTCTGAGAAGCCATCTGACTGACTACCAAAGCAAACAATTTCATAGGCATTACAAAGTCACAGGATACCGGAAAGACTCACTGAACTAGTGATGTTACTGTAACATACCATAAGATCTAGAGTACAGACTGTGGCCAGTTCATTGAAAAATTTGACAAATATTGGTGTCCATGTATTCTGAGCCTTGAACCCTTTACTGTTTATCAAAGTAATGGGAGGAGTTACTAAAAGGTACAAAGAAGAGGCTTCTGTGAGCAGTCATATGCAGATAACATACTGTCAACAGCTGAAATGGACAGAGAGTTTGGTGACATGTTTCAAGCAACAGTGATACAGAAAATTAATAAAAAATCAATATAAGCAAAATAAAACTCATGTTGACAAGGAAAGTGGGCATGTGGATGTTACAGGAAATGCACAGGAATGGAATCAGTACCGTGTATCGAATGTAATAGCTGGTGTCCTAAGAGAGCAAAAGCCTAAGAGATGATGGTAAGTATACCTTAGTTTAACCAGATCACTGAGCTGATTAACAGCTCTCCTAGGGCTGGCCCAAAGGATTAGATTTATTTTACATGGCTACGAACCAACTGGTTACCTAGCAACGGGACCTACAGCTTACTGTGGAATCCGAACCACATTATAACGAGAAATGAATTTCTATCATCAGAAGTGAATTTCTCTAATTCTTCATTGGCCAGTCTGAGCATCGAACGCGGGCCCAGCAGAGTGCTAGCCAAGGGCAATACCAACCTGTTCAATGAGGAACTATAAGAGAAGATGGAACACCATGTTATGATAGAGGGAGAACATTTTCTATTACCTTTGAGAAGGTGATAAAATGAAGAGTAGCAATGTTAGTAGAAAGCAAAACTTGAGTTGCAATCATAGAGGTTGTTATTCTCTGCAGTTGAAACATGGGACTGTATGGTGGCCCAGAAAACCATGTATAAAGGGCACAGATGAAAATCTAACCCAAATGCAAATTCAAGTAATAAGTGCAAAAGACAGCAGAGTGGAGAGAACTCACCTAACCCAATAAAGGAAAGAGCAGGGGTAAAAAGATAAACGATGACAATGATGATATACTGGTAAAGACCATACAAGAATTCATAACTACAACAGATAGTTACTAATGCCAAGTGACTTCTTAATATCAATAACTATCAAAGAAGACACAACATCACTAATGCATCTTTTCCTTGGAAATTTGTATTCTGGACAGAAAACAGGAAAAACAGTTCTCAATTCTTCTATATTTCTTCTCACAATTCAGATAATTTCAGATGGTAATGTATGATCTCTTGTTCATCAAAGGATACTACATTTTCCCTTTCACAAATAGTCAAAAATAGGTTATGTGAATACATTATAATTAGGATTGTCCCAATTTTATATACTGTACTTCCATTAACACACTATAATGGTATTAGAGCAGTCCCCCCCTCAACTCATCAGCTGCAACACAGACCAGGGCTTCTGATACGGCACAAAATTGAATAAATGAACTAACGTATAGCCTAATCTTAAGCATTCCAGATATACCCGAGGTAACAGTAGTCATATCATTTCTAGCCTAAGCTAAATTATAATTAACATACACAGTATCAATAAATTTATGTTATCTAAACATGCACCACATCTAAAAATGTATGCTAGCAATAATGCGTCATAACAATGTAGCTGGCAAGTAAAGAACTCTGATAAGTCGAAGTCATCTAATAATCAGAGAATTACTATACTGTACCAAAAAAAAAAAATTGTGGAATCACAATAGCAATGGTTATAAAACAGACTGCCACGGTGAATTCATTACAGATTTTCACTATCCCATATGATGAGTACTACAGTATTCACTTGTCTGATATATATATATATATTCAATAATTCATATTTGCTTGTCGATTTACCTAAAGCTTGAAGGCAGAAAAGTTAATGTAGCTTTAATTAGAATGATAAAGATTGTGGGTTTTCAGCAATCTGCTCACTATCTTTTTGTAATATTCAGACTCCTTACGAGTGCATCACAGCTTTCATATAAACACCTGCTTCAAGTTGCTTCATATTTTACAAAAAAACAGGCAACTCAAAGTTGTATAACCAACAAGTTTTGGATCTATCATATAAACATATACAGTGTACATACATTCATACATAAATGTCACATACATTTACACAAACACAGACACCAACTATGAAACAACACCATGTGGAAACCAAACAATAAAAGGAAACAACATATGGCAGAAATGGGCATCCTACTATTAAAGGATTATTTAGACTACTATTAAGCAATCCATTGTCAACAATAATATGGAATACAGTACCAGCGAAGAAGGAACTCCACAATGTCTATTAAATAGATGGTATCAAAATTCTGTGACACAAGAACACTTATATTGCAACCATTTAAAATGAAAAAACTTATAATTAACAGAGAGAGAGAGAGAGAGAGAGAAATTTATATCTTTAGGCAGACTTACCCCATCAAAACAGTTGATTCATTACCACAAAAACACCTGCCCACTTACCTGAAAAAAGAAAAACATTTATCTTCACAAACACATCACAGGGCTGAGTAATATAATCAAGAAAATTCAATAATCATGATTATCAACCAACATGAAATAATGAACAGTGAAAACTTCAACCAACCAATTAATTATCTTAAAAAGGACGGTACAGTCACAGACAGACAGAACGAGACATACCACCTATCGAACTTTGAAATCATTACTTTTTCGTGTTCACTTACGAATGATTGCATTTTTCTAAGTACAGTATTTAACAATCAACACACCATGAAACAGCAAACCTCATCCCAAACATACTTGCTGAAAATAGGAAGGGAAGAATCTTCTGGAGTCACCCCACAGAGGAAAAATGGCAACTTTATGTGAGAAGTTCAAAGTAAAAGGAAAAACTGTATATGGGTACTGTAATCATGGGCATAAAAAAGCTCACAACGGAACTGATAGCTGGGCAATACAGAGGGTGATGAGGATGAGAGCAATGAAAAGTTCTCATGATGGAAGTGATGCATGTGTTGAGTTTGTATAAGGAAGAGAGAATGTTTTGGTGTCAAAATGGAGGCTGAGATGTGTGTGCATGTCTACTGGCTGTTTTAATATCTTTAAGGATGCAAAAAGTCTGGGAGAGGACAGCAGATGTAGAAGCAAAGTTGTGGAATATGATGGGTTTGGATAGTATATGGAATGGCTGAAGTTTGCAGATGATCCAGAACTTACAAGAGATAGTGAAGATACACTGCAAACTAATCAAAGACTTTTTTATGTTTGTGAGGGGAGCATGTTGAGAGTAAAAACAAACAAGAATAAGGTTACAGGAGTAAAGAGAAGCCAGATAGTTGGAGCAATGAATGGATGGTGGAGAAATATAGGCAATAGATTTGCAAAGCTATCTGAGAACAAACATTTTGCATGGTGGAAGAGGTGAGTGACAGAATAAGTGATGTAAAAAAGGAAGCAGAAACTTGCTAAGGTAACCAAGTTTAGAAGGTGTGAAAGGATCATCGAGCAAACTCAACCTAGGCTAAATGAGAAATTTTACAAATAATGAGCAGCTATTTAATAGAAATTCACAGGGTCTATTGAATCACTGGCTTATAAATACCAACAGCAAACCTCGGGCAAGCAACAAGTTTTAACCATTTGAATGGACAAAGGCATAGGCTATTCACTATAAAATTCTCCCAGAGTAATATTTGACAAGTATGGTTCTTTTAATGTGGTCACCTCATACATGCCCAAATTGAAAGGCTGTAGCAGAATGGGTGGTGTGGCAAAAAACTAAAGTTAATCCTAGTTATCTTTTATCAATGTAAAAATGCATTTGATAGGTTGGTGAAAACTGGCTGAATAACATCACTGTACCAACCTGCTCAATAACACCATTGTACCAAGTGGCTGAAAAACATCATTGTATTTCAAATGATTACTAGCAATGTGAACTGAAGCCTGTATACTAACCATATTTCTACTCAGACATATGTTATATAACAATTAATAATGCTAACAAGTACAGAGAGTATGAAATAATTTGGTAAAATTAAAAGTAAATCATGAAAGTTAACCAAGTAAATGCTTTATGTTTAATATATTTCATTTGTATCTTCTCACATACTTTTAAAAGCAAATTGGAACAAATGGGCATAAGCTGCCACTGGAACAATAGAATGCTGCGGTTCCATAGCATGCAAGGTCAAGCAAGACCTTCCCATCTCCCAACCACCACCACCCCATACACAATTGTAAGGATCACGAGACCAAGGTTTCTCCTTGGACAAAAAAAAATTACACAAAATGCTCCTCCTTCTCAATACCTTCCACCTTCCTGAAGAAACAACACAAGCAGCAATTAATTTTATAACCCCATAACACTGACAAAATACCATGAAGCCTATACAGAAAGCTGAAACCGACTACCAAACATTTCTCAGAGTTTATCTATAAACTCAGTTAATGTCAATGATGACAAGATGGTGTACATATTATAAGTTGTGTAGTAGGTCGCCATATTTGTAAGCTTCTGCACATCACAATCCAGTACTGTATATAAAAAATAATATTACAAAAAGTACTTTTTTTATTTTTCTTATGAGTCATGAATATTACAACAGTCATGCATACTATCTTCCCAAAGTGGATGATATGGGACAAGTATGGAGACTGATTTCCTAAAAAACAAAAGAAAGGAGAAAGGTTGAGCAAAAAACATATTTATATTGGGAAATATGAATGGAAAATATTACAGACACGAATAAAAATACCATTATCGTAAAAAGACATAGGACAAACTAAACTATTTTGAAAACATGTTGCTGTGGCTGGAAGTGGCTGTTCTTATCTCTCCTTAACATTTCATAAAATAAATGGCATCAATCAACAAGATGAAATAGGACAAACAGAACTGCTGTATTATGAAAACATTTTAATATAGCTAGATGTGGCTGTTCTTTTTACCCCCTCCTAATGTTTCACAAAATAACTAGCTTCTTCAATTCCAGGTTTTAGTTGATTGTGACAATTTTACATGACTGATAATTACATTTCTTAACCCAATAAGCAAACTTAAGATCATTATCTGGGGTAGCTGTTGATAATTTATAATTTCCCATACATTACTCCATAATTTACCTCCTTATTCATACTATTACCCACAATATTTAGGTGAGAAATATGGGTCAGCAACAAGTTTCAGTACTGTTCTATGCCCATTATTATTATGCCTTAGGATTTGGAGAAAATTAGTATGTCAAAGCTTCAGCTTTCTGTTGATCAAACTCCTCAAGCTCCTTCAGTCTCTTTGTGATGAAATGGGTGGGTTTCCTATGATTTGACAATTACACTGACAGGTGTGCTTCCCAGCTTGGAAAATTCTGGTTTTCTCACAACTTTTACCAAGATGTCACCTGTTTTCAAATACAGTAGAGGCGCTTGATATAACTCAAGATCAGGTGCAGCTCTTCTTATCAGTATCTCATATGAGTATCCAGAAGACCACATTGGTTGCAGAACACTTGTAACAGGTATATTTTTTGCAGCTCAATGAGATCACCACATTCCTAACTTCCAATAGGATTCATCAATAGATTCGATTTTAAAATTTTAGGCATAAGGTAAAATATGATTAAAAAACCAAATGAGTAATCCTGAGCATTCTGTCAGGCAATAAATCAATCACTAATAGTTTCATTTTATTCATCATTAACTGTAATGAATTCCATTCTTTAATAACAGAAAAGAGTAGACTAAATTTACCACACAAGGCAACCTTTAATGACTGGAAGCCACTTCGATTCCTAATGCTGCACTTGGACAAAACGCTGCTTTTTAACTTGTGTGGCTTTTTGGTTTAAATAACTTTTCAAAGTACTTTAAACCCCCCAATCCGATTTTCAAAGATTTCTATATGCAATGTGCTATTAATACCATCACCCATTGGTAATTTGTTCTACCATTACTGGAATATTGTACAGCACTATCTTTTCAGAATCCAGGGCCTATATCTTCAAAATAACATTTTTCTAAGTGGAGGTTTTCTTCTCCCTGCCCATGGTAATTGTAACTTTACTCATCACACTTCCTTCTTTGTCAGCAATAAAACTGTGTGCAAATTCTCTCATAGAAAGCATTCTCTTGAAGTATAGTAAATGTAGCAATGCTCGGAACATGGTTATTTTTTCCCTTTCAATAATATACAAGGAACACTGTTCCTGGCAATGTTATGGATGATGTTACTCTTGAGTTTTAGGGCAGCTGCATGAATTCGTGCAACAATCTATTTAGTTAGTGATAATGAGATTTGCTAATCATTTTACCTTTAAATATACATCTCACAATTCAGCACTATTTTGTGGAAAATTCTAGCAATCAACTTCTTGATTTGCTGGGCAAAATGTTTATGTAAATGAAAAAAATTAATATTTATCCAATGTAATATTAAAACATGCACTTAAAATCTGGTTTACTGCACAATTATGTTCATACCATTAAGGTACAATAAATATTCTTAGTATCTCTACATGATTACTGTACTGCCTACAGTTAGGCAGCTGTAAAGGTTCCTTGTGAGCCCCTTCATTCCCTGGTTGCCATGCTTTCTGCATTTTATTTTCATCAATTTCTTTTGGGCTACTTCACACTTACCAAACCTAACATAACTTTATACTGTTCCAATTTTCACATCACCATCCTTAAGAAAAATCCATCGAAACATTCCAGTAAATCTTGAAATGATGAAGTGGGTTAATTAAAACTAAAGGAGTAATGATTACTTTCAGCACCAGTCATCCCAACACTAAAGGAAAATATTAATTTTATATGTCCATCACATAAAAAGATATAACACTGTATTATAGGCAAATGTTGTGTATCCTACACTTGTTGTATCATATGTAGATTTTGTGTGTCAATACTGACATTATTATCCCTTAGGTAAGAATAACAAATATATCTAGGTATGCCCTGAAAAAAAATTATGTCCTAATTCAGGAGAGTGAAAAGCATTATTATCCAATTACAAAGAATGACAGCATGATGAGACAAGATATGGTAAACTTACACAGCTTGGTGCAACCCTCTACAGTATTAAGTAAGAAAATTAAGTAACATTTAAAAAAGATGACTGCCCTCTTACACTATTGACATTAAACCTGCAGAGCATACCTACCAACAGGACTGAATACAACTAAAGCATGACTCCTCTCATCCAGAACCATCATGTTACACCAATCCATGAAGCAATACAGGTAACACACAGCCATGGATATTCCAGTCAACGTCTCACTGCTTTCCATAGGTACAATCACTCAAACTGAACAAAGTAATGACACACATCTCACTCGAATTCTCTCACAAATGCAAACACTACTGAAACACAGAATGATTACGGTACACCTGCATCATCTCCCCACTCACTGGAAGCTTGAAAGAATAAACTCCAGAATGAATTAAAGCTCAACTTACAATTTTTATTATGGGCAACATTATTAGGTTAGCCACGAATTTCTATTCTTTCTAAACAAGGATAGCACAAACCACCACACACCCTAAAACCCAGGAACATATGTTTAAGATTTTCAGAGCTTTCTAAAGGCCAAGATTCCAAACAGCAAAATGCCTCTAAGGTTTCAAAACCAGAAAAACAAAAACCAACTATGTCATGCCCAAGAACTTTTGAGTAAATGAGCCTAACACATTGGCACTTTTTGTACAAGTTCGTTAACAATGTTTTATGTCTCCATTCAGCCTTTCTGGAGATGCTCAAATTTTGGCATGAGTAGATGCAGTAGTCTTAAATACTAAGGAACTAATGTACAGTAAATGCCATGTGCACACTTCAAGTGCCAAATGGTTAAAGAGACAAGCAGTTACACCAGGAGCTTAAATGGAGGCCAGTACCAAATAACCCCTACTGGCAAGGAAAGTGAAAAGTAAATTAAAGTGTTTAAGCCCACTGTGAAATGGCACTTTGTTTCACTCTGTTCTGGGCATCAAGAATTTAGTAGAGTTTTTCTATATCTTTTGTTCAACCTTTTGGAGTAAGTTCTAAGTTTAGCTATGGTAAATAACTAATTTTATCAGGTTTTCCTAAGGCTAAGGACTGCATACAATGTGGGAGATAATTAGGACTGCATACAATGTGGGAGATAATTACTGTTACATGTCAGAGCCTTAAGGTAAAGAATGAAGAACACTGAAAGAATATAGAGAGAGAGAGAGAGAGAGAGAGAGAGAGAGAGAGAGAAATTTAACGGAAGGGGGGATTACCTTGTTGAGGCCATATTCTGTTCAGACTTCAACACTGCCAGATTGAATAAAAACTGTACCCCGTACCGTTGTCACTGAAATGACCAGCGGCACTGCATCCTGGCCTATCTTACAGGACATGCAGGTGCTCGTTTAACTTACGTTAAAATATGTATACTAGTTGTTCATATTCTGAACTTTTAACAAGGGAGACAGTTCCTCCATGGGTTAAAGGATGCAGTTCAAAGGATGAGGTATAAGCGATCCTACTTGGGTTATACGTTAGTAGAAACTGGAGCAAGGAGCATTTGACACTGGTACTAAGAGCATGGTGGACCACACTGACTACTTACTACAGTTCACTATGATTCTGCCAATATAAACAGACTATGTTAGGGTATTCAAAATAATGAATCCCAAGTCTCTGACTTAGTGCTTTACTGCAATGTCGTTTTCATCTGGTTTGTAATATGAAGATTTTGATTTCTTACAAGTGTGTTCAAATTTGTCCCCACTTAAGGTCGCATTGTTTCTCTGTGCCAAGAAGTGCACTAAATATCTAGCTTATTTTCGTTAAGTCCTCGACTTATGGCGGGGTATCCGTTCCAGCGCTGCGCCGTAAGTTGATTTCTGCTTAAGTTGTGTTTCGCTGTCGTAACTTGATGTTGCATCAAGTTATAATGCTGTAAGCGCCATTAACTTACAGCGCTGTAAGCGCCGTTAACTTGACACCTACTCTTGCTGTTAGCACCATCAATGGTGCTTACAGCGCCGTCAACAGTGCTTTTGGCACCACAACTTGATGCACATCAAGTTAACGGAACTAATAAAATGCTGTAATATCGAATCCGCCATAAGTCAGTGAAGCACTGTATTTGCCTCATGAGTTTGATATGGCAAATAAAAGATGAAAAAAGAGGAAGACCAAGGACTAATCCTTGTGTAACAACAACATGCCTGGGCTAGTATGAACCGCAATGTATTTGATGATACTTTGGAAATCTATTTAAGAGGAAATTGTGTATGCAGACTACTAAAGGTCCACCTATCTTCTATCCAAGAGCACACTGCACTGTATGCAGTGATGAACATTGAGGAAGACTTTGGTAAAGTCAAAATGAATAATGTTAATATTACTGCCCAATTCTATGATCCTAATTATCACCTTTGAATGATCAACTGAGATACCATAGATCTCCCTTGGATGACTGTATGTTGGTTGGTTGGGAAGAGGTCAATTCTGATCAGTGTTTTACAACTGCTTTCCTTATGTTTTTATTAAAAGACATCAAGTTCATCATACAGGTCAGTTTGATTTAGAAAGGATTCTTGTATAAGAGATGGATGGGCTTTTAATTCTTTTTAGCATACTTTCAAAAACAATGCAGTGAAGTGGTCTGGTTAGGGTGCTGACTTTATTCCAAGTTCCTCTTTCCATTTTGATAATTTATGTGAAATTTATATTTTGCAGCATCAGGATGGTCTTGCAACTTTGGCCAAAGAATGTAGCTGCATCATAAATCTTGTGGTTTGGGCCTGGGTTCAAATATGAAAGTAAGATGTGATAAGTATTTCAATGGCGGTTCAAAAGATTCAATTTGTGTTTAGCGGAGCTGTCTTGGAATTTTCAGTTTCCTTTATTTATCGAAATTTGACTCATTGGTTTCTTGGAATCAGTAGTTTGCCGTACCTGTAGTAATTTCATACCTAGGGCAAAATTTGTCAAAGGCATCATAAACTAACATATAATAATCTCAAGCATTTCTGTGTTCAAACTATCTCCAAGTAACTCATCCAAATCACCAGACAACAGGAAAAACTTGAATTTGACCCCACTTACTTACTGGAGTTTGAAAGTATATAAAGGTGAGAGTGAAGCATTCTGGGTATGTTGTACATTGAGAAGTACATTTCCATTTACAGACTTTAACAATGCAAACGGTAGCTGAGATAGGGCGAGATGTGTAATAGTTCTACTATATGAAGGAGGTTAGTAACCTTCTCCTTGGGTCGAATTTGTAGAATGTAGGACATAACTTCTGTATGTGACACTATTACTCAGTTGGTCAGAGCACTAACTGTGGCCAGTACCACAACAAATCAAGAGTAATACTTCACAACATAATGCCGGAAGAGTTTGGCTAAATTTTGTGACCAAAATTGCCCAAATTGAAGATTGTAACTTTTTTTCAGACAAAATACCCAGCTCAGCAGTCAAGTTCGGAATATGGTGCCTCAACCTCATAAGAAGGTTCACATTGAATTTCAAAAGCGACTTCCACTCCAGCAAAGATATAGTTGTTTCATTCCCAGGTCAAATGGATTATAGGATTTTCTCAGAAGTTGACACAATTATTGACCACGGCAGATGTGGTAGTTTGCAATAACTAATGGTCAATGGAAAACAGACAGAGGGAGTGTGTGTATGAAGAATGTTCTAAACTGGTGGAGTGATGATTACCTCATCATAGCCTTCAAATTTTAATTTTTCTTTGTTTCTTTTAGCATCCTGTGATTGCAACTACTACTCTGATAACCACGTACCCAATTCAATGCTTAGGTCAACATAGGTACACAAGGTTTAATGAAAAGGGGCCAGATAGTCATGTCCACCACCAGAATTCCAAGCCAAAATGTCTTGCTAGTGAGGGTTATAAATTAAAATCCTAGATATCTACTGCATCATTCTACTACTTGAATGAAATATGAAGAGGGATAAAGATGTGAGTAGAGGCAGTAATATATATGTACACATAAAAAGAAGCAAGCGCCATTTTTTTGGCATCTTGACATTTGATCCACCTCTGCCTGACTTTGGCTAGCTGACAAGGGAGACGAAATTAATTTTTCAGTACATGAAAACAGAAGTTTATCTATAACTTGACTAGACAATAAAATATTAAATATTGGAGATGGCTGATTTCCAGCTGAATTCTCAGCCCTTGGAATAGTTTGTCATGGAAAAACCTTGACTCTGCCACCAGTTAGCTTTGGGCTTACCTGCAAGCTCCTGGGCTATGTGGGTTTTGGTGTTTCACTCTCCTGGGCTTTACAGTTTAAGCATTATGTTTCTTCTTGATGCAGATACAAGTGGTTCATGATGTGCCTTACTAACAATTCCTCATGACCAAAGTAATGTCTCAATTATAACAAAGCACACGTGATGTCAGGTCCCAGGTTCTGAAACAGAGGTTTCAGCTCAAAATACATTAAAGCATCAATGCCAAATAGAAGGTACACTTTCAAGAGTGATGACTGATAACACTAAGGAAACAGAGAGAAAGTTTCTTTTCTTAAAGAAAATGGATGTTTGCTCATCACAAAAATGAAGCAAAGTAAAACTAACCACAAACGATATTGCTCAATTTACCTGTTTACATACACACAAAGTACATACATTCATGTTATGAGCTACTCTCTACATCTACTAATGACAACCAGCTCTCAAATTTCAGGTTTAATAACCAGAGTACCAACACCTCCCATACATAATAGTATATGTTACAATGTGGTTTTAGCATAATCCTATAACCAACAAAAGGCAGTCCACTCAAAACTCAACTCTAACACCATTCCAGTTAAGGACTTTAATATTAAAAAATGTGTGACAAAAACTGAACACTTTCTGATCTTTAGTTGAGAATCCTAGTGATTAAAGTGTATGCCAGTAAGATTGTTTATGGTCTTTTTTGGGTCTATATCTATTGTTTCTTGTTTTCCATCGTAAGAATTTATCTACCAAAATACAGATAGAGTTAATGAGGGAAAACGTAAAATTTATTCATATGTGAAGAATGTACATAAGTTGTTTTTCCTCACTTAGGGGATTTCAATCTTACATTAAACATTTGTCCTCAGTTTACATGCTCCTAATACTGACTAGTACAGGGTGTCTCCGAGCTGTGGCAGCACCAACTTACGGCGTTTCCGATCTTACAGCACTTTTTTAAATAAAAGAATAGGTATCTAGTTACGGCACTGTCAGCACTGTGTAAGTGGCATTAGCGGCGTCATTAACAATGCTTACAAGAATATCTAGTTACAGCGCACCAAGTTACACCATTAAAGGGGTTTACGGCGCCAAGCACCGACTTACAGCAGAAATCAATGGAACCCCACCCCCGTAAGTCAGGGACTGCCTGTACCATATACTGTAACAGACTTTCCACCATTGTAAGAATATTCCAAAGCCATAAAATTAATGTCCAATTTATATCAAGTTAAATTTCAGTAACTAAATATGAAACAAGTGTACATCAGGAGATCACTATGTACTGTAGTATAAATATACATCACAACCCAACCTAATTCAGTGCATTTTGATAGAGTACCCGCTGTTTGTCCTCAAAGGAGTTACACTCTCATTGTCTCCCCAGTGCTCCAAAAGACAGACCAACTAATTACAAAGAATTCTCTTATAGCTGGTCTCGGCCAGAATAGAAGCCATACACCTTAACCCTTAGTGGACGGATTGAGCTTCAGTGTGAAGTAAAACAGGTTTGGGGAGGTGGACGGATTGCACTTCAGTGTGAAGCAGAATTACGCACCACTGTTATGGTAATAATGATTCGAAACAAAGGTGCCAATACTTCTACATGTTATATATTCACTAATGGCAACTTTTATACAGACGTGAGAGTTAGGCCAGTATCAGTAATGCTTATGACTTCAAGGGGGGAAGGTACTGCATCTCTCTCTCTCACACGAGTATTTATGTAAATTTGCTTGTAAATATACGAAGGGGTTGCGGTTGTTTTTTGTTTTTGTCTTTTACAATGGTATGTCAGTTGTAAATGTAATTTTACAAAGAAAATTGCAAAGAAATATTAGAAAAAGCATGTAAAAGTAAAAAAACAGTTACTGAATCTTTCTTCTTGTAAACTTACGTGAATATTTTACAACAAATATGCAAAAAATGTTACTGCTTTTATTTCTTATCTGTTTTGATACTGTGTGAGCAGTAATAATTTTACAAAATCCAAAAAACTTATTTATTAGAAAAAACATTTATAAGTTGGTAAAAATTTACGATTGTCTTGTAAATGAGGCCCCACAAGGGTTTGTAAATAGTCATTTTCAACTTGTTGCAGGAGGTAGGGAAAATTTTTTAGAATTTTTTTATTTATACAGTGTGAATGTACGTGTCATTCTCTTTCCATTGATGTGATTTTTTTTTATTTTGCCGATCTCAAAGTTTCCCCGGTCTGGGGTGCTGCACATTGATAAATTATGCCATCCCTTAAGGGTTAACCAAATGTCCAAGAATATAATGAAGCTGCTAGTACCGATTCAGTAGACAAAAGAAGCAGCAACAACCTTGCTGAAGTGAAAAGAGACAGGTTACCTTCTGAGATTTTAGGCTTGTGGGAAAACAAACTCTCCTCTGACTTATATATGAGTTCAGCTCTCAAGTCATTTTCTTTCATCACTTGCTTTTGAATGACTGAATACTAGTTTTGGTGACATTTGAAACCTGTGTTTTAGTATTTTTTATTTCTTTATTTTTTTAATATAAATATAAGTATAATGGAGATACAATTTCATTTTGCATCATAAAAAACCCTATGTTACAAACAAAATAAAGTACAAATAAAAAAGTTACACAGATAAGTAGAAAGAGATATGAGGAAGGGGATGAAAATTAAAATGCAGAAAGCACTGTACAGTATTTGGGGGATCATGGACACTGCAAAAAACATAAAAAAATGGCATCTATAAGGCAGCCTTAACATATTTCTTGAAACATGGGAAGAGGGGGAAAAAAGCGAGTTCTACACAATGTGTTCCTGAAGGCTGACTGAGTCTAGTTGCATATACTAACCTGTCTTTCCCCAAATTTGGACAGTCTGATATTTCACACTGCCCAGTCTTTGTACAACCTAAAAAATATAAACAGAGTACATAATGTGCCTTCATGCAGACACAGCATCATTCCTGTTTGTAATTCAATGTCAAGACTTAAACTTGCAATAAGATGTCTTTACAAATGTTATACAAGGTACTCTTGCCTTCCTAAATTAATAGGATTGCTAGTGCTAGCAGTGAGGTTCTCCTAGCACTAAAAATATGGCAGATAAAAAATTAAAAGAATGCATATGGCATACACTTGCTAAACAGTGGGAAGGTGACAACATTCACTGTAAAATCAATTACTCTATCATAAATATAAAAGTGCAAAAGCGATCATACAACAAGATCCAAGAATTAAGTATGTCATGCCATGTGATGCACAATCATGGCTGAAAACATTTCAACATATATAAAATCCTAATTAAATATGGAAAAAACATGAATAACACTAATGATACAAGCAAAGCACATGCACCTCTTTTGTGGATCATGAAAAGGTAACAAGACTTCTTAATAACAAAGCCCCTCTAATCAGTCATGAAATTGCATTGTCCTCTATTTAATACAGAAAATTAAATATTGCAGGCAAGTGCAATTTCTTGCAATTGCCACCACCTCCTAGCTACACAAAGACTGTGGCAACTTGTAGTGTAGCATATTCTTATTCCAAACTATTTAAACAATTGTCTTCCTGACAAGTCTGATAGGTATAAAATACACACAATGATTTCTTTAGTAATATGACTAATCAGCATTATGTGATATCAAATTCCGGGAAAAGCACACAACAACGGACAATTCTATACACCTTATTAAGCGTTCACAAAAGACTACTGCAATGGCTCAAATTTTAACAAAATAATTTACCTTCATTTATTTGTAATTTTCTGTTCTCATATGCAAATGTCCATTGACAAATACATAAACAGTTCAGTCAAATCATTATAATATCCTCTGTATATATGTACATAAAAAAATCACAGTTCACACAAGCATTATGGCCTAACCACAATTTTTTCACTGTCCTCAAGCACTGTAAAATGCATTCTGATAAAAAAATCTATGCAATCATATATCAATATTAATCCATAAAAGTTGTTCCAAAAATTCATGACTATCAAGTATATTATGGGACACTATAAATCTTCCCAATTAGATCTATGATGAACATTTGGGCTGTCATATTTTTCGACTGCAAACGTGAAAAATATTAGTGCAGTCGTCATAATTTTCAATCGAAAAGATAAAAAAGACAAACGAAATGTAAAAATATATTCTCGTTAAAATGTCCTTTTCATCTTTGTGTGCAACCAGGTTTCCAAATGTGTTTAGATAATCATTCTAAGGCTGATATTTGTCTCCTAATAGAGCAATGAACTGTCAATGAAAAAACTGATAAGTTTTAGAAACAAGAATAAACAGAACATGAAAAAAATAATAATCTGGTTGCAAAGCTAAAATAATGGTAGAGGAAGTCTCAAAAATTTGGGTCACAACAGTATCACAGCCTACAAAGACAGAGATGGCAATTTTAAGAAGGTAACATAGTTTGGAGCAGTTAACCTTTAGCCAAAGACCTCGAGTACTTTGTCAATATGGAAGAGGAAATCAGCAGGAGAATATAGTAAAATTGCTAACCAGGAGTAACCCAGTTACATAAAGTAGTTTAACCTTATATGACTTTATCTATCAAATTACTGCTTCAAATAGCCTTTATGCATAATTTGATGAACCGAAAATGTTAAAGATTCAGACAAAATTTTTAAAAGAGAAGTGTCCCTAATACTCGTTATTCACTGCCAACTGAGATTCGGGCATTCACACAAATATATTTGATTGTTAATACTGTATTGTACTCATTTTCTACACACATTAACTGGATCATTATACATAACCAGTAAGTAACCTTGCATTAAATTAGTGTGTCCAATTTTCCAACAGGATAATAACATCTAAAGCCCATACGTCTAACCCCAAAGAAGGATAATACAGACATCAAACTAATGATAAAGACAATTACTTTCCCACCCTTCTACCAAATGGCAGAGTTACGCTTGGTAATTTCTCTCCCGCTGCTCCCTTCTTACAGAGCAGCAATTCTTTTTTTCCTTTCAATTTTACATCCCATTTTTCCTTCCTTTTCCTTTCCTTCACCAACAGATTATGATAAAGTCAAGCTTATCTCCTTTTCATTGTCTTGGAGCACTGTGTGACTCCCACTGAACTTCTGTCTTGAACAAAATTTGTGTAGCTTTTCTCCTCTCATGTCCCTACTATCAATCAAAATGACCCCAAATTCATTCTATCTCTTCCTTCACAACTAGAAAATTAAAATCTTCCACCACAACCATCTTTCCATTTCTAACCTCATATCCTATTGCAGTATTTCTTAAGTTTTTTCATACACTTAATTTACTTCTAAGTGGTCACTAGAGGGAGTATACATTACTAGTGTATCCACAATATCACCTTCAAGTCAGATCCACAAAACTCTGTCCATAACATACTCAGTCTAGAATAGGGTTTTTTGCATTGACCTTAAGTAGAAACAAAGCTCCTCCCAGTACTAACACACTCAAGTATATCCTCCCACTTTCTCTCAACTCTGTTAATCATAAAAGATTAATAACATTAAGTCTCGTCATCTTACAGTTTCTCTACTGAAGAAAATAAAAAACTACACATCTCCGCTGACGAAACAATAACAGCTATATCTCTTTGTCTCACAAATGACATTTCTCTTACATAAATCAGTATCAAACTGCATCCCTTCTAACTTTTTTATACTAAGGAAAAGCGTCCCACCTAATTTTTTTGTACTAAGGAAAAATATGAAAACAAAGCTGTCATAAAACTATGAGAATGAAACCTAGCCTATTAGCACCTTCAGAAAGCATAAAAGACATATCTTCAAGACATCTTTAAGAAGTATCCAAGCAACTATTTCCATGGCAGAAAGCTCTTCTTTTATAAATGGAGAACATTTAAGTGAAACAGCCCTAAAAAAATGAAGTTTAAATGACTAAAAGTATTCGGAAGACCATCTTTACTGTCACTTTTTAAACCACCCTCAAGTGTATTTAGTCCTTAATCAATCACTTCACAGATTTCCTTGTTGGCTGCTACCTCTAATGACAGCAGTCTAAACACTTCATCCCCTCTACAGCTAATTACTGTCAACAATCATAATGCAAATATTCACCAAATATACTGAAGGCCTGTCTTGTAGTGGCTGGAATTCTCTGTCCAACTAAACTACCAAATACACTGCTGTATTCCTATCATTTCATAATAATCATTCAGACATAAAAGTACGGAAAAGAACTGTACTGCAAAGTAACACTATCATTCTCTTGGGAAAGTTAAAAAGAAATTGAAGGATACATCACGGCACAACTAACCAGCATCCACCCACTCCACCCCAAAACGCACACTAACTGTGGCCAAATAGACCTCCAGCATACATTAGTGTAACCAACTGCTTTTCAGTTACTCAGTACAGTGCTGTATTATTTTTCAATACAATAATCATTTTAAAAAAAGCATCAGCATTGACATCATAAAACTGGTCTATCACCTAACCTTGTTTTAAATATTTCAACTGGAATTGAAAATTTATTAACATTTTGTACCTGGATTCATCCTCAGGGCATCCTTATAATGGACTCAGGTTTCACCAATTTGTACCTAACTTCATTATCAGGATATCCTTTTGATGAACTGCAGGTCACCAATCATTGTGAATGAATGGATATCCACTGGATCTGGTCTTGGACCATCCACTGCATCCAGATTCCACATGCAGGCACCATAAGCTTCCTCTTTTCCCACAAAGCCATGAAAATTGTAACTGTATCATTTAGATCCTTACAAATTATCCCACATGTATATGCAAAACAGACTTACAAATGGACAAAATAAAAACTAAGAGTGCAGAAGCCCTAAAGGTGTGGCAAATATTCATGCTAATTTTAATTAATGAAGCCATTTCTTACAACCACTGTCCACAAGTTGACGGATCTGTACAAAAAAAAGGAAACACAAGAATAGAGTGAACCATTAGTTCCCTCAAGTTCTGCAAATAACAGTTTATTAAAGGAAGCTGCATTAAGCTTTCAAAGTCTTAGAGGGGATTCTGATAGCTTATACATACATTGTGTAGGTACACCTTTTTGCATATCACCAGGCCTGTGGAATGAATAAAATACACTTGGCTTAAGTACGTGTAATGACTTATTTTGAAAGTATCAATCGTTTAGCAGAGCTTTTGAACTAAATACCATATGAAATTAATCTTATAGTCTGATCAGAACAAAGAAATGTGAATCAATGAGCCAATATTATGCTAAAAATTAACTAACTACTATGAAGATGTTACAGAAGAATTCTTACTTAAAACACAATATGACCTATCACACAAAGTCCTTTACTTGGGTTTTTATAAATTATATAAGACAGACAGAGCTACTGTCACTGCAAAATTCCAGTAAATTGTGCAGAAAATATCAATCATACCAAAACCATGATACAAGATAGTACAATATTCTACTTTCTAATTTTAAAATCCTCTCTTTAAAAATTCAGCAAACAGCAATGTACAAAAAATATGGTAGGCTTGGTGAAGATTTATAGAATTAGATCTTGATAAATCAGTAACTGCACAGTCTACAAATGGTAACCATCATGTAAATGATGATAATAACAAATATATGATGGAGTAATTACAAGATTAAAAGTTTATCTACATTCCACTTATTCAAGTTTCGTTCCTGGAGACTTTTTTACTCATTTTTCAGATACCGAATACTAATAGTACTGAAAACTTTAAAAAGGCAACTGTTATATCTATTACAGTGAATGGGATATCACTATTACCATTTTTCTATTTTCTTATTAAGGTCATTCTTTTCAGAATCTTCCATAACCAAGCATAGTAGTGACATCTAATTAGAAAAATAAATTATGAGATTTACCTAAAAATACTAATAATAATAATAATGCTGACAGCGTATGTGTAAAAATATCACAAATAATAATAAACATACTGCAGAGATAGTTGGGAAGAGTTGTAGAATTGACAAAACTCAAATTCGATATAAGAACTGTAATGACCCCTAAAAAAAAGCCAAGGCTGTTAAAATTAATCGGTCTGCAGAGTTGCAGTACACAGAATGTGGAATGGGCTACAAGAAATGTTGTGGAAGAAAGGCTACCTTACATTAAATTTCTTGCAACAAATCTTGGATAAAATTTCTTGGAGTGATCCGATCATCTGGAGAGAATACAAGAAACTAAGCTGACTAAAAGACTCAATATATAAGACATCTACAAAGACCAAGGATAAGTTTACTTGGGTAAGGACAGCAAGAGCTAGAGAACAAATGGGTTTTAACATACCCAAAACATGAATATGCTCCATATACCATAGGTAAATGGTGCAGTATATGTCCAGCAATTAATGTGCATCTGGTGCGCCTTTTGTGACTGTGTATAGTGGTTATTAGTCTGAGAACGATTTTCTATAAATGAAGGTTTATCCTTCACTCAGCTGGATGAGACTGAACACAGTAATGTGTGTTGTCTTGTTTTCCTCTAATGCCACCAACTCTTGAAGCAAAAAAATTTCTAGTGAAAAGCAAACAATAATGCTGATAAAAAAAACAATATAAACACAATGTATTGTGCAGTGAAAAAGTACTCCCGCCAAGTCACAAAACTCTGTGAACAATTCATGGAGCCTATATAAACCAACAAAACACAAGTGGAAACATTATACACAAATTTGTATTAACAGAAAAGCAGTACAACCAACCACTGGTTTCCATAAACATATTACAGTACTACTACATATTTCTAAAAACGTGGCAGCAATATTAATCTTGATGCCATTTAGTCCAATTACACAACTGTATTTGGGAAACTAGAATCTACATTTGGTACTTGCTTGTATTCTGAGAGAGAGAGAGAGAGAGAGAGAGAGAGAGAGAGAGAGAGAGAGAGAGAGAGAGAGAGAGAGACTGACTAAATACTGTATACTACTTTATATAAATACAGTATAGTAACACAAGCATAACAGTACACATACCAATAATTTGTAAGGCTTAAGAGCATGACCTGACTACTCCCTGCAATAGTATTCAAGTCTTGTTAAAAATTAATTGTGATGGCTCACACAGCTCCCACAGCATGAATTCTAAACAAATAGTAACTGCAAAAATCTTCAAACAGCATACTGCATGCCTGGAATTATTCAAACAGCATATCGGATGTCTAGAATTAATTGTACACTGACTGCTTAATGGAATGGCATTATTTTCTTTTATTGCTTGTTGACTGGCTATTTTTTATGGTATACTGATGGTTATGGAATTTAAAATATATTAAAAACTAAATAACTAAAATTAATGTGTTAAAGTTAACCAAAAATTTTCTACAGATGATATAATTTGCAGTTATCAGAATTTCAAGCCAAAACATTTACATGGCTTCAAGTGACATCATCCAAATCTCGAAAAGTTAATAACTAGCTCCCAAAAATGTAGCTACCTACACAGCATACCATTAGTACCTCTTTTTATCAAGATCTTTGAGAAATGATCAGACAGCAACTGCTGAACACCTCCAACATTACAACATGGCTTTATCCATGGAAGACCTAAGGTATTGCATCTGATGAATCACACCTAAGGTACCTCAGCTACTAAATAAAAAATAAACTAATCATAATGCTAGTACCACACAGCAACATTAACTCTATTTCAGCTCTGCTAAAGCTTTTAAAAAAATTGATGATTTCCTGTTATGCAATATGCCCTCCCCACCCAAAAATAAGGGTAAATGGGTCCCACTGGAACCTTTCTATTAAATTTCCTTTCAAATTAGATGATTCAAATATCAGCTAATGGGGAATTATTCATTATCACAAGAAACAAAATCTTAACAAGCTCTCATACACAGTCGTCTTGGGTATAAAACACTTTTTCACAAATCATATCAATGCCAAGAGAACATTCTGGGTGACACTATTCAAGTTATAGATGACCAACGAAGGTAATGTATTTATGAAAATATTCATACCCAAGCAACTCAAATAAAGAAATGAGGAAATATAACAAGTGGTGTACTGTTTATAAGAAAAGGACAGATTCACATATTGAGTGAGGTCATATCCACTGTATCATAGCAAAACCACTTACTTGCTATCACTTGGTTTCAGAATAGGGCCTCTACATATACTTAGCCCAAGTTAGAACAGTCTAAAACCCTAGCTTAACCTTCCAATGTACAGTACTAATTTATCACAGTTTGACTATAAACACAAACACTGGGGCATGTTCAGCCATTCAGCAATAATGACCCTGAACAGTAGGAGTAGGAGTGGCTGGACCGCACGATAGAAGAAAGAAAGAGGGAATGGAGGTAATGTAATAAAAGGCTAAAAAGTGGGTGCAGCTTGAGGCCAAAGGGACAGGCCAAACAACCGTTAATATTACTGTCAGTGCATGTTGCGAGGTGCACGCACTGCAGCACTATTCCCCAATGGGGCTTCCAATTTATACAGTATCAGCAGATGTAAAAACAATATGCCTTTTCAGTAAAAAATTATATGTCCATTAAACAAAAGTTTTATTTGAAATAGATCTATGAATACTGCAAGCTAAATGTCATACTTGAGGGCTTCACTGGGTGGCCTATCTTTTGTCCAAAATTCATCATCTAGCAAATGTCTAATTGCACTGCAAAGTATCCTCATCTTTCCCCCATCAAAGTCACAAAAATCTTCTTACATTGCTCATTTCTCTAAAATCCCTTGCACAGTACTAAAAGTTATTTTACAAAAATAATAATAAAAAAAGACAGCACAAGCCTAGTTAGGCTGTTTTTGTAACAGCAGCACCACATTACAGACATGACAGTCCTGCAGTAACTTCCCATTCTGTCTATCTAATAATCTTATATAATGACAGTTCTACAGTACTCTCTCTCTCTCTCTTATATTTCTCATTTACCAGTATACATATAACAGTTTTGTCACAATTGATATCTCTCACATTTTTGTTAATGACAATTCTCTCTCTCTCTCTCTCTCTCTCTCTCTCTCTCTCTCTATATATATATATATATGAACATTAGTTTGTTGCAAGTTGAAAAAACACACCGTAGTAGTATGACCATTACCCCTTCCACTTTCCCAACTTCCTATATATCAATGAGCCAATTAGCACACAATATATACACTATGCCAATCAGAATATTACAAAACTGAGTGCACTTGCCTGGTTGAGGAAAGGTTATTAGACCAAGATTTGCCTTCCCACTCCAGTGTTTGATCTTTGCTTGACATCTAATGCATACACACTATACAATTTCAACTGAACTTCTGCAATCTCAAGCAATTTAATGCAGCTACCATTTTGCACTGAAAAAGTGTAATGACAAGTCCTGGTATGTTAAAGATCAACTTTATCATCAAATTAACTGGCATCTGGCTGTAATATACCATGTTACTTACTTCCTTCACCTTCTAAGAATACAGGTGTGATGAAAAAAGATCAAGGCTAGTATGCTTTTTTAGGCAAATGACAAACAACTGTGTAGACAAAACAAATCAAAACCAAAATTAACATAATGTCTAGAAAATGGACATACAGTATAACTGCTCAAGTACAACAATGCTACAAGGGGCCAAGTATATACCATTGATACACTGAGCATTACCTTTGAATAATGCTGGCAACTGGTGAATAAGGTTCCAGTGCATTGGCATATAATTTATTCTTGTACCATACTTGTTTAAAATCTTTAGGGCTTCATGAGAGTAAGCTCCAAATCCAAATGTGACTTTGTCATAACAGGTGGTTTTAACTTGAGTGACAAACATCAAATTGGTCAATTTTGTATTGCCTAAATAACCTATCAGAACCATCTAGCCTAACGCTGGGGAATTATTGCACCACAAAATCTGCAGACTAGCATAACCCCTGCAACAGTTTTGTATATTTATGTATTTCGCAGTAAAACAAGCTTTACACATTAGCTTCAAAGGCACCTAACCCAAAACGGGCCTGAAATACCAATGTCATCAGCGAGTACATGGCCCATCCAGCTTGTGCATACTGCCACTGAGGGTGGCCTAAGTAACCCAAGTTCTATGCCTATAGAAACCTCCAGAAGCAGCAATATGATTAATTTAAATTTATAAAAATTTTGATGCAAACATGATTCTAAAGCATATGTGCATTTGAATTTGCATATAATTCAAGTTTTAAGAAATAATTTCATGTACAAGTTGTAACACCGAGGGCACTGGCGCAATTTAGACCCTACTGCCTGACCCTGACTAGACCTGGAGGTCGACTAAGCCTAACAGCAATGCAACGAATTTCTGCCACCCTCAAGCACATACTCCGATTAAGCGAGGTAAAATTAATACATCCAACATGTGAAAGCATCTATCACACCGTCCTCCTCCACCGCCTTCTACAGGTTGTTGCAAAACAACGCATTTTGCAAAGGAATCTCCCAACGAATGCCTTCAGCTTGGCAACAAAACCTCCTCCTGATGTTCAAGGGCGAATGCCGCCACAAAGTCAACGATAATTCATGCATTCTTTCCACAAAGCGAAGAACAACACGTGAGAACGCAGAAGCATCACAACATTACGAAGACGGTCAGAAGTTAGGGCGAATTATTCGTCGTCGTTCAACAGTTTGTACGACTTTGCATGGGTCGTCATCATCATCACCATCACCAAGCAACAGCTGGAGTCGAGTGACATTAGTCCAGGGAGAACACTTAAAAATGCAAGTTTTAACCTAACCCAGCGTGCAATTACCTATAAAGTATGACTGCGAAATGACGACCTTCCCAAAAACGAATACATTCATAGAAAAATGCAAAATATTCTCAGGATTTCCAGGTGAAATCAGCGGAATAAGTCAAGCGTCCGCGGACTGATCTCAGGTCGCGGCAATGGAACGAATTTTCACAACATTTCCACCGGACTGTCAGCGCTGACCGTGAAGCTGACCAGACCATAGACATTAGGTGTAGCTTTTCACTTACCAATTCTTCCTCAGGGTAAAGATTTGCTGCCATTTTGGTACATCCTGTCTATGAGAGGAAGTTCACCTAACAGCTGAGCATCGCCATTACACTGAGCTGTTAAGTGAGTCAATTCTTAGAGAACGACCCTAAAGAAGCTGTATAGGAAGCCGACGCCATGAGGAATAAAGGCAACGAGTCACCCTAATACTTTTATTCTAATTTTTTCATTATGACATTTCCAAGTAGAGCAACATAAAAATAAATTTACCATATATGACTTTATTAGCAGGGACCGTGTCAAAATACGTACTTATCAATTCCCGCAGAAGATTTAGCAAAGCAGCATGCACCATCTGTTGGTCATGGCAGTAACTATGCATGCTGACTGCGGACTGGAGCAGCACCGTGCGAGATCAACTGAAAATATGAACTCTGCCAACTTAGCTTGTTATCTTACATTTATACAATCACTTTTACGGTATCTTCTCTCCTAGAATATCGCATATAATATAAAACAGTGTGTGGTACTTACTTATCTTTTTTTACGAAGCATCCCCAACTACTGGATATAGCTCCTTGATATGTGTATAATATATATATATATATATATATATATATATATATATATATATATATATATATATATATATATATATATATATATATATATATATATATATATATATATATATATATATATATATATATGTGTGTATATGTATGTGTGTATGTGTGTGTATGTGTGTATATATATATGTATATATATATATATATATATATATATATATATATATATATATATATATATATATATATATATATATATTATATATAAATATATGTATATATACATATACATAATGCGTGTATGATATATATATACATATATGCATGTGTCATAGAAAGGAAAACAGGAAAGGAGCCAGAGTAAAGCAACATTACATTTATTAAAAGTAATAATTAAACAACTCATTGCATGTACACAATAACACGTGGTGGAGAAGCAGTCAAAAACGATGTGTAATCATACAGAAGTATGCTTAAAATCGGGTAGTGAGTCAAAGCCTTATCTGAACATTCGACCTTCTTGGCCACGTGCAGTCACAACAATTTTGACAGCTTTGAACCATTAAAGTAGTGGTGCAATAAAAACAGACTATGGTGGACTAAGTTTCGTGCGAATAATTGGTACATGTCACAATCTACTAGTTATTCTTTCATCTCCAAACCTGATATTACCACCCTTTTGGTAAAACACTCAATTTCAGCAGGGATGCAAAAATAAGTGACTCATGGCAACCAGCAATACAAACATTATATAAGCAAGACATTGTAATAAATTAAGTTCTTATATAATAATTCAATTCTAAATAAGTACGTTATTCTATAAAAACAATTGGAAAGACATAACTACACTCATAAATGCAGTAATCCCTCGCGATACCCAATAATGATGCACGCTCAGTCTAGATTACAACAGACTGGGTTTTTTTATGATCCCAAAATTCTTGTAATTTTCAATGGATTCTTAATTTACTTTTTATAAGAATATTGATAGGATGGAAACTTTCACGTGAAGGAAAGGTATTTTATATTCTCTCTCAAACACGTAACTGTAGATTCTCAAAGGTTGTTTAAATCTAAGGGGGAAAGATTGCAACAACACTCCATCTTTCTCAACATCTGGCAAAATTTTGTACGCTTAACTCATGGATTCTTAGACCCAGAGTAGTGATTTCCAAGTAAAGATATAATTTGTCAGCAGGGTTTACTTACAGAAGCATCAAGTGCCACTAGATCTTTTAACGCTTAGTACTGCTTGGGTTGTAGACCTATAATAAATTGATGCACCGTCCACTCTTCCTTAAACTACCTGCCTGTAAAGTAACACTTTGTTCTCTCAAGGTAACTATAAGCAGATATTGTAATGCCTGATACTTTACCTTATGAGTATAATCACTGGATTCACAATAAGAATAGAAACCCAGAAAAGTATATGCGTAATAAATCTGACTTAATTCTACAAAACTCTGCAGAACAGCTTCAAATATCTTAAAAGGTACATGAGAGAGGTTTATATTTAAAATGGTGAGAGTGAGGTAATTTAGTTTACCTTACATTTTTCTATCAGAACTGGGTCCTTCGTTGTTTACAGTCCTGATATTGACCTCTGAACTCTGGAGTACTTCGTGATATGTCATAGATTGCATCATAGAAAATGTGACAAATGTGTGTCATGGAACGCTTAATATTCTTATGCTAAACTATTATAAACTTACATTGCATAACAATTCCTTCTCCCTTAAGGGAGAATGCACTTATTTTACCCATTTACACATTATATATCCAACCTTTCTGAGGAATTTCCTCAGGTGTTTTTAATTTGAAACCTTGCACCAACTTCATCTTACTGTAAATTCTTCAGAACTTTCATATGAATCATTACTTTCTGGATTCCTTTTGGCAAATCATCTCATAACTGATTTGTGACGTTTTACAATAATTTCTTTGAGTTTCCTGACCTATACGTAATCTACCACGTTCACATTTCTCGATATATGAGCATTCAAGCACTCGTGATCTTAGAGGAAAAGTATCTAACTGCGTCTTGGTCTTCTAATTGCTTATAGCCTTTCTTTACATTTTTATAGATGTTTGGTAAAATGAAGTCAGGTTGATTTCTTAGCCTATTGTTCACGAAAAGAAATGAAGGTGATAACCCTGTAGCAGCAGGTGGAATTCTCTTATAAGCTAGGAGAAACTCGGAAATGTTAGACAAATGATGTCGTTTGCCTTCCTATACATCTCTCGTGAAAGTTTGCACATTTCAGAAATTCTTAAACTCTTTTGAACCAAACTGAGGTGCATTATCTGAAATAAGCCATTTAGGATGACCATGAGTAGTTTACATAGGTTTCAGTATACTGGAATAGCACCATAGGTGAACAATGTGTCTAAGGCATTTGGCTGTTTGTTTTATCTACCCCTAACTGTTAGACGAATGATTCAGCATCTCTTTGACAGAATTGTATCGCAGCTATGAAGGTAAAGGTATTATTTCTAAAATTTTCCCTCCCTTCTGTATGCTTAGTCAGTGAAAAACTATTACAATAGATGAGTTTATACTACAACTTAGGGATACAAAAGTAGCTTCTTAATCAAAAACACTGTCTCTGATTGGACGGTTATGCCGAGCTGGTTAGCCGTCTCTGAAGACTAATCCTCCCTTTGTATGTCCACGTGTGTATGTATATGAGCGTTTGTTTATGTGTGTGTGTGTGTGTATGTGTGTGGTTATGCTGATAATTAATTTTAGGCTTAACTCCTAAGGCATGAAAACTTGTATGAAAGATTTCTGTACACTTTTGCTAAACATGCAGGCACCAGTTGTGACCAAGACCATTCCTGAACGCCTAGTCTGAGAAATGTTCAACTGAAGAGAATGGAAAGTGTGAACGTACCCTCCTGAAAGAGTAATTTTGGTCAAAGATTTGTTTGTTATTTTAGCTCCTTTCAGTCGTCGTGGAATGGACAGAGTAGTTTTGTCCACGTTATTTACCCTTCAGCACATTTTTGAAGGCGACCAAACTCAGAGGAGATTTTCCCAGGTGCTTTCTTTTAAGATAAAGGGTGAGGAGGAAAAAAGTTAATAGGAAATATTTCACCTGTTATCATTCCAGTGGCAAAATTAGAGAGAGAGAGAGAGAGAGAGAGAGAGAGAGAGAGAGAGAGAGAGAGAGAGAGAGAGAGAAGTAACAACAGCATTCAGAGATACCCTGATGAAGGTTCCTGTTTGCCAAAAGTTACATTCCTGTGTCTCCCCAAATCTGACCACTGTTTTGCCGCCTTTTGGTAAAATTTTCATTAAAAAAATCCTCTTATTATAACTTTTCCGGTAATCCACCCAACAAACAAACGAACAAACCAGGCATACCTAAGAACATCAATGGTAACAAAAAAGATATTGTCCAAGAGCCAAGTTTTGGCTTGTGAGACTCGACGTATGTGCGTTTGAGTTTTTTTAAGCAAACTCTGCGAGCTGATCAAACTAACGCTTGAGGATATAAAACTTTTTTCAGCTGATAGCAGAGAAACCTCAGCTGAGGTTCAGGTTAAGTTTTAGCTTTCGGCATCTGTCGGGTTCGAGGGCCATTTCTGTCTCGTCATCACCAGCAGCGCGTGAGAAGTTAAGTGGTCTTTTGTACGTGGTAAACCTGGTAGATTCTACTCTATTGAATCTGCTTTGACACATTCATATACTCGTACCTTTCTTATGTGTATTATTAAGCTGGTCAGTCACGGGAATAGGTGATAAAACTATACTGTCGAGCTAAGGAAGAACAATCATGTAATAGTGAGTCTAAACTTTAGACTAAAGGGCTTTCTAGAACTTAAACTGAATTTTCGTGAATATTAAGATCAAATCATCCTATGAAAGACATCATCATTATGGAAAAGAGATACATTTTGCAAACCGCAAAACTTTATATAATCTCTTCTATTCTGTTCTAAAAAAAAAATGATAAATTTGTCATGCATTATGTACCGTTTACCGTTGTCACTTAATGCGGCTACACCCCGTGAACGATTGAGATTCACGGAGTTGTCCAATGAAGAGTAAAGTATTTTGGAGATATCTAACGCTTTTATACAGGAATTTCCACGTAATTTTATCCTCCTTTAACAGCAGCCGAGGAGACTTACATTTGTGACTTCAATTATTGGTCTAAGAATAAACCACTGATGTCACGCTCTACGCGCCATGACATCTTTGGCGATTTTGTTCTTTGTATTTCTGTCGTCTTTACTCTCCATTATTATGAAGAAGAAGAAGAAGAATTATTGCTTGTATTCAATGACCGTATTCTACGTAGTCGAATGAATCTTATGAGAGTTTTGCGTCGTATTATTTGAACGTCGCAGAATATATCATTCTGAACATTTTCACGTTTCTTTTTTCGTTATCTTTCTCTGTTTCTAAGAGATACAGTTCGAGTGCCGCAAAAATTGGATGAATAATAACATTATAAAAAGGAAAGGAACTAAAAAGACATAATTCAAATGTCGCATCAGGTTTATTTATCCGTCGGAGAAGCTAGGGCTGTTTACTCGATGTCTTTTATCTTAGCGGAGGTCTATCAAAAGGCGACTGTTATCGGGCCCTTATCAGATACCGGAGACGTTAAAGTAAATAAACAGATTACTCTGTACGGAAATACCTAGATGTTTTGTGTCAGGATGAAAAATTCTGTCTGTGAAACACGCAGCACTTTCGACTGATACCTCAATGTTTGCGTAAGGTGTTATGCCTGATGAAACCACTCGTAGGAAATTAAAAGAAAAAAATAATAATCAGCCACTGTGTAAGAGCCTTCTTTTAGATGGCGCAATGGTAAGATAAAATTGCATATAGATTCCGGACTACTTAAATAGTTCTTCGTCGGTTCACCTCTGATACGCAATACGCGACAGGAAACGCTCAAAAAGGATTTGACTACTTGCATTATGCAAGGAAAAGTTAGAACGAATGATGAGCACACGTGAAGGCTTGAGAGGAAAGCTAAGGAAGTATGAACATCAAACGAGATAATAAATTGACGAAGCATGAATATCTTACGAGATAAAAAAAAATGGACGAACCGTAGGCCTAAACATCTAAAGAGATAAACGAAAATGAATGGACAAAGCATCAGCATTTAACGAGGTAAAAAAAATAGTTTTCATAAGAGAAAAAGGTCTGAAATAGACTGAAGTGGACATAGGCTGATTTGAACACTGGAATGATAGTGCAAGCTTAACACTGTCAGAAGAGCAAAGGGAACTGTTTATTTTATCAATAATGCCTTCCTTGTTTAAAGTAAACACCGTTTATTTAGGTGCGATAAAAAGATTAAGTAGGAAAAAAATGTTAGTATTGATAATGTTTATGGTGAAATCCACAAGAAATAGGTCTATGTTCATGTAACAAAACAATATGAAATAACGTGATGGCTATGTAAAACTATTTAAAACGTCAAAAAATGAGGCAATAATATGGTGGCAACCTTCCATTAAAAACACCTACAGACATGACTGATGATGGTGGTAAAAACATGAAGAAAAAAAGGAAATAAAGAAATAATATTATGATGATTGCACTGATAAGCTTGTTATTGTAAACAGCACGATTTTTATATTCTTTGGTGTATATAATTAGGCTCTAGTCTGACTTACCGAAAATTACCAGAATATTCTGAGTGCACCATTTCTCAGGAATACATTAAAGATGTTGGCATTTTTTATGATATTTAGTCAGCGCAGAGTTGATTTATTCTTTTTAAATAGTAATTTATTTTTGTAATGTTTATTTATTTTCAATGAAAATTTCTTTATTCGTGTTGTGGTACTGAATAACCTAAGGGTTCTAGAGCCGGGTCATTAGACCAAACATCCATAAATCTATCAACCGAAGTGATTTAATGTGGTGCCAAACTGAAAAAAGGATAATCCCCTTCGGGTTCTGGTGACATAAAAGTTTGTCATGACTTTCCAAAACTTGAAGATTCTGCTGGAAGATGTGAAGTACAGAGCCTCAGTCAAGCAAGTCTGGGTCACTGGGTTCCTCAGCTGAGCACAGAGGAGACAGTCTTTAGAGAACAGTGGGCTCCGGACTCCCAGTGGAAGTATCAGGAGCCCTCTCTACCAAATTGGTGAGCCTAGACTTCTTAGGAGTTCCCAGATGCCTAAATTAAGGATCTTAATATAGTTAAATGCTGGAAATATTACACACAACCCTAATCTTATTTTCTGAGATCCATTCTAGACAACTTTCACCACAAGTTCGAGGAGACAAAAAAAAAAAAAGAAGAATTGCATAAGCAGAAGTTGAGTTAACTAAGCAAGGCATCAAAACAGTAATGAAGTTAATTAAACAAGACGTCAAAACAGCAGCTGAGCTAATCAAACAATGCTCTAGAGATAAAATACAGAAAAGATATCAAAACAGAAAGAATGGGTTTAAAAATAGAAGATAGTCTGCTATTAGCTGATTCCACTGAGATGCTGGAGCTCAACTTTTGGTTTAAGTATTAACTAACTTATTGATGCTGAAGCAGCTTTAAACTTCAATAAAAATACTTCGGGGAAGATCTTCTCTAGAACTGGCCCCCGCCCCCTTCCCCGCCACGCACACACACACACACATATATACATATATATAATGTGTGTGAGTGTGTGCGTGTACGTGTGTGTGTATGAATGTATATGTATATATATACATATATATCTATATATATATAATATAGTCATGGCATTGGTGAGTAATTAACTTCATAATAATAATTATTTTTTCCCAAAAATCTAGGATTTTTGTAAAGTAACTTGTATTTATTCAATATTAGGTTTAATCTCTTCATTGCTTTGCAAATCAAACTTCTTTTATTAGTTCGATTCTAGGCAATTCACTGAAAATATACCATATCAACTTCTTTTGTCTTACTTTAAAGTAAAAATAATGACTCAGTTTTCACTGGTAGTTTCTCTCTCTCTCTCTCTCTCTCTCTCTCTCTCTCTCTCTCTCTCTCTCTCTCCTACTACTTTCGAAGATTTGCTTTCCTAGATTCTACCACAACATCTATTTCTCTCGGGGATCTATCCACATCAGAACAATTAGTCATTTCTGTTTATGCAGCGCAACTCTTAAGGCTCGGATAAGGTCAAGACATCGTTAGGAACTTCTCAGAGGACAAGGACCTCCCCTTTTCCTCCTTCTGATCACCAATACAGTACCAATGGGTGTGTGAACTGTCTTGCCCATAACAAAATACAGGAAGGTGCCCCTTGAAGATGCTGATCGCCAGAGCAGAAAGAACATATGTGAGGCGAGAAGAAATGTCAAGTGACAGAGTCACTGGATATTTTAATGTCATCCCATCCTCCCAATGATTGCACATATAAATTTCCGCCTGAGTAGCTTACAAAGACGTATGGAAGGAACGTCAAAGAAATTACTGTATACCGGTTCATCTTGATTCCGTGGGCTGACAGTGATTACTAGCCATGTTACGCTACACTCTTTAAGAATGATGTTCAGCATCCTACTTGATCGTGTTGTAAGAAATTGTTCATTAGAAGAACCAATACAATCCGGATTAGTTCACGCCTTCATGAGAACAGATTCCTGAGCACTGACCAGTGCAACAGCTAAGTAAATTGAGTTTCTGGAGAGAGAGAGAGAGAGAGAGAGAGAGAGAGAGAGAGAGAGAGAGAGAGAGAGAGAGAGAGAGAGAGATATAATTAATTTGTTATTAACCTTAGCTTATGAAGTATAACTACTAATACATTAAAGAGCTCAACTTTCCATTGTCTATGCATGACTGCTGTAGTGTCTCATGGAGCCTTGCTGTAAGTTATCTCTGGAAAATTTATTCTTGTTAAGCAATTTGCTATGTCTATGTTATGCGCGTTTTAAAATTTACAGCAACACTAAACGAAAGATATATTAGCTTCTGAGAGGTTCCCTAAATCAACTGCAATTGCAGTTTCAGACGTAACAAGCAACTTCACTTCTCCCATGAGTGCAACAGTCAGTTGTTTTGTCAATTAAATATGAATGATCGAATTCAGGCGCCGAATGTAGTTAAAGCATTCATTTTGGAAATAAAATTCTTGTAATAAATCTGTTCGCTCATCTAAAATCGACTGATCATTGGCTACTGTTCAGTTGATTGTTCTTTTTTTTATTAATCACTTGAATTTTCTGTGGAACTTGACTGACTTTTGTTCATAAAAACAACCGTGTCTTACTCGAGAGCGAGACATTCTGATTGAGTGTGTTGTGATAGCGCCTGTTACGGTTGAAGATAACCGCGGAGCGTCAGACAGTAAATTTGTCTAATGGGTATAATTTTCAAAACAAACAATATGTTTTGTTTAACGTTTAGAAGTCTCTGTTTATTGCATTTCTAATTTTATTTTTGCAGCTAGCCCACGTAAAATATATATATATATATATATATATATATATATATATATATATATATATATATATATATATATATATATATATATATATATGTATATATATATATATATGTATGTATATGTATATATATATGTATATATATATATATATATATATATATATATATATATATATATATATATATATATATATATATATATATATACACATTGTTGAATTTTGCGTTGATTGCATTTCTAATCTTTTACATCCAGCCCGTGTAAAAGATAAATATATATATATATATATATATATATATATATATATATATATATATATATAAATTATATATATATATATATATATATATATATATATATATATATATTTAAAAATATATATATAAATATATATATATATATATATATATATATATATATATATATATATATATATATATATATATATATATATATATATATATATATATATGTATATACATGTACATCTTTAGCATGGACTGGATGTAAAAGATTAGAAATGCAATTAAAACAAAATTCAACAATTTATATGTATGTATATATAATATATATATGTATATATGCAAGAATGAATTTATTGATGAAGCCGATATCATATGCATTAACAATAAAAATACAATGCCTGAACTTGAAGAATTGAAATCGTGTAAAAGACTGTTGGATAAAAGACTGTCTGGTATTAATTCCCTGTGTACTGCCTGAAAGTCTAGGAAAAGAGGCCAATTTACGACTAGATATTTGGGCAAACTGCTGGATAAAAGTGAAAGATCTGCGTAACCTTCTTGTTACTGATATCTTACTGAATCTATCGTCGTTATGTATGTCACGTTGTCTTACCACTTACTGTACATCGTTGCCCCTTCTATCAAGGAGATAAATGATTTGCTATTAACTGAGTTATGAAATCTGTATATTTATTACTTTGAATCTTACGTGATAGTTTTGACCGTAAAGGAATTCACTTTAGATTATCCGTATACATTGTTTCTAAGGACTTTATCATAAGTGATGATTACACTTTCTGACTTGCATTTGCTATATCAATTTTCTTTGAATGCAGATCTGTCTGATTTTTGCTTCTTATTTTAAAGAGACTGATATTGATCCAAAGCCCTTGCCTCAGTTTGAATTAGACCTTTGTGGATGCATTCACCTGGTTATAACTATGCTGAATCAATTACTCATTTTAAACATTCCCCTACCACCTTTTCCTTGTTATTTACATGTTAATTTTTTGTTTCCATTTTTAGCTTTCTGAAAATAAAACTATTGTGCCGGCTTTGTCTGTCCCCGTCTGCACTTTACTCTGTCTGCCCTCACATCTTAAAAACTACTGAGGCTAGAGGACTGCAAATTGGTATGTTGATCATCCACCCTCCAATCATCAAACATACCAAATTACAGCCCTCTAGCCTCAGTAGTTTTTATCTTATTTAAGGTAAAAGTTAGCCATAATCCTGCTTATGGCAACCATATAGGATAGGCCACCACCGGGCTGTGGTTAAAGTTTCATGGGCCACGGCTCATACAGCATTATACCGAGACCACCGAAAATAGATATATTTTCGGTAGCCTTTACTATACGCTGTAGCGGTTGTACAGAAAACTCGATTGCACCGAAGAAACTTCGGCCTGTTTTTTTACTTGTTCCATTTGTGTTGAGTTACGGAATTACCGAGAGAGTGATACTCATTATTAAATAGAAATATTACCTAAAAGCATAGAGTATTCAAGAGGTAATTAACCCTACATATTGCCACTCCTGAGACAATTTCGCATTACCACAAGCCACTACCCTAAAGTATGATACAAACTCACGCGCGAGCATACATACACACACATATATGTATATATATATATATATATATATATATATATATATATATATATATATATATATATATATATATATATATATATATATATATATATATATATATATATATATATATATATACACAATGTATTTCATGCATAAAAGTTTATATTGGAGGAATATTTTGAATTTTCAAAATTCCAGTTAAACGAAAGAAAACGTAGCCATCATTACATCACCAGCAGAAGAGAGCATTTATCTGGAAAGAACAGAACTATTTTCCCCGTCCTGGTTTCACATAGATTTGTGTGTTAAGTGATAACGACAAACAGTTAAAATTGCTCTTCAGAGATTACGGTGACACAAGTAGTTGTTTTCAGTTTAATTCGCATAATACTAATAGAAAAAGGCAATTATATATATATATATATATATATATATATATATATATATATATATATATATATATGAAGTAATCAACACCTAATCACTTATGCAACAGTAATAAATTTCTGACTCACAGCGGGATCGAACCCAGGTATTTCAACTGACAGTGGGGCCCTTGCTTTTCAATTGAAAGATGTGGGTAAAATCCTAATGTAAGTCAGAAATTTATACATACATATATATATACATATATATATATTATATATGTGTGTGTATACATATATGTATATTATATATGTATATATACATAATTATATATATATGTGTGAGTGTGCGTGTAAGTATGTATGTATATTTATATATATATATATATATATATATATATATATATATATATATATATATATATATATATATATATATACGTATATACTAGCTGACCAACCCGTGCTGTCCAGGGAATACTCTGAAAATGACAACCAATAAAGTCTCTCTCTCTCTCTCTCTCCTCCAAAACACACCCTATACTCTCTCACTCACTTCCTCTCTCTCTCTCTCTCTCTCTCTCTCTCTCTCTCTCTCTCTCTCTCATTAAGATAGTTGCTTCATTTACACTGCCCAGCATTTTTGACATTTTTATTTTACCCCTTCTCACCCACCTTTCTTATTGTGGCTGAACTTGGACTTAAAGGGCATCGGGAGTGTCACTATTCATCTCAGCAACCTCAAAAACTATGGATTAGACACTAATATCTGTCATTTTTTACATTTTATTTTTCACCCATTCTCTCCCTGCCTTCTTACCGGGGCTTAAAAGGCATCAGAAGTGTCACTATTCATCTCAATGACCTTGAAAACTATGGATTAGATGCTAATATTTATTGTTTTCGGTTATTTTTACATGTCACCCCCTTCCCACCCCTTCTCACCCCCCCTTCCTACCGGGGCTGAACTTGCACTTAAAGGGCATCGGGAGTGTCACTATTCATCTTGGCGACCTCAAAAACTATGGATTAGACACTAATATCTGTCTTTTTCTGTTATTTTTACATGTTCCCCTATTCCCACCCTCACCCCCTTTAGTGCCAGTGATGTCTTACCCCACAGTATCCTTTTCCCCAACAGTAAGTCATATATATACTAGGTTTGGTTGAAATTACTAATACATTTCAGAGTTATGCTGAAACATACACATACACACATCCATATATACATCCATTTATATATAATCTGTATATACATATATGCACACACACACACATATATATATGCATGTGTATATAAAATCATCGCTTACAACGCCGTGCAACGCAAAGAGGTACTGTAAAATTCTGATAGTCATGTCTTCCCTATGCTTTATCTTCCACAGATCTCCAGTCGTCTGAGTCTTCCAACCACTCTGGTGTCCACAAGCGGACACTATCACGTACTATATAATCTCCACGAGGAGGTGCGAAGGACATGTTCAAGCCATTTCCGCCTCCTCTTTATCATTATCTCATCTACATATGAACTTCAGTAATTTCCCCTCATGTTATCATTTCACACACTATTCTGCCATCTGACTTCCCATATTCTTCTCAATCCCAAATCGACAAAATCTTTTAGATAAAGTTCCATTGCTATATCGTTGTTCACATCGGTTTAGCAATACAGATAGTACTACGCTGTCGTGTAATCTTATTTTCGTAAGCAGTTTTAATCTATTTCATTTCCAAAGTTTACCCACCCTGCCCATTCGTTGAATTACATTTTTTTTTATTTACCAAATTCCAGCAAAAGATAATTGTTCCCGAATATCTGGAAAATTCAAAATCATTAATCCTTTCTCCTTCTAGAAAAACTGCACCCTTTGCACATACACTGTCATCATTACCTCTGTTTTTACACTAAGCATTTCTTCACGTCTGCACAAGAACTCGTGTTCAGCAATTAAGAAGCCGCCACATTTCTCCAGTTTTATCTCTTTACACAATTATAGGTCTAATTCCGATGAAATTGCTTTATTTTACTTCATCTCTTTCTTATGTATATAATTTTATTTTCGGAGTCTAAATCAACGTAAGTATAAAAATGGTCTCAATCCAAACGTTCAAAAATGCAGATGAACATCAAGGGCAGAAATAAAAAGGTAACACAAAATGTACCTTGTTAAATAAGATCAACAGTAAAATAAGGAATGAATGCAAACCAAGAGAAAAGTACGAAATAGCAAAAATAAAACTGAATGAGAATTACATATTACAGTGGCAAAGAAACAAAGAAGTGTTAGACCATGCAAGTCATCAATGACTGAGCAAAAACAGATGAACTTTAAAATCAATAATCAGGCTTAAGTGAAATTGCATGTTGAAACTTTCGATAGGAGCCATTATACTTTAATTCAAGCAATTCTAGAAAATTAGTTATATGAAGAGTCAACTAATAATAATTTTAAACATTGCTTTAGTTCTTAAAAATCTTTCGAGATTGTGTTCTTTCAACGATTCAAAGATAATTTTCTTTCCTCAGCCAAACTATATTTTGTGTGGGTTCATAAAAATACCAGTCCCGATCGTTCCTAATATCACATGCAACAATTAACAAATGAGACATGGTTTACAAGAGCATCTCATCAAGAAGCAGTTATTAAAAGCAATACACAATGATACTTGTAATGTTGCTTCAGCAAGAATGATTAGTCATATAAAGTTCATATAATTTTACTACAGAATATTTTTCAAACAACGTTGCATAGCAAAACTGGAAAAAAGTTCATGAGGTGAGATAGATTGATTTTTGAAAAAGTACTTTTAAATCTTTAATTCCTGATGATAGACTTTCAGTAAACAATATTGTGGTATCTTTATAATAAGCTCTTCCCTCGCGTCAGCCACAATTGCTCCATATTGCTACGAAGAATTTTGCGCCCAAAAGCATCACATACTTATGATCGCCGTATCATTAATTGGTTGTTTTGTAGTGTAACACCAAAATCTGACGGCGGTATTTTTCTAGGTCTTGAATGCGCTGATCGCACGGAGGCAGCGCAACGCGCGCGGAATCTCCTGCTATCTCATTTCATCTTCCTGGTATACTATTTCAGGCACCTAAGTAAGCCATCATTAGCCCCATCAAGCGGGCGCCATTTACTTGTCATTCACAGCTTACATATTTTTTTTTCTGGGGTAACTCATTCTTCCTATTATTGCCGTTTTAGATTAGGTATATCTTCATTTTCTTCTTGAATTCCTTTAGTTTTTCATATACATATTCATCTATATATCCGTGTTTATTTTTTGAGTACCCCTGGCATGTGACTTTTTGTCATTTTAAAGCTTTCTTGAACAAATTGTTCATTAGTGCCTTGACTATTTTTTTAATAGATATATCTTTCGTTTGCGTGTCTATGGCTGGTCCTGTCAATCTTTTTCTTCGCATATCCATAAAGGGACCACTACTTGCGTAAAATTTAGCGGGATGCAATAGTACCATAAATGAGAGTACATGTTTTAAATAAAGCGCGCGAGATTCTGATTGGCTGGCGGGAGAGTGACGTCACTCGAAACGCTTGCGTGCCACTTGTTTACAACCGTTCCCAGCCCCACGTGACCTTGCCTACTAAGATGGAGTCCGTCGCATCAGCTACTTCGGTCACTCTCGTCTTTTTTCGATGAAATGGCTGCTTCGTTTTGGTATTTATGTGTGGTTAGTGCGCGGCAGAGTGTACGAAAATGCAGTGCAGTGATTCCTGCCGGAAAAGGACGGTGATGGTAGCAGTAGTGGAGGTAAATCGACTAAAATAGTTGGTGGGTGCGTGTTCATGGGTGTGTATGTGTGTGCGTTTGTAGGTGTGTGTGTGTGTGTGAAAGATTGTTGCCTGCCCCCCCTCCGCCCCCTCCTCCCCTCTCCGACACTACCTTCTCACCCCTCGTCTAGATCACCCTCCCGTTCCTCTCGTGCTATCTATTCCACCCCTCTCCCTTCCCCATGCCACCTCTCCCTACCCCGAGAGCTAAGTGGCTCCCCTTGCAACTCCTCCCTCCTACCGCTACTTCCCTCCCATTGGGCAGCGGGAGGGGGAGGAGACCAAGACCAACGTGCAGGGGGGCGGACGGGGGTAGGTGTAACGGGAAACATTGCGGCGTAGTAGTTATTTAGTCCCCACAACATGGGTCTGATCTCACGTCACTGTGCCTACCGTTCTGCTTCTTTCCATATTAATGAAACGGACGTGAAAAATGACGTTAGAAAGAGGATGTATTAGTGAAAATCGAGTGGTAGTCGTTATTCATACGACGTGGTGGACTGACTACCACCACCAGGCCATCATGTCTCTAGTCTCTCCACCCCCTTTTTAGCGGTGGTCAGTTTTAAGGGTGGTGGTGTTAGGGAGAAGACATCATCGGCGAAGTATTACGAGTATTAAGCAGTGGAAGCCCGATGAAGATGTATCTCAACAGACGACTTTTCAGACTGGGATTACCCATCAAGTAGGTTCGGGTGAAATGCAATGTCTGTGGAGAGTGTTTCTGGAAAAAAAGTCTTGTGTTTGGGTGTGTGCTCGTCCGTGTGGTGTAGGGTGTAGGGCTGGGCCCCCGGGTCCATTGGATCGAGGGAGGAGGAAGACGGGTCTCGTCGTCGGTTGTTTTGACTGGGGTGGCGGAGGGAGGGAGGGAGGCGCCTCTAAGGGTTGCGCAATTGCACCTTCATTGCTGCTGCTGCTACCGGCCAATACTTAAAAAAAAAAAACCTGCCCCGATGTCCTTCACATGTTTACGTTCTAACAGCGATGATGTTTGGAATAACATTCGATGTCCTAATGCTGTCATATACTGCGAGGCAGTCGAAAGAAAGTCTGCTCCGTCAGGAGGCTTAAAAGGGGGTTTGTCTTGGCTGATGGTGGCAGGACAGGCGTAGCAATTTTGTTTCGTCACAGGTGGTGTATCAAACCTCGTCGGCCTGCCTTGATGGTCGCATTTTCTGTCTATATTGAATTTGACTGTTGTTCATGTACATGTACAATGGTTGCGACACTCAAGACTTGGTAAAGGAGGAAATGAAACTATTCAGTGGCAAGTAGCCAAATGATCAGTATCGGTTAGCCTTTGAAAGTGTCAACATGTGCCATGTAGGTTAGGTTAGTTAAGTGTCCATTGTATATATTAAAAAATAAAAACAATCGATAATACAACGTGGTATTGAAGCATTGTAAAATAATATTTAAGATAAATTTAGGCCATTCCAATAATGTTGGCTTTACTAGAATTGAATCAGAATTTTGCAATAAATATAGAGGAACATATTTGCCCAGTCCTATTAGCAAACTTAGACAAAATCTGGAAGACAGTTTTTCCTTCTGTCTACTACGCTAATCCACTCTTCACAACAGCTGAAGGGATTTCATTCAAACTTCTAACAATGTAGGTCAAGCTGTCATGAATAGGCCTAGCAATGAATGAAGGGAGATTGTGTGGCTTTCTGACGGAGGGCACCTACCTTGGTTTTTATTGGATTATGCAAGAACCTTCCCTAACGGTGAAATCATGCGACCAAATTTTGAAGTATATTTTTGTACACAACTTTATCCTTGGCCATAACTCTTGGACCATAGTTGATAGTGCTTTTGATATTGGGCTTGCACTTTACTTTAACATCAGGGTTAGTAACCTTTGAATTTCGACCATTATTTTCTCAAATTACATAAATCTTGTGATTGATTGATTTGTGGCTATTAGAACTGGCATCACAACTTGAGGAGCATTTTTTTTTTACAGACTTTTCTTGGAGAAAATGGCCTGAGCTATCTGCCTTTACAAGAGCCATAATTCTGTTTTTCCTTTTCTTCTCTTTTGGAGAAGCCAGTTTCCAGTCAGTAGAAGATATGTTGTTTTAGCCATGCTTTTGATTATGAATTCTGTTGTAGTGCTGTTAAAAATTGAAACCAGTGTTTCAGTTATTAATTCAGTTAGTGAGGAAGCTGTCAAAATAGTCACACTCTTTAAGTAGCCAAGCCCAAAAACTTACTGTGATGTTATTTTTAAATTTGAGTGCTGCAATTCATATATGCATAAGCTCATGGGTTCACCTGTTAAATATATTGTTGGTTTAAGAAACTTTCACATAGGCATAAGCTATGGAATTTCTTCATGCTATTCCTGGCTTTTAGGCCAATCTTCACATATTCTCTTCCTTGTTGGACTTGCTTTTTAATGTGGTTCAGGAGATGTTATGCATCCAGTATTGTTGATGGTCTTACAGATTAAAAAATTATCTAACGTTTTTTCTTTATATATAGTTTTTTCAAGAGATTTTGTCATTAAGCTTAACCACATGTAAATGAATAAGATATGTGTCACCTAGACCCATCCTCTTACCCATATTGTAGTTGACTGCACTTTGAGATTGTGTGATTGGATCTAACTTGTTAGCCTATGTGTGCCACTGAAAATTACGCTATGAACAGGTTAATAGTGTGGATGGTCAGTACAAAGTTCATAATTTTCCAAGAAAGGCGAGATCTTGAGAATATCTGCTGGAAAGAAATATGTTTATGTTCATGGCCTTGCAATATCTGTTGATGCGAAGTTCATTGGAGTACTTTAAAGGTTGCCTTAAACTATTTGCTAAATGTTATGGGAATATGAATATGGAAGTTTACTTTCATGACATAGAAAATAAAGAAGAATTTGTTTTGTCTTTCAAGCTAAACTGATTTTAGTTTTTAATACTGTATTTTCATATATATTTAAGCCAAATTTTTTTTTTTTACTACATGCACTGTCATGACTAGCAGTGTTTCCTGATATTAACCTCTACAGTATTAATTTCCATATATGGGCACCAAGTCCAAGCAATTAATGGTATGTACCACTTTGCAGTAATGTCTGTCAGTTACAATTTCCACTCTAGAAATTTTCTTATGGAACTTATAAGCCCATGTATATTAGGAGTGTTCATAATTTTCTCATCAAAGAAACAAGTCATAATTACGTATCAATAAGTAAACTTATAGGTCTAAGCTATTGGTGGAAGAAACAAGTAGGTGTACAAGACAATATTGCTGGAAATACTGTAGCTAAATTTGCCTCAATACAGCATCGTGGTCATTGTCCAGTACAGTACAGTTTGTTCCACCATATATTTTACAATAAGCTAGGTTTTCATTGGTTGTTTATCAAGTGAAAATATATAACAATGCAGTTAAATTTTTCCCAATGTCCAAACTGTTTAGAAGAATTACTGAGTGAATGGAAAGTGTTTGTGAGATACCTATAATTATTTGTAACATATTTAATTACGTAGTATGATACTGGTAATCCTGGTTGTCAGTAGGTCTCTTGGTAGATACACACATGCATTTTAAGTTGCTATCTGTTATAAAAAGGGATCATGCAAATATAATACTTATGATTTATATCAATTAGAATGTTAAAAATATGGCCCTATACCTTCTGTAACTTTGCAAGTACGGTATGTGATATCTTTGATTGAAGCTTAAATATCTTATTTTTCAGGTTGTGGTTGTAGCTATGGCAGCTGATATTCATGATAATGTTTCTGAATTCCCGCCATAATGCTGTTGAAGTGTCGGCCCCAGCCATAATGATGTGCCTCTGTTATATACTGTGTAGTGACAGTTGCAGCAGCTAAGAAAAAAAAAAAAAGAAAATGTAACGATACAGTTAAATGGCAGTTTTTAGTTTTGGTTATTGTAGTGTTTGTGGGATTTGTGCACAAGCTGTGAAATGAAATTATTTTACTTGGATGGGTGTTACCCCACACCTGAGAAACATCTGTTGGATGTAAATATGTTTTGGTATGTAGAAATTATTCCGAGACGCGATCAAATTAGAGCAGCTCAACAACCATTTATACAGCTTCTTAGTGCAACTACGGTCAAAGATTTTGAGCTTGTTATGCCTACTGGAGAGTTTTAATAGTGATATCTGGCATCTAAACACATACAGTACGTGACCTTTGAAAACCAATGGTTTTTGGTGTCGTCACTGGTTCTTTCAAGAAAAATACTTACATGTTACATGTATAAACACTTGTTGTTATTGTTGTTGTTGTTGTGTGGCAAATGTCTAGTTTAATATTTTGCTAAGATAAAGAGGAGAAAATATTGAGACATTTGATTCGGGCCTTGTGGAAAAAAGTAAATAAAAAGAAAATTAAAAAGGTCAAATTAGTGTGTGCGTGTGTGTATTTAAGAAGTGTCCCCCTTTACTCAAGTGATCACACTGCAGTTGCTTCAGGTCAGAGTCTTTGTGTGGGGGGCGCTTTGTACCTGAGGAGTGTCAACCATATCAGTAATTTCTAAGTCACTATCTTAAGTTGAATCACGAGCTTCTAGCAACCTGTTATGCCCTTTGTAATTTTGACCCACTGAAACTGGATTCCTGCAAGATCTTCAAGCTTTGCAAATGTGAATATCTGCCAGTCCTCAGCTAGACTGCCCTTGCAAGTCGAGGTGTGAGGCTAGTGAATGGGGTTAAGGTGTTAGAAGAAGAAAATTTCTTTTTATTTTAGGATATGATCCTAAAAGTAGTAGTAGTTTAAGAAAAAAAAAGTGCTTCATTCTTGTGCCTACAGTGACAGTGTACAATATTAGAAAAGGGTAGGCCTTTTAGAAGTTTTTATATGAAAGCTTTCAAGTATAAATCAGTATTGTCCCCAAAGTGTGTTGCAGTGTCAGTGTGGAAATTTATAGGAATATCCAAAATGTCTCTCAACAAAGTGCGCAGCTCTGGCTCCTTGGTCAACAATGATGACATCGTCAAGAGTGGACATCTGAAGAAGCTAAAGGTATGACCAGTTCAAATTTGTTTGTGCTCAGTTCATGAACTCTGATAGGTTGACTGGTCACACAGTTATAAATACAAAATACTATTTCTAAACTTCAGTTAGTGCATTAAAATCCCCTTGGTAAATATTAGAATTTATTTCAATTTATATTTTTATTCAGTTTTTCATTTGAACTTTTAAGGTCATTGAAACTTATTTTTTCCAAAGATAAAATTATGAGGAAATTAATCTTCCTCATAATGTCATATTTTCATTTTTGATACCATTTCCAAAGATTAAATTATGAGGAAATTAATCTTCCCCATAATGCCATATTTTCCTTTTTGATGCCAAATTGTTTAAAAAGTGACTGAATTAAATTGAAAGTGGGTTAGTTTAAAACTATACAAAAATACAGATTTTCATTATTATATATACTTGTACAATTAATCAGATTTGACATAATAAATGTTTGAAAATGGGTTAATGTTTATCTGGTGTACAGTAATTGGCTATCCAGCTGCATTTCATATACATGTGTGCTTTAAGCATTTGCTTTATGCGGTAACTGTAAAAGAGTAATTAACAACCAGTGTAAAGCATTGTTTTATTTTTCTGCCCATCATTGATGAAAGTGCTTTGCCTTTTTTGTGTTGTCATTATTTTTTGTTTCTTTAAATTTTTTAACTGTGTTGCTGTCACCCACGGTATCATAGAGCTTCAGTTTCTTTCGTTCCTGGAGGAGTTTATGATCAAGAGAAAGGAAGGCTTTGTGTGTGCTTGTTGACATGTTATTGTGGGGGTCTATGTTGCATGTTTTCTTATGGTATTTTACCACAAGGGTATAGTCTTCATCATAGGACAGGTTGGTTAAAGTAGGTTCTGTGTCCGTTTAGGAAAATATGTGATTTGGGAACAGTATGGTAAATAAAGAAAAACAGTCTATTATGTTTCACAGAAATAATAGAAGCCTTTGACACTGAATAAATTGTCGAGAAGAATCTCCCACTTTTTCCACACAGGTAGAGAAGAATTTTGCCTTTTTTTCAAGTGTTGTGAAGAGGCTCCATCTTATGAGATTGATGTAGGGTGAAGGTATGCCATTGTTGAATCCTACAATATTTTTACCTCCAGCATCTGAAAACAGATGTTCCTGTTTTGTATAGTAAGTAGAATAAAACAAATGGTCTCGGTTGCCTGAAAGTGACTCTGACCATAAAAAGTTTTTGATTGACTTTTTTGGATCAATAGTAAATAACAACATTCCATTACATAGTGCTAATTGGGGTAAAAGAATAATAAAATGAATAGACTCGAGTTTATGGAATAGTTGAGCCCAGTGTTCAACAAGAAAGAGTTAGAAGCTACAGTACCTGCAAATATAAGCTGCTCTCAAAATCAGTACCTCGCTAGTATGTCTACAGTATATGATAAATGTCATCAGTTACTCCTACGACAATTTTGAAGTAAATCCAAATTGTAGTTAGTGCCAGGTTGTTTACTAGATTAGATTTGCATCAGGAGGAACAGAGTACAAAGGATCTTCCAAGGTGCAAAAGCATTTCTCATCCCAGAACAGGTATATACTTGAATAGTGTACTGTTATGTAGTTTAATATGTAGTGCATACTCATCTCCCCTGATGCAGAATTTTCCAGCCTGGATAAAGTGTTTCTAACCCCCCAGAAATCTTCAAATCAGGAAGATTGATATCCATGTTCTTTCAACTTTTTGAAGGTAGGAGACTTGATACAGCATGGAGAAGGAAATTTATCTTAGAAGTATTCAACGATAGGCACCTTCCAAATAGTCACCTTCCAGGTTTAGCCTACAGTAATAGCATCACAAAAGGTTAAGAGAAACTGGAATCATGTATTTGAAGAGTTAAGGAAAAGATAATTTCTGAAGAGAAAAATCATCCACTTACAAAAGGGTACCTCTTAATTTCTGAAGAGAATAATCTTCCACCTACAAAAGGGTACAGCAGGAGGTGACTAAGGGACATCGAAGGCAAGAAAGGAAACTGTGGTGAGGAAAATGGATATCATGAGAGTGAAATGCATAGAAGTAGTGTTCTCAGCTAGAGGTGTTCTTATAACTTGAAGTTATACAGAGGAGGAATGGAACTATAGTAGAAGCAGCTATTTGTTAGTGACTATTATTGTATGATAGTTTAACAAGACAACTGGGTCATTTCCAGCCTCATATGCAGCTGACATGAATGATTAATTCATAGATGAAAGGTAAAAACTGTAAGAAGACCATTGGAAAGCCAGTCAAGAAGAGAGATAATGGTACTGTATATGACACGAATCGGTGCACCTTGGTACGAAAAGGTTGGGGCAGTAAAGTGATATTGTTGCGTACAGAAATTTGGTGCTATTAAACCCTGTCAAATGCCTTTTGATGTGTGTACAGCAGTGACATGAGAGTTCCCCTTCCCAGAACATGTAAAAGAGGAGAGATATGTTATTTTGCTTTCATCTGAAGTGCTGTAATGAAAAGGGAGATAAAGCCAACTTAGTTTATGTATCTTGAGAGTTGTTTTAGCATAAGTACAGGGGTCGCTGGCTTAACTTTTATTTTGCACTTTCTCTTTCCATTGGCTAAACTTTTATACTTTCCTCCTCTATCCTTTTCTTTTCCTTCAATAAGTCATTAGTGTATTATAATTTTAAAGTAAACAACACATTGTACTTCATTATTCCCAATTTATAACATAAGTTAATACTAGATGTTAATTTTCCCATACAGTATCTGTAAAGTCCATTGAAGTGAACCACTGCAACTTGCATGAATATTTGAAAACTGCTCACACTGCTGTGAATCAAATTTATAGTTTGGACACACTCTCCCTTCCCACTGGTATCTCATCCTTTGTCAGGTTTTTGCATGCAGTATTCTGTTAATCTCATGCTGTTCTTATTGAATCACTCATTATTCTGGATGGTCCTTGGGGCTTTTCCATTTTTAACTTCTCAAGGGGTCATATTGATCTCATCAGCTGTTGAATTTTCTATTGGTCTCTATTCTGCCAGTATCCTCCAATTATGTTCAGAAGATTTTCAAAACATTGCTGCCTTTCCGGTATCTGTTTTCATCTTTAATTTCTCTATTTCTTGATTTGTATACTGTGCTTCCTTTCCATTTTATCTGAGGTACTTGACTATCGTAATATTTTGTCTTCCCTCTGCTGTGTTTTGATGGTTTCCATTTTTTCCCCAGCTCCTCCCTCTTTCCCCTGTCAGCTAGCCTAGACATAAGTCATAACGAGTAAAGGTTTGATTTTAGAATTAAGGAGGTTAGGGATATGTATAAGTTTTAATGATTTTTATGAAGTACGTTATATTGCAACAGCTACAGAATTTCGGAATTTTTTTTATACTGTTTGGAATTTGAGTAACCTATTTAATTGTACGAAATTGTTAATGAAGAATTTTCACTTAGCTTAAGTCTTCAAGTTTGGTTTATAATTGTATAAAGTAGACCACCCAAAGTGCAAAAGTAGTTTATTAGGCTTTAAAGGGTACAACTTCTTCCTCCTCAAAAGACAGTACATTTGTATTCAGGAAGGGAAGGGGAGGTAGTTTGCTTGAAATCTTAATGAATTACTTTTTGTACTTTATTAGTTTCTAATTATGAAATTTAAGAAAGATTTCGATCATAGTTTGACACAATAGTCTAGAAGGAAGTGTAAACCAGTTGTTAATTGGGGTGTTTCATCATATATTTATATATGTAAAATGAAAACATTGAGAAGGGGGGACATAAAGTAATTTGAGATGCTAAATTGCAATACAGGGCTTTAAAGGTAGTGCCACATTAATTTAACGGTCTGTAGTACAAGGACCTCTACCCTAGTGTTTTTGTTGTCAATTCTCAGCCAGTCATGATGTCTGAACAGTTGGAAGAAAGACTGCTTTATTGGGAAATTTATCATGCTCAGTGCCTTATAAAGAAACAAGGAAACTAGAAGGCAGGCCTAGACATATTTTTGCATGATAAATACTGTACTTGAATAGGATGATTGAATAATTTTCATAAGAGAGCCTTTTTGTTTTTACAGTACTAGTTGCTGAAATGAAAGCTTAAATAATATACTATGGCTACAGCATTAAATATACTATGGCTACAGCATTAAATGGGTATTTGGCCTATTTAGCTTAGGTTAGCCTAAGCTTCTTTCTTTTGCTATTACTAGTGTAAAAGGGAGGAATTGCCTTGATGGATAAGGCTATGGGAAATTATACCTAGAAATTATGCTTTCTTAACTGAGTGCAAATAAGTCAACTTCAACCAGACACTACCTCATCCTGTTTTGAATTTTGAAAGAGGGTTCTGCGGTATGTTTATGTTTCCCACAGGAATTGATAGAAATAGCATGTTGAGTTACCAGTGTGGTGCCACCTTAAGGAGTATTAGCCTATTTGCTGCAGTTATACCTGTACAGTATACAGTATGTTTCAGATATACATTTTACTAAATGTACAATACTTTTAGGTTGGGATTGTACTGCAAATTGCATACAGTTTTAGAAGGCAGCTATTAGTTTACATGGTGTATGAAAGCTGTACTTTTAAAAATGTGGAAAATGGTTCCCTATGTATTCTTTATATGGATTGTTTTTGAAAGGGTTGGGCAAGTTACAGTATTTCTGACTTCTTTTTTGTCTTCAGTGATAAGTTTTCTTGTTCATAATTTTTGGATGTTTGAGTAGGCTACTTTTCCTTAACTGCTAAGATACCATATATACTTGATGAAAGTGGCTTGTGTCTACCATTTTTGAGAGGGAAGAGTTTCGTATCTTTTTGTGTTGACAGTTCTTGTACCACATGAAATTTTTTCCCATTTTTAGATATTGAATGTGTGACTCCACTGGTGGCTTTATAATCATCATGGGTCTTTTGTTTTTTTTTGGGGGGGGTTAGATTTTATTTGTTGCTGTCTGGGTGTAACTGAGGTTTTTTGGAAGATACAATATACAGTGCTTGAAATAAGAAATTCATAGTCTTGGAACAGAATATATAGGAGAACAAGTTTGACTTTGCTTAGATAATTTATATAGGCCTACAATATTTGTTAGTTGAAGTGAGGTGAACTTTTTATCCGTACTTGGTAATATGTGATATTTTAATATTTTGCAACTAGCATGACTGGACATTCAACTTTGCATGATGGATATAACACGGCAGTATTTTATGTGTACTGCATCAGTATACAGTCTACTAGATTTATTTGGATTGTATGCAAACACTCGTGTTTAATGCTGTAAGTTTTAATTTCATAGCATACCTTTTGCCATCTAGCTGCTCAGTCTTTATTGCATAATGAGTGAAGGTTAGGATTAAGGTTTTGAAGTAAAATTCCCATGGTCACAAAGTGTTTCTGCCACATATTTTGTTTTTAGAGAATTAAACATATTTTTCAATGTGTACTTGCAAAATCTCATTTACTTACTGCAAGTAAAACATTTTTGCCCAAATGAATATCTTTTTGGTTTACAGTGGTTGGGAATAAAAATCTTAGATAGCTTGGTTTGTAGCAAAAGCTCCCGTACCTGCTATAGCCTAGAATTGTTTTACTGATAATGAAAGAATAATCTCTTCCCTTGCTCTAGTTTACTACCTGGTACTGTTGTATTTATATTTCAGCGTACAGTACCTTTCTAAAGATTTGGCCTATGGGTACAAATGTAGATTCACCGTTTTAAGAGTATAATGAAATAGAAAGGTCAGCATTAAGATGTTGAAATTTTTATGGCCTGTCATGATATATATCAAATGAAGGCTCTCAATAGTAAATATTGTATGTGCAGTAGATAATAAAAATATTTTTCATTATATTGGGATTATTTATTGGTAGTTTTTTTGGGGGGTAAAAGATGCACTTTTAGAACATAGTGACTAAGATATTAAATGAAAGGTCTGTATATGAAGTTTGTGAAATGGAAGTTTAAAGAAGCTTTTGCTATTTCTCCAGTGTTTGCTCTCACATACTCCATTGTTTCCATATCCAGACTAAATGACAAAGTTGGTGTTGAAATTTTGATATCATGGTGTAGCTTAGTAGATGTAATATTACCATAGAGTGCACCTTTTACCCATTACATAGCATACTGCAAATAAAACATTTCACCCCATGTACTCATTGCTGAGGAAGTGGGAATGAATTTTTGGAATGGAATTTTATTTTAATTGTGATGAAAGCTACTTAACTTCCTAATAGGTTTTATAAAGTCAGTGTAGGATGTTTATTTTTGTGATTTAGTTTCATAGTTTTAATAATGTCAATGTGCACACCTACCTGTCTGCATCATTTGTCTATGAAAAGTAACACAGGGCATGACTCTAAGTGCATATTCTAATAATATCAGCATTGAAATGCTGAAGTTACTGTGGCTCTTGGCAGTCTTTTCAAAATGGAATGGTTTCAAAAAATAATCGTGTCGTACAGGTCATTCAAATTGAAGGTATCTAAGATCCTTGACTAGATTAGCCAACAGAAAATGTTACTTCATCACTGCAAGGCTGGAGGGTCATTATAGTAAAAATACAGTATATTATATATATTCATAAATGGTCTTCCTGTGTTTAGCATGAAAATGGTAATTTAAAGGGTCTATTGGCTCCTCCCAGTGTAGGTGTCTGTGCTGGTGCATTAAGGTTTTTTTTTCTTGTAGTTTATTAGTAGCTTTGATTTTACTGTGGTGTACAACTAGTGCTACCTATCAGCAACATTTATTCCAGGGCTGTGAAACCAGATGCAAGTTCCTTGATGATTAAGTAAATGCTGAGATCAAAGGTAATACATAGAAATTTCAGTGTGTTAATTGTTCTTAAAAATGTGCATGTTGCACATCCAATGAAAGCTCTAAAAGGAAAATACTTCACTCTATCCCATATGAAAGGGTACTGAAAATTACAGATAATGGAAGTGAACTTTAAAACCTTGTTCCCCCCATGGTGAAATGCTGATACTGAAGTCATAGTGGAAATAATTGATTAAATGTAGTAGAATAGGAGATTACTGATGGCAAGTGATAGAGCCTGCAGGGTTGTTTAGTGAGACAGTATTTGTTTAGAAGAAAACACTATAAATGCAGGTGAGCTTATGGTGATTTTGGCACCACTGGTTACTGGAAAGAAAATAAACCTATCCTTACCATAGTTACCTAATATATTTGATTGATAGACGTAAATAACTGCTGTGCTGTGTGTGGGAAAATTAGCAGGTTGTTTTGTTCCTTGTAGCTAGTTGCCCATGTCTGATGTGTAAGTGTTCCTGGGATTGGTATTCTTCTGTAGTTTATTTGCAAAATATATATTGGTGTACCTTTTAAGTATATTTTCATAAGATTTACAAAGGTACTAAATAATATGGAGTACAGTACAGAGTAAATGTTTGCAGAGGTATCTATATGGGTAGGTTTAGTAGCTTATATCGTCTTAGGCAAGTCTTGGCATACATCTCTGAAAAGTAGCTAGTCTTTGTTTTAAGGGAACCCAACCCACTCAGTTAAAAATGGACTTGTGTCTTTGTCTAATTTCATATACTATACATACATGCATGCACATTTGTTAGTAAAAAAAGAACAGTTGCAAAGGAGAAAATGCTTGAGCAGCACCTTTGTCAGCAGTGTTTTATTTATTTATTTTTATTGCAGCTAACCTCATTTCAGAACATGATTGGCATAGGATAAAAGTTTTGTTGTTTTTTTCTCTTTTAGCCTTTACATAGTATTTGCTGGCAAGACCGCACACACTGCTAAATTTGACTCTAAATCACAAGCACTACAAACACCCTTTATGCAGTTGGAAGGGTGATGTACGGGACTGGATATAAAAAAAAAAAAAAAATTATTTTTCATCACATGTATTCTATGTGCATGCTAGCCTTACGTGCTTCCTACCCGTCCCCCTCGTGCGTTTTGCTTGCTTGCAGTGTTTGTGTGCTTTTCGTCTAATTGCACACAATCTTTGCAGGAGGCTTCGCTACAGCAAAAGGCTGAGGGAATGGCTCAGGAAGCCCTGAGGATGTTAGATCGTAGGGTAAGTGTTTTTTTTTTTTTGACTGTTGATTTTTTTATAATGAAAACTCACTTTGTTGTTGTTAAAATAAGACAGAACTTAATCATTATTTTGTAATCATTATTTTATAACTGTAGTGAATGAGTTGGTATAAACTAGTTTTTATATTTTTAAGAATAATCCATTTCATTGAAATTATTAGAGCAAGTAAAATAATAATAATGTACCTTGATTGTAGAATTAATGTAGATTGATTGCTGTACTAACGTTATTTGATTTTACATTCGTCAAAGCAAATTGCAAGGAAGGAGAGATCTGAAATACTGCACAGGGGAAAGGAAACTGTTGATTATGCTGGTTTTCTTGACCTTTCGACAGACTAATGGTTTGGGAGGTTGAAAATTGTATACAGATGCCAGAAAGAATTTCCAGAGAGCAAGTACAGTATTTAGATGATACAAGGTCAATTAGGCTCCTGATTTAGCCCAGAAGACAAAAGTTAGTAATTTTCCAAATCGGTGTACTAGATCCTACTTCCAAGTTCCTTTTTGAGTTTTCTTCTAAGTGGAAGCACTTTTGAACGTTTGCAGGCATTTCAAAATGAAAGTCTGTACTTACAGTGGAAGCATGTACAATATATGAACAACATTGGTTGAATTGTGATGTCATATTTTGTTGTCTGGACTCAGTTCTCTATTGTGTTGGTGTAAATTGCTGTGAGCTGAGTTGGTAGTAAAGAAAGTAGTGGGATGAATGTAAGCATTGGAACAAATGAAATCAGAAAGTATCAACGGGTATAAAATAAAAAAAAAAATGGATGGTGGAAATGACTGAAAAAAAGCCATAAAGAAGACAGTTGGAGCGTTCGGTATGTAATGTCGATTGAAGTAAGACAGTTCCTGTACATGTTTCTGGAGGTATTGATGTATAGAAGGAAAGAAATATCTGGCACAGTATAGACAGCTAACAGCTTAGAATGTACAGGTAGAAGAGGAGGAAAGCTTTAGCAGTAGGAGGCAAGAGTAGTGATGATGATGATGATGATGCATGATTAGAATCAGAATCTTAATACAGCCGATGGAAGATAATGACAGTACAATTGGTGAGAAGAATTAGGAAAGAAAAAAAAAATATGTTAAGAAGGCCAGTGTTCTATAAAAAGTGAAAGTGGAAACTTGAAAACTTACAGAATGGTGGAGGCAATATTTTGACAATTGACTACGTGAAGGCAATGAATAGATTTGTATGATGTTGACATCATGACCAGTAGAGGTATGGCAAGGTTATTGGAGCCCTTGGGATGATGAAAATGGGAAAGGAAAAACGAGGAGTTATCTAAAAGTAGCAAAAAAAAATCAGTCATTGATGAGCTGGCCAGAGTATATTTAAATGGGGAAATGGATCAGAAGAGTAGAAAGTTAAAGGTTAAAACGGGAAGGTAAGTGAATGAAGAAATATGGTACTGTAATCCCATGTTGAAAATGAAACTTGAAAATAGCAATTTTAACTTGGTCTTTGTGGGGCTACAGTAACCGTACACCAAACTCAAATAAGGATAATTTTTTTTATTTCTTCCAAAATCAAATTTGAAATATGATTTAAAGCACTTAGGAACAGGCACTGCAAAGCAATGTCAAAGCTTCAAAACGTATGTTAGAGAAAAATAGGAAATGAATACCAGTCAGGGAATAATCAATTGTATCACAATATTGCAATGTCTCGTGCATGACGTTATAGGTAAGTCCGTCAGACGTGTGGCCAGCACAGATATACTTTCGAATTATAATTATAATACAGCTGGTAGGGCACTCGTGTTCGATGGTCTGCCAGTGGTTGTGAATATCGTCTGGATGTCTTTTTACTACAGCAGGAAAAAGAGTGACTGCTTAGATATCCACTGTGCCGGTGATCTTTCTGAGGTCATGAAGTCTACTGGCATTTAGGAAAAATTTAACAGGATAGGAACAGCGTAGAAAATTTAATTGCTGGAGAAAGCGTAGTGAATCAATTCTGTAAGGTTAATCGTTGGTCCCAGGATGGACTCGTTAACAACTGCCTGCAACATTCATTTATCGAAAAAAAAATTTTTGAAGGATTTTATTTAAATGTCTCATAGGAAAACCGCTATCACTGGATTTCCGTTACTGAGAGAAAAAGAGGTAAATGGAACTTTTACAGTTGTTTTTCGGTAATAAGGGAATGGCGGAAAAATAAACAAGAACGGGTAATTGGGGAAGGGGTTTGCCATGCTTTCACCATATAGGCTAGCCTGCTTCGAAACCCTTACGTTAGGAGGTCGAAACCTGAAGGGTAAAAGTTTTGTATGGTGTGTAAGAACAAAGAAAAGTTATTGACATGAATTAATTAATTATAACTTTTTGAGTCATACCTCTCGAATCACATTGGCGTCGTCGAAAGAATTTGCTGACAAATCAGAATTGCAAATTGGAGCAATATAAATGAAATATTTTCACAGCTAAACGAGAAAAGACCAAAGGGAATGATTGAAAAGTACTAGACAGAAAGCAGTGCAAGCAGGGACTGACGGTATTCTGTAAAGAATCTAGTCTGTTATGTAAAGTGAAATGCAGATGATGAATACAAATGGAAGATTAAAAGATTTAAAACATCTGAGGTTAACTATTTTCATACTTTTTGTGAAGTAAGAGAATTGAAAGGATGGTGGATGTTGGAGTGAAATTGGGAAATGTTACCTCAGGCAAAGAGGTGGATCTAATTTTGGAAATAGTTTATTCGTGCGGAAAAATGGAGGACAGTTGGTTAGTGAAACGTTTATAATTGACAAGTGTTTTGCTGTGAGCTAGGATAGGAGAAAATAGAGGAACTGGTAAAAGATTCTAAAAGTGATTGCAAGAAGAGAAAGTACAAAGCAGGTGTAAAGTTATCAGGGTAAAAGGACAGGGATGGAGCGTCAAGTGGTAATATGGACAGTACACTTAACAGATGATGGTATGATGAGAGGCTAGTCACAGGATAAGGAAAGTTGATATTGGGATGGTTGAAAGAAAATTGGAGGCATGTTAAATCTTGGACATGGCTCTGACCATTGTGTTTTTTTCTTTGGACCCACCTCCCTTCTGGGGAAATGGTTTAATGTTTAAAAAGCGTATGTAGGGGATTAATTGCCTTTTGAGAAATGTCAGGACCACTCTATATATAAATATTAATTTTACATAATTTTCACCGCTCTGCAATTATTGAGTACACCATTCCTCCAGCATAATTTTTATTTGATAATTTACCAACGCTAATTCAGCGCCTTTGTAAAAATATACTAATGAGTAAATCCCAAACAGTGAAAAAATATATTAATGAGTAAATCCCAAGTTTTGTTTGATAGAAACAAAAGGGTGTGCCATATTTAGGGTGATAACCTTTTTTTTTTTTTTTTTTTAGTTTTTTTTTGTGGAATTCGGCACTAGCATTGATTTTGCTGAATATAGTGTATTGTTAAGAAACTGGAATGGTCTCAAATTGTTATTTGGAGGCACCTGCATGATCAAATCCTGAGCCTTTGAGGAAACAGATTGGAAACAACCATATTCCTGACTGAATCATCATGGTAACAGGTAATGGATGTAAGAATAGAGAATGTTGGCTTTCTGTGCAAGGTCAAGTATTGTCTGACTGTTCTCTAATGGCCAGAATACTTAGAAATGGCGGTATACCGTTTTGTTTCCATTTCTTTTTTAAAATAATGCAAGGAACTAAGCTACCGAGTCCGATACGATGAAAATAAATTACATTATATATAAGAGAGAGAGAGAGTAACCGTTTTGGAGCGCAGATGGTTGCAAGACAAGGAAGAGTTACGCTTTCACGGCTGTTTGATATTTTTATATGTGGATTGATGAGGGAAGTCGGAGAAAGGGCAGGAAATACAGATGAAAACTTCTAGGATAAGAAAATAGACATAGTTAATAATCAGAAATGTAAGTTTCATAAAGGGAAAGTGGATCATGTTTACAATAATATAGTGTTGAGTGATGCTAAGGAATAGAGGTTGCAGATTGATATAAGAATTTCCCAGTGATTGTAAGAGGTGTTTGTTAAAAAGTTATGCTAGTAAAGAGTAATTTTATGAAGGAAAAATAAAAACTAGGAAGATTAAGTAACGAATAATATGGCAGCTGGGAATGATTCATATAAACCCTTGATAGTAAATGTGACCAGTAGGTAGTATTATGAAGTAAAGGATTTTGTTAATAGAGGTATCTTGGGAAGCAAAGGTGAAATGTAGTTTTGGGATGTTGAGGGAATGCTACTAATGGAATGAAACCGCCATGTTGAATGTGAATGAAAAAATAAAGAGCTGTTCAGTTGGTGACAGCACACACAAAGTGACAAGAGGTGGAAATGTGAAAAATGTGGGGTATGATCTTTGTGTGAAATTACGACTGGTTAGAGGAAGGGCTCGTTTGGTGGACCCAACCGAATCCTGGAATAGAAGAATCCTAGTAGAGAACGATTGGACTGTGTGCAAGATAATGCCAAGTGAAGCATCATTAGATGTTGAAGAGCTATGCAAATGTGTAAAATGTCGATGTTTAGAAAATTTCTGCTCTCGTGAATCTCAATCTACGAACGCCTTATTGTGTATATCCGAAATCAAGCAGGCCTGGGTTACAGATTTAAAGTCCTTTCAGTTCCACCATAAGCCATATGCTGGTTTTTACCCAAACCTGCAGAGTACCACAGTCCAAGCAAAATTGGCCGTGCATTGCAATTCGCACTCACCGCTTTTCACCGGTGGTTTGTCTTTGTTGCATTGCAGCTACACTAATCAACCATTGTGCTTTCGGGAAAAGTTAATTTACTGGATATTCTTCCAGACGAGCCAAGATGGGATGACAAATGTCGTTTCAATTGACCGCGTTTCAGAACGCAATTCTAACTCAATGTGTCACCGTGTATCCATTCCTAAAGTCAGACTAACATCATTGCTGCAATAATCTGTACAAGTAATGTTCGTAGCAAAATTAGGGGTGCCTCGACTAAGTACTCCTCACCCTCTGAAGGGTGGAACCATTCTATGGATGTCCTCTCTCCATTCCCAAGAAAACCCCCTCTTTAGTTGGTAACGTATGAGCGAAGGGCAAATGAAGTGGAATAAAATTAAATCCTTCAAATAAATAAAAAGAGTAGAGAAACTTTGAACAAAATATGCCAGTTGTTTGGTGTCGGTTGTTGCTTGCATTTACCATTGCAGTATGACCTAGTCTCCTAGAAGCACATGATCATGATGGGGTTTCGTAAAGTCCTCGGTTACAACTGTACCTTGAATAACCCCCCCTCCCCCCGCGCCGTGAAGAGTGCCCAAAATGCTTTCGTTTAACTTCCTGGTCACGGATAGCTGTCTTCCCAAGTCTGCACAAGATATTTGCAACTTTTATTTGGTTTCAGAGTCAAGGTTCAGTCGAGTTTTGATTTATTTTAATTTTATACTTTTTTTTTATATTACTCGTACACCATATACCTTCGTTGATATGTACCCTCTCGCACCAATTAAAGTTAGGAAAAGAAGTAGGTTAGTCTTTAAAGGGATGGAAATTGTCGAGTAGAATATGTAGGTTAGGAGATTTTGCATGTTCGCCTTTACTTTTTTAAAAGTTCCTGTGTATTTAGTGTATATGGTAGATATGCACATCTTTGGCAATAATATAATTACCACCTGTACCACCTGACTGTGGCTTTCAAAGTACATTTTCATTGTCTTAATGTTTTTCAGATACGGTGTAGATATTGTTTTTCAAGTACGGTGTAGATCATTTTATTTAACTCGTTTTTAACAAACTAGGATCATCTTAGAACTACCATGATAATGATCATTTTATTTAATTTTGATCAAACACGGTGCTGAATTAAATCGGACCGCTATCAGATCTTGCTTTATAGTTAAAGAATTAGATCATCATCAGCATCCTCATCATTGCTATTATAACCCCCCACCGCCTAAAAGGTTGAAGGAAATAGGAAAGGAATTTATATTTCTAGCTGTCTGTCTGTGTCCGTCCGACTTTCACACGTCTTCGCTCAGCACCGTGTTTGATCATTGGTACATTCGAGTGATATTTCTCAACGCTTGCAAGTACCATTATCATATGGTAGTTCTAAGATGATCCTAGTTGAACAGTTAATAAGGACGAGTTAAAGTTGACCCAATGACACTGAATTTTGCTGAAAATCTGAGTGGGACTGCCCTTGTAAATGATTTTGGTTTGGACTTTACATATGTTTTAGTTGATGTACATGTAGAAGGCAATTATTTTTTTGGGGAGGGGAGTGGGACGGTGGGTTATTTTTCACCAGAAAATAGTCCAAGATTATTTTGTTCTTCCTTTCAATCGACAAGGCAATTTCATGGGATCGACACACAGTGAATTGATATAGAACGTGTGGATGTAGGTAGTGATAGTCACCCATGCTGGGGATGCGTCGTAGTGATAGTCGCCCATACCAGGGATGCGTCGTAGTGATAGCCGGCCATACCGGGGATGTGACGTGGTGATAGTCGCCTATACCGGCGATGCGTCGTAGTGATAATCACCCATACCAGGCATGTGTCGTAGTGATAGTCAACCATACTGGGGATGCGTCGTGATGATAGTTATCCATACCCATACCGGGGGTTCATTGTAGTGATAGTCACCCATACCGGGGGTGCGTTGTAGTGATAGTCACCCATACTGGGGATGCGTTGTAGTGACAGTCATCCATACCGGGGATGTGTGGTAGTATAGTCATCCATACCACGGATGTGTGGTAGTGATAGTCACCCATATGGGGTTGCGTCGTAGTGATAGTCGCCAATATGGGGGATACGTTGTGGTGATAGTCACCCATGTGGGGATGTGTCGTAGTGATGGTCGCCCATACTGTGAATGCGTTGTAGTGATAGTCACCCATACCGGGGATGTGTCGTGGTGATAGTCGCCCATACCGGGGATTCGTTGTAGTGATAGTCACCCGTACCGGGGATGCGTCATAGTGATAGTCGTCCATACCGGGAATGCGTTGCAGTGATAGTCACCCATACCGGGAATGCGTTGTAGTGATAGTCACCCATACCGGTAATGCGTTGTAGTGATAGTCACCCATACTGGGAATGCGTTGTAGTGATAGTCACCCATACCGGGGATGCATCATAGTGATAGTCGCCAATACCGGGGATGCGTCGTAGTGATAGTCACCCATACCAGGGATGCGTCGTAGTGATAGTCGCTCATAGCGGTGATGCATCATAGTGATAGTCGCCCATACAGTGATGCGTCGTAATGGTAGTCGTCCATACCGGAGATGCATGGTAGTGACAGTCGCCCATACTGGCGATGCGTCGTGCTGATAGTCGCCCATACCGGGGATGCGTCGTAGTGATAATCGCCCATATCGGCGATGCGTCGTAGTAATAGTCGCCCATACCGGCGGTGCGTCGTAGTGATAAGTTGCCCATAACGGGGATGCGTCGTAGTGATAGTCACCCATACCGGGGATGCGTCGTGGCCTTACCTACAGAACCGTTAATTTAATGTTATTGATACTCTTCCTACACGTCGCTGGATGAAACGAGCGTATTTAGTTGAAGGTTATCGGATGAATGTAGGTTGATGCCAGGGTTAGGTAAAGTGATACCCGAAATGAATCTGTTTTAGTGATACCTGAAATGTATCTGTTTTCAAGGCCATTGGGTTTGAAATAGCTAGAGACCATATTACTTGAATATCATTTGCCCTCTTGGTCGTGGTTGTTACGGTTGTGTTTAGGTGAATAAAATGTTCATTTTATTCAGTTATTCAGCGATCAGCTGGTTGTAATTAGTCATACTGTAAGGAGTTTTTGTATTTCATGTTCTTAATAAAATGAGTATTTTGTCATTTGCTCAACTGTAGTTACGTAATTCCGATGTGTTAATGCTGGTTTCCCTCTAGTAAATTTAGTATTAGTAATTACACTAGGAACTTTTCGTTTTTGATGTAATTAAGATGTTCTCATTTCATTTTCATTGAAGGTTTATCTTCTCGACTTGATGGGAACTTTGTGACATTACAGTACATTCTCTGTTTTTATGAATTACCATCAGTGTCAACCTATTAGCTCGTAAGATGTCAGTTTTATAATTAAGAGGAGAGTAAATAACGACTTGAGTAACAAGGAACATTGTAGGGATGTGCAGTTTTTGTAATTTATTGACTCGAATACAATTATGCATTTCTGAACAAGACCTGAAAGCGCCAGGGCCTAACTGAACTTACGATATACAGTATTTTACTGAATTATGCCGTCCTGTGCAGAATGCGTCCTTGACAAGTTTTTCCTGCATGTACCTGTGAATCGGTTGGCAGTAGCGCATCATCTCCTCTCGCCTCCAGCTCCTGTCATGTTGAGGGCAATGGACCATTAATGGTAATGAAATTGACACCCCTCTTGACCTTGCAGTGGGCCATAAAAAAAAATCCCTTACAGGAACATCGAGTCTATTTTGTAAAATTATGCTGTGCCTCTAGTATTTGTTGAGAGAAATATAAATAAAAGATACCTCGAAAGAAAGCCCAATTTCAATGTATGTTGGGGAGAAATAGAGTGAGAGGGGCCGTTTGGGAGGGAGAGGGGAGGGGGGAGAAGGTGTCTCAAAGTTGTTGGCGTCACCACACGAGTGGCATACCCTGACCCAATTGGCATCATCGCCACCCGCACTGGCTGGTCCTACTGCTACACCAAACGCCACAGCTCTTCATCGCGCGTTAACGTGTCTCTTTCAACCAATCTCTCTCTCTCTCTCTCTCTCTCTCTCTCTCTCTCTCTCTCTCTCTCTCTCTCTCTCTCTCTCAAATGGGTTTTCAAGCTTTCGTCCACTTTTTATTACAGTAATGGTGCTTCAGGCTTTCTTCCATCCACTTTGTATTACAGAACCTGAAAATCTCCCTCTCTCAGTAGGTTTATTCTTCAGGCTTGCTTTCATCCACTATGTATTACAGAACCTGAATATCTCTCTCTCTCTCTCTCTCTCTCTCTCTCTCTCTCTCTCTCTCTCTCTCTCTCTCTCTCTCTCTCTCTCTCTCTCTCAGTAGGTTTTACAAGAACTTAATTCACCATGTATTACAAGAACTTAATTTTTCTCATATATATATATATATATATATATATATATATATATATATATATATATATATATATATATATATATATATATATATATATATTGTGCAAATGTAAACAATTTCGTTATAGGAAAAGTGTCTAAAGCTTGGAAGAGAAAGTGAAGGGAGCGTGTCGCTCATAGCAGCTCAAGAGATGGTGAGCAGTGTGGGGCCTGGGAGAACTGGATCAAGATCGAAATAATCAATGGTGGTAGTCATTAAGAAGTCATGTTACTTTCTTCTGTTTTCCTCGTCTAAGTCGCCTTCCTTTAATTCTTCTTCCTTTTCTTTTTCTTCATCTTCAAGGTTGGAGATGCAGCGAGAGTTTGGGTGGAAGGGGTTTTGGGGGGGGAGTGGTTAAACTCCTTCCCCTCCCTCCCGTGACCACGTCCACTAACCACCACCCTCCCTCTCGCTGCTGCTTTCGGAGAGGGCTGCTGCCGTCACCAGGTTATCAAGTTTGCTTCTGAATACTTTTTGGATTTCTAATGCCGAATCAAATTATATCTTGCGCAGCTCAGTCTTCTTACATTGTTCCGTTATTTCCGTTTTTTTGGCAGAAATCTTGAAATTGTCCTCAGTGCTCAAAATAACCCATTGCTGACTCACGATCAAATGGCAGACACTTTATTTATGGCGCCAGACACAAATATGCTCCTCTTGGGACGGAGTGTGAATCTCTCTCTCTCTCTCTCTCTCTCTCTCTCTCTCTCTCTCTCTCTCTCTCTCTCTCTCTCTCTCTCGTTAGTGTCGTAATAACGTGAGAACGGAAGATATTGAATAGCAGACATCCATTTGATTATCAAATTGAGATAGTTCTAACATTTGTTCACAAGATTGTGCAGTTGCTGATATATAATTTTTAGTGCGTATGTTTATTCCGTAAACAGAATGAAAATTTTTTACAGTATACAGTATATTATATATATATATATATATATATATATATATATATATATATATATATATATATATATATATATGTATATATATATATATATTGCCTCCAGTGCCCCATGACGCTCATGTGCTTTCACAGAGCTCCATTCTTCTTGATTAAAAATTGAATCAAGGGTGAAATCCATATGTAGAAAATTCTGCAACATTGGCTGCTTCACATACCTACACGTCTTTATCTGCAGCTTGTCAATCCATTAAACAACAATATACCTTTGTCTTGTAGGTTCAGCTATGCTCCCAAGATACTGAGAACCTTCTTTTGCAAAACCAGGAGCACTCTAGCCAAACTTTCGTGGTCCTTCGGGAACTGCCAAAATATACTTGGGCAAAAAATTGATTCAATTTCACCCATCTTAATCTTTTCTTTTGCATTAACGTCCACCCACACATTTATCCCTCTTTCATATATTCCTCTCTCTCTCTCGTAAATATGTCGGTATGTAAACTTCAGTCCCATACAGGAGAATTGGTTAACAGAATTCATTGACGTACGGCGACCTTTGCAACTATAAACTTTCTCTTCGCTTCCCAACCTTTTGCTAACATCATGTGTCCTTCCTTGTGTCACATAGCCTATGTGGTCCACTTATCTAATCCTTAGAGCTTACTGCCTATGTATGCCTTACACCAAATGAAAATTCTAGGAAAGAACTTGAGACATAACCATTTAGAGGGTTAATGATAAGGAATATTTTATATACTTTATCCCCACTCTGCCATTCCACCCTGTCTGTTCCTTGGTCATGGTGTTTTTCCTCCAATTTTCGTCGTGTGTGTGTGTTGAGGTTGTGGGGGGGGGGTTGGCCTGTTGCGAAAATACAGATGCTTAGGAACAAGGTCTAGATCTTACTTGAGGAAAGACCCCGGGCGTATTACTTTGACCCAGTCGCAGGTAAAATTCTCGTTATACGTGCAACAAATCTGTTGCGTGTCATCGAAGTGTGTTAGTAGAATTCTGCTGCACTTTTTCGCTAACGTCGTGGAATGCACGTGCGGTCGTGTAACTGTTTCTCGGGACGTTAGAAGCTGAGTACGTTGTAATGACGTTCTCACTGATAACCCGGGGGACGTTCTTAAAAGAATAAAAAACGTTGTAGCTAATACTTTTTTTTTAACCCGACCAGAGAACATGACAGCTGCTTTAACGTAGCTCTCGTGAGTTTGTGTTGCAGCTTTGAAATATTCCTTTTTTGAGTGCAGTAGGTGAGGTGATGTTTAAGGGGCTAGGGGAAACACCGTATTGTAGAAAAAAACGGTATTCGTAATTTTACACATATAGGCCTACACGCGCAAAAGGACAACCGAAGTGGTTAGCGAACGTATTATTATTTAGACAGTCAAACTACTGTGAATTTTGTGTGTTTGTAATTATGTGCATGTCAAAAAACTATCTAAATATATGTATATGTGTGTATGTGTTTATCTTAGCTATTTAAATATGTATTCTGATAAGAAATTTTGGAATATATAGAGAAATGGGAAACAGTTTAGCGAAGTTCTTTCAAATGCCGAATGCCACATGACCGATGGTTAAGCGTGTAACAGTTTTGTAAACCACACATCATATGTTTAACACCTTCCAAGACCAGCTGGGGTTGAATAATTTTTGTTTTATGAGATTGTTTATAGTTGTCATCTCAGTATATGAAATATGTAATGGCAATTTATTGCGCGATTAGTGTCGTTCAAATGCGTAAAGATTTTTTTCATAACCTTGTTATATCTGTCTTTACTCATAAAATGGGAAGGTAGGCATGAGTGGTTTGGGAAATTCAAAGGGCAGGGGAGACGTGAGTGGCGAGATGTTACAGACGTCCTGTTGCGTCAGTCTGCGTTGGAGACGATGATGATGATGGTGTTGATCTTGTAAAATGTAATTGTAAATTTTAATCAAACTGGTGCAACTCATATTTTGAGTTCGATTCATTCACTAGATATTTAGACATAAAATTGCGATAGTACAGTTTAGTGGGGGAATAAAAACTTACTGGTTAACATCAATTCTCGTTAAATCTCTCATGTCAGTTTATGCAACTCTGCATGCCATCGTTTTAAGCCTTCTGTAGTTTTTTGTGCACGTTATCCCATGGGGAGCATTATATAAATGATCTCTTAACATATGCACCTGGGGTTTTTTGTTACCTGTCTGGACACTCGCCATTACCATTCTTACGTAAGCCAAGATTAGTTCTTTTTGCATACAGTGAGGCAGTAATTTGACATGCCTCTTCTTCCACCGGGCATCCAGGAAAGGTAATGAATCTCTTATCACCGAGTTTCTTGAGTGCAGCTTAAGCACGCCTTCTATGCAAAGAAATTCCTGAGTTTCTCTAATCGTAGTTCAGTTTTTGCTTAGAAAATGTGTTTAGTACGTCTACAAATTATTTTCGGTATAGTTATTATTCTTTTCATAGCGCTATTTTCTAAAGATATAAAAAGTAGCCTTAGAAAGGACTGCAATTTGAAGGACCACTTTACTTTGTCGATCTGGGAAATGTATTTATTTTTTTTTTTGCAGCCGTTTGTTTTGATTTTTTTTTATTATATATATATTTTTTTAAATAGAAACTGGTCTCGACCAATGCGCCCGTTGGTGGAAGGCTGCTTGTAAGTGTTGCAGCGCTCAAGAGGCTTGTGCGGGCCTCTGAACTCTGAGCCAGCGGGATGTCTGAAGCTTCCTCAGTATGTTTTATTGTATGTCAAGAGGTTTCTTGTCATAATGCCATGCTTCTATCATATTTTTGATTCATCAGCTGGTTCATTCGTCAGTAATGAACCAAGAGTCCAAAGAGGCATTAAGTCCCTCGGTATGGCTGGTATTTGGAATATCAGCGACTTGCTTTGGGACCAGAAGCTTTAACCATTTGGCGTATAAGGACGAAAGAGATTATTCATTTGTTTTGCCAAATTCTATCTCGGAGCTGGGATCTTACGTCTGATGATCGGCCATGATGAATTTCTCGGCTTGTGTGGTTTTGCATACGTAACGCGGTTTGTAATCACTACCGATCATTGAAATGGGGTACGCCTCCAGTTTTGCCTTTTATGGTTTTTGGTATGTTGTTCACGTTCCTTTAATACATGATAATGTTTTTTCTTGAAATGTTCAAGGTCATTTCTCGCGACTACCAACTCTTTACTTAAGGTTCTTTGCAGCGGCGTCCCATCGCCCCCCAGATGCATACCCTTTCATTCCTTTTATTGTACCTCCGTTCTTATTCTCTCTCTTCCATCTGGCTGTCCACTTTCTCCTAACAATAAAGTGTGAGGTTTTCCTCCAGTTTCACCATTCAAACCACCACCACTCTCGGTTTCCCTTTCAGCGCTGAATGATCCCATAGGTCCCAGCTCTTGGCCTAAATGTTATATTCCAGTTCTAACTCCAATACCAACAATCTTAAATAGCTGGTGGTTAATTTATTACTCGGATGCAAACCGAAGGGGACAAAGAAATTGGAGAATAGGTCTTAGGGATGAGATGAGCGCTGCCATTCAGTCTGTTGGCAGCAGCTCTGCGTTCTTCCTTTCTCGTAGTCTAGGTGGCTTATGAAATCACCGTTTTGTTTAAGGTGACAACCACCCTCGGGATACCACCAGCTCCAACCTTCATGGCGTGAGGGTCTACTTGGCAAATGTAGGGAAATTGCAAGGTTGATGTTGATGCTGTTTTATATATATATATATATATATATATATATATATATATATATATATATATATATATATATAATGTGTGTGTGTGTGTGTGTATAAATTATAATGCATATAAAATGATATCTATCTATCTATATATATAAATATATATCTATATATGTATATTATAACATATATACATAATTATATATGTGTGTGTGTATGTATGTATGTATGTATGTGTGAATTATAATGCATATAAAATTATATTTGTCTATCTATCTATCTATATATATATATATATATATATATATATATATATATATATATATATATATATATATATATATATATATATATATATATATATATATATATATATATATGTACTGTATATATGTATGTATGTATTACAGTATAAACGCATCCATTGCATAACAGTCGATGTAGGCTAATGATATAATTTTCTAGTTCGACCAATATAGAATTGATAACATGATTTACAAGTAATTTGATATACATAGCCTTTGGTAATTTCAGGAGAGGTATCTCGTAAGCATTTTTTCAATGTGATCTTAACTACCTCAATAATATTTAAAGTTTCCAAACATTCTTGTAGTACTTAGTATATAAACATCACTTATTCCTTTGATATCTACATTCACATAAATACAAGTGTGCGCCGTATTTGTCAGGGTAAAGCAAATGAAATCGCGGAGAGAATACTAGGAACTAATTACGTCGGGTACAAAGTGATCTGTATTCTGTAGTGTGTTGTGTGATAACTATAGCGTATTTATTCCTGCTATCTATTTATTGCTGTTTCTCACATTCATGAATCACTGAGCCCAATTTTACTTGTCTACCAAGATAATATATTACGCAGAATTATGATCGTAGGGCGTGTTGTTGACTGCCAATGTTCTTGAGATAAATACTATTCACCTCTGAGCGAGTCGACAGTTTGCACACGTACAGTACAAGAAAGGCACAGTTTGGCCTGCGGTGGTCAAGAGGAGGCAACACATAAAATGAAATACCTCCGTCACCCTTGAACAGATTGTGGGAACAAAGTGCCAAGTTGCTTCTGAAAGTGCCCACCACTGGTTGTTCATTCATTCCATGGCATAGAGAGGGCCACTTGTAGGAGGCTGCCTCTTGCTGACCCAGCGTTGGCACTGACGGTCCATTTGACGTTTTTATTTATTTGTTTATTTGATGTTCACGTTTGCGATGTGGAACTTGGCAGTCTCTGGTCTTGCATTATTTGATCGTGCGTAGTTTTTAAAAAACACTTCCCGTTTTTTTTAAGGTTTACCAGTATACAAGTTGCTTATGGAAGATCGCTTTCTTAATTTTTATTTGTAACTTGAATTTGGTAAAAACCATAAAGGGTTATTTTGACGTGAATTGTCAGATAATATTTAACTATGTATATATATATTTTTTTTCATATTATTGGTGCCACTCGAATGTGTTCTCTTCAAGCATTTCGGTAATTGTTTGTGAAAAAGATTACAGTTTCCATGACCTGTCAGTCACGTCTGAAGAAGAAATATGTGAATGGGTTTCCATCCATACACAACTCTGTATTCAAGCCTTGATCCGAGCTATAAGATACATAGTCCAAATACATTTTTAGACCAAATCATTGGACACTGCAAAATATCGACGCATCGGAAAGGGAATCGATATATACAGAATGAAGCCGCCAGCGGGACCAGACCACTTCAGCCCAGTGGTATTGGAAACTTAGAAAAAATTAAAGCCAATGGCTTTGTTAATAAATTTATTTATTGGACTGTATACAGGTATATTAGCTCACCAAAGAAAAGTAGACGCGCGTACATGTAGGAGTCTGGTTATACAATTGTCCCTGAATCGAACGCTGGGCTGGTTACCCAATTTTCTCGATGAACCACCGTCATTTGTCAGGTGTTCCACAAGGAACTGTCTTCAGCCACGTTCTCTTCATCATCGTGTTAACTTATGATGTTAGCAACCTCACATTTCAGGCACATCAGAAATAATAATATATCCTCGCAGAAAAGCCTGTCGATGTTAAGGACATACATAATTTGGTATGACATCGTTTTGGTTCAGTATCTATATTATTTTGGTTCAGTATCCATATTATTATGTCGTTGAAAAATAGTCGGTTCCAGTTAAAAATCATATTTTGATGTTATTTGCTAATTATTATTTATTTTTTTTTTTTGCTGGTTGTGATGAGATGTGTGCGTACTAATGATGTTGCGACGTGTGTTGGAGGGAAACGAGGATTTTCGTTTGTAACCGTGCGTGCTTATGTGCCTATTTTGTGTCCAGTGCAACTGTGTGTCCCGATAATGGCGATGTTCCGAGAATGTTTTTGAGACCCCTCTACGGGACAGGCTCACAGGAGACAGGCAGCACATGACATTGAAGAGGAAGGGAGCATTTACCGAGAAAGAACTCGTGAAAAGTATTCGCCTTCAATTTTTAAACTACCAAAAGCAGAAGATGGTAAGATTAAAATGGACATCTTCACCTTCGGAGATTGAGAATACATTTAATAATAGGCCTGAGACAGTAGCGACGTCATCACTAAAAAATAAACAATTAAGAAGGGTATCGTATTCTGGTTGTTTCTTCTGGTTTAAAAAGAAACGGATTGTGTTTATAATTACACTATCTGATCTGAACCGATTACTATATCCGCATAATAAAAAAACTATGGAGATTACATTTTTGAAGAAATGGATGGAATTAACATTATTGGTTTCTTGTATCATTGAAGTCATATTTGTAGCTCCTTGATTCCTTATAGGCACGAAAAAATGCGGACGGACGGACAGACATAGCCATCTCAATAGTTTTCTTGTACAGAAAACTAAAAATGGGTGTAACCTAGTATATCAACCATCCCTTTGCTAAAGAAAATGTTTTACTGGAATATTGAACAGAATATAAAATTTAAGCTAAACGCCAAGCACGGGAACCTATGAGGTTATTCAGCGCCCTTTAACTGGAATACTTCTCAACAGAAATTCTTGTTTCTAAACAGAATTTCGATTTTTAAACAGTAATATTAATGCCCATCACACTTCAAATTATAATAGCCTGGTCGCACGTATAGGCTATTCTAAATTTGATGGCGCAACTAGAACGTTAAAGTAATACACGAAAAAATTCATTGCTGTTATCCTAGACCGATACGCTCTCATTTACTTCAGCTCGATTATAATTTGAAGTGTGATGGGCAATAGTATTATTGTTTTAAAATAGAAATTCTGTTTACAAATAGAATTTCTGTTGAGAAGTATTCCAGTTAAAGAGCGCTGAATGGCCTCATAGGTCCCAACGCGTGGCCTTTGGCCTAGATTCTATATTCTGTTCAGTATTCCAGTAAAAAAGATTCTTTAACAAGGGAATAGTTGATATACTAGGTTACACCCATTTTTAGTTTTCAGTAGGAAAACTATTGCGATGGCTATTTGTCTCCGTCCGCACTTTTGCTGGTCGCCCTCACATCTTAAAAAGTACTGAGGCTAGAGGGCTGCAAATTGGTATGTTGATCAACCACCCTCCAATCATCAAACATACCTAATTGCAGTCCTCTAGCCTCAATAGTTTTTATTTTAATTAAGGTTAAAGTTTGCCGTGACCGTGCGCCTGCAACAACACGTGCCACCAACGGGCCGTGGCTGAAAGTTTCATACAGCATTACACGCTGTACAGAAAACCCGATTGCGCTGAAGAAACGCCAGCGCATTTTTTACTTTGTTTTTTTAAACTGCCAATTACAAGGAGACATTTTTGGCTATTAGGTCAACGAATTATATTAGCAGACACTTTTGGGGTCCGGCCTTTCTGATTAATAACAAAGTCCGTTAAGTAACAAAGACCTTATGTTACAGCCTGCACTTGAATATTCTGAAGGTATCTTACAGCTAACAGTAATTCCACACAGCTCCTAACTCAAACTGACCTGTACTTTACGCTCACCATTCAATTTAAGAGATTTATCTAAAAATGTGTAACATCTACAGTGGTAGCAAAGGAAATAATAATCACTATTGGGTAGCTGATCAGTACAGAAGTCTGCTAAGGTTAGGTCCGTTTAGTTGAGGTGTTACCTTATTTTCCTTCTTATAAAATTAGTTGGAAGCTGGTTTGCATTTTATTTCAATTAATTAGAAAATAGACCGCCGTGCCATAGGGAACAGTGATTTGCGTTTCCCCAGAGACAAAAAAGCTGATGTCATTCACATTTATGCTCTGTTTATTAACTGCTTCGATCAGATCTGCCACGTATGTCACATGGGCAGATGAGGAACTTCGTAGGAAATGCGATAAGAGGTCTGCAACCCACCCCGATAATAATGAAATTACTGAAAGCATATGAAATGAGTGTTTGTTTTGGAGGGGAGACACGTATAAGGTGCGGTATACCAAATGTTTGGATTTTATTTCTTTTGTTGTGAAGGTTCTTCTTCTTGTGCGAAGAAAGGAACGGGATGGGTACTTTTTGTGTACCGTAATTGCATGGTTCTTTAGTTGATGTAAGCATTGAAACGGGTACCTGGTTTGTAGTCAAATATTACGACCCGGCAGAGGGTGACAAGAAAGAACAGCTTATGAAAATAAGATATTTTCTCCTTTATCCTAAGTGTGTGTTTTCAGTCACAGAACACGAGAAAGAAGTATATACGGCTATAAAGGATGCTTAGCATTTACTTGGCGATGGTGATGTAATGAGTTAAGCGCTAACAAGAATTGAAACTTTGTTGGTGTGACTGTATACTACAGTTGTATGGCTAATGTTTACTCAAAACACTCGATTGTTTGCATAAACATTATTACAGTTGTCATAATTCATCTCTCTCTCTCTCTCTCTCTCTCTCTCTCTCTCTCTCTCTCTCTCTCTCTCTCTCTATCACGTGATGGAAAGAGAAATGCAATACGATCCCATTTCAGTGTTTGGAGACACCCTAATGAAGATAACGCCTGCCAGACACAACTCATTACTTGCTTTTTTTTTTTTTTTTTTTTTTTTTTTTTTTTTTTTTTTTTGCTGCAAAGATTTTTTGGCCAAATTTTCCAGTTTCATTTTGACATGCAAACCTCATGATTCTCTTTTTTTCGACAGTTACAGAATCCTTATTGACTTTTTTTTATTTAACACATGGGACTTCCGAAAGTTACAAATGCTTATTGTCCAAAAGTGCAAAAGGAAAGCGATTCTGTTGCGAAGCTCTTTCTTTAGTCATGTGGATAGTTTGGGACGGCCCTTTGTTACTTAAGACTTGTTCTTTAGTTGTTTTATGTTAGCTGCATCACAGAAGAGAAATGGCCACCACATTCATTGGTTACTGTGTACGGGGTTCTCCGGGAGCAAGAACATGCGCTAGTATAAAGCCAGCATGACCTGAAACAAAGATGTTAGTCCCATTATTAGCGATCTTACACCTTCCGGGGTTGTGCCGTCAGTGGACTTCACGCGGTGCACTGTAGGCATTACGTAAGGTTCTTTGCAGCATCCCTTCGGCCCCTAGCTGCAACCCCTTTCATTCCTTTTACTCTACCCCGTTCATATTTCTTCCGTCTTGCTTCCCGCCCTCTGCTAACAGTGGTTTCGCAGTTTTTCCTCCTGGTACGCTTTTAAAATCTTTTCACTCGCAGTTTCCCTTTTAGCGTCGGATGACCTCATAGGTTCCAGCACTTGGCCTTAGGCGTAAATTTTATATTCCTTTCCATTTTATACCTTATGATTCTTTCTGCGTAAGAAGTTTCTCTAATACTTCTTTAATTGAAAAACAGAACTCTCTTACCTGCCACGTTTACCAGTCATTATCATTAGTCTGACCCTAGTCACTGGTACATGGATTAATAGGCCTAAATTTATCCTGCGAACTTATTTATATACATCACACGACGCGGTTTATTATGCAAAGAAGGCAACGTGTAGGCTTACGGAAAGTACAAGTCGCGCCGTGTGTTTATTTATCGATTTCGATTTAATATGCTTCGTTTATATGCTTTTAGTTAACCAACGTACGTTTATTTATATTCTTAGGTTTATCATGCAACGTAGTCGATTTTTATATTGCGTAAGTCGGTATAAATAGACGTAGGCTTTTTATGCAAATACGGTCAATTTATGTAGTTAGGTTTATTATAAACTATGGTATTTTTTATATTTATTAGCAAACTCGGATGTTTTTTACATCTGGTCGGCCAGTCCTTACCAAGCCGAACCTTGTCACAAGGTATGGCATTTTTAGAAACTCTTGTTGAATTGTATTATTATCGTTGTTATTGTGACCGGTAATCGTTAAAGTTTTTTCATTGTTTTAAGTATCAATAAAAACAAAACATCTTCGGGTAAAGGGTTTGTAAATAAAAAAAAAAAAAAAAACTGGTGTAGAGAAAATGAACGAAATGCTTAGGTGCGAGCTGGTCACACTTAGACTCTAGTTTCAAATACAAGCTTTTTCTAAGTGTATAAAAAGAAGACGCCAAACATTTGCCTGTACTGAACAAAGATATATTATTTTATGGCATAGTGATTGTTGCCTCTGTTTTTGATTATGTACCGCCAGTCCAATTACTGGTCGTTTTTACTGACGGCGCTCTTCTCGGTATCGTTTTTATAACTACAATAATATGTCGAACCTCATCATTAAAGTTTCATGACGTTGTGACAGCGAATGTCTTTGGAAACATCCAACTTAGGTTTATGAACTGATAGTATTGAACTTTTATAGATTATGTATGAAGCTGTGTGTGTGTGGTAGAGAGTAAAACCGTTTTTGCAGTAATGATTTGCTGTCATAATATGAACCCGAATTCAACTGGCAATGTTGTGTAATATTCATGCGGCGGTGTTTGCCTACATTATTCATTCATTGAACCGCAGTCTCGGCGGGGGAGTAGCATACTCAGAGAAAGAAAGAAACAGACAGTTTAAACGGTTTGCTTAAAAAGTTACTGTTATGTTCATGGTGTTTAGCCTGTGAGCAACAAGTTCAGCTCGACGTATCTTGCGTCTGTCAATGTACCGCATAAACTCTTGTTCATTTTAACTTAATCGTTTTAATGGTTGAGTGACTGTGTGTGTATGTGTGTGTGTGTGTGTGTGTTTTAAAGGGAAGAGAAATGCGGGTGGATGGATTTGAATCTTACTCTTGGTTAGAAAATTGTCAACGGTTGAATAGTTTTGGTACTTGTAATGGTTACATCATTTCAGTGGGAGTGTGAACTTAGGTTAATCGTGCAATATACATTTGTTTGCTGGTCATAAAGACATCGGCTTTCCAAGGAAGGAAGGACTTTGTAAGAGCGGGTTTTGCTTACGTTTAGCAAGTCGTTGTTGGTCTTTGTAATACGAGATTTGAGTTCGTGCAAGAAGGTAGGGCCAAGGCTGTCGTTTTTCACTTCGATCAGGCGCAATAATAATAATAATAATAATAATAATAATAATAATAATAATAATAATAATAATAGAATCAGAAACTCCTTTTAGTGACCTGCGTTTCTTAGGAATTTTGAAGTTCGTAATTATTAATGGTTTTCATTGACATTATTTTGGGTCTTTCATGTTTGATTTATTCATTATTGACAATTTTTTTTTTATATTTTCATTTCTTATCGTATAGGCCTATCCTTGCTGTCTGTAGTCTCATGTCTAGTTTGTTCATTAGTTTATGACCATCAGTCCCTCGTAGGGGAGTAGCGCCGTCAGTGTACCTCACGTGGTGCACTGTGGGCATTACTTAGAGTTCTTTGCAGCGTCCCTTCTGCCCCTAGCTGCAACCCCTTTCATTCCTTTTACTGTACTTCCATTCATATTCTGTTTCATCTTGCTATCCACCCTTTCCTAACAATTGTTTCGTAATGCAACCTCGAAGTTTTCTTCCTGTTACACCTTTCAAACCTTTCTACTCTAAATTTCCCTTTCAGCGCTGAATAACCTCATAGGTCTCAGCGCTAGGCCTTTAGCCTAAATTCTGTATTCCATTCCATGACCATCAGTCTACGTATAACGTGAAAAAGACAAGTAACTGCCTTATATATGCAAAGGACAAGACATAGGAAGGTACGGGGCGTGAAGACAGAAAAATTGAGGTAGTGGTTTAAATCATTAACAGTAGGTCTAGGATGGACAAATGCTTCCTTCCAAGAACCTCTTTTTGAAGTAGAATGCCTAAAAATGAATACAAAATTAGTTTCCTCTTTCCTTTGTGTTATTTATCCATTGTACATCACTCGCGTTTTCATTCGGTCGTATTTATTAGCCTTCATTTGTACATTTGTAAACCAGTGTGTTGTTTACTAGGAAAAAAATCTGCATGCGTTTTATCGTGGGCCGGTTAAAATGATATGTTGTTAATAATTATGTTTTCTTGTTAATCTTAAGGAAGGAAAATAGTCCACAGAGCGCAGGAATGAATATTTAATTATATTTTTTATTGATCTTAGGGAAGGAAAATAGTCCACAGACCGAATGACTAATTATTTTTATTTAATTATTTTTTTAATCATAGAAGGCGGATGCGTAACTTGAGATGCGGCAGCTATCACGCAGGTGACTTCTTTCATGTGTATTTATGACAGTATTGTAATGAGCCTTACATTTTTACAAAAATATTTATAAACTCATCCGTAAAGGCGTTCATTTTGCAGCATCTTGATATGACGTTCTTTGAAAATTGAAATTTACATATAATAATATGAGTACGCATTAACATATTCAGCATCTGGGGTTACTCGAAGCAATTTTTTCTTTTTATCTTGATAGGAAGGAGGCCATCTTTTCGGGCGTGTCCTTGTGGTCGTTTTTGTGTGTATACGGAATGTTTCACCAGCAGATCAGGTGACAGAATTGAGGCCAAAGACATACATTAGTCTAGTCCTCTTGACTAGTTTTTGCCGCGTATCGATGGAAGTATGCCGAATTGTCGCTCAGGATGCTTTTCCCCAAAAAATTTCAGTTTATGCAACCATTGCGATAGAAGGCCAGCGATCCAGTGCCTCTAGAATGTAGAATAGGCCTACTTATGCATATGGGAGCTCTTTTACCCGGAACTGCCTTAAAGGTCTGTTTAGGACTGTTTTTTTTTTTCTCTCTCTCTCTCTCTGGAAAAAGAAAAACCAGTTGACCGAATAGCCTATTTGAAATACATCTCTGTTAAAAGGGCATTAATATTTCTCTAAATGAACTTACCCACAGTAAACTCATTAAAACCCACAGTGAAATCAGCATAAATAAACATATATAAGGTTAAGCTTAAAAACCCACAGTGAAATCATTAAAAAGCATAAATAAACATACGTAAGGTTAAGCTTAGGATATTAAGGGATAATTTAATTAAAAATTTCACAATTAAATATTAGGGTAAATTGACTTTCCAGTAATATATTGCTTAATTCTATTTATGCCAGCTGTTCCGCGTTAGCGCCTAAGGATAGAATTGAAACCATTCATGGTTCTTCATAGAAAACCTGCCCAACGATTCAATTCTTTGATCACTTTTTAAAGTTAGGTTCTATGGTAGTGTAGCCTATTTATTTTGGTTTTGAGTTAGATTTAACGATAAGCATGAAAAATATTGTTTAAAAATAAAGTAATTAATATATATATTATATTATATATATATATATATATATATATATATATATATATATATATATATATATATATTATTTATATATATATATATATATATTTTTGGTGGATATTTTTTACTAGGCAGAAATATGCTAAATTGCTATATATGCCAGCCATACTCAGGAAAGTTTACGGCAATCATTTTTGACGAATGGATATACTAACGAACAATATAAGATGTTCAAGCTGTTACACTGGTAAAAAATTTATTTAATATCTGTATAGCGGTAATTGTTTCATTAACAGCTTGCGGCCAAGACGTAGTATGTTGACCATTTATTTTTTACCTAGTTTCATTATCATTACGGAAGCATTGAACTTGAACACTTTTTCTCCTTGTAGAGGGAGTAATACGGGCACACTTTATTGATATATTTAGATTTTATTTTATCTCCTATATTTGTCATCCACCTGTATGTGCCACCCACCTGTATGTGTCCACTGTCGTGCTGGCCTGACACTGGAGCACATGCTTGTGAATTGTGAATTTTATCATCGTGCGCGCCGTGGACGTCACCTATAAGGTAAAAATCTTTGCGAAATTTCAAACGGCGATTGCAGTGTTTTATAGTTAATGAAGTTTTTAAAAGATAAAAATTTATACAATTTTATGTTTAAGTTTTTCTGATTAGTATCATTATTTGTATAATTATGTTTATTATTATTTTGTGAGACCCGCGTAAATGCATTTACTGTGTGCATGTGTTCCAGTGCAAATTATATGTTTTCAGTTTTAAAATCATGTTCATTCGTCACAGCGCTGAATGACCTTATTGGTACCAGTGCTTGGCCTTTGACCTAAACGTCATATTCCATTCCATTCGATTCCTTTCCTTTCCTTCCTTTCGTATGTTTGTCATTAATTCAATTAACAACCTGTACTGGGCCGTTTTTACATATTTGTGGCAAATAACGTTACAGGAAATTATTGTTATGCTTCCCTCAAAGGACAAATAATACTCACTTCAGTTTACTCGAGTTCCCAAACCCAGCAAACATGAACAACAAAGGGGGTATATATTACCTGCCATCCGAACGTCACGCTTCTGATTACGAAGCTTACATAAACTTGAGAATATCATAAATAGAATACCGGTAAGCGGCTGTGGAGCCAATTGGCGACAATATGTCGCTGTAGAGTTTTAGCTAGGTCTCCTCGTAAGTTCTTTCCCCCACCACCCAACATTTATTCTCATTCTCTTGCCCATTTCTTTCCCCTTTAGTTCTTCTTTTTATTGTTTTTATATTTACCCCCGTACGTACCTATCTTGATTCCCCTCCCCCCCTTCTCTTTACGTGTAAGCAATGTACTGCTTAATGTCTACAGTGCGTTTCTTAAATATCCTTCGTTTTGATTTTCCAGGTTGCTCGTCGTTAGCCATTCTCAACCTCACTTTTCTTTAATTTTCTCGAAAGCAACTTGCTACTTACCTACTATTCACAATACTTGAATTTCCCACATTTTATTATTTCATGTTTCTCAGCAATATACTTTTTAATTTTGTCTCGGTCCCGACGTTTGCTTAGCTGTTGTCTGTCACGGTCTGTGGCAGTTAGAAAAAGTAGGTATTTTTCTAAAGAACGCGAGAAATAAGAGATTCATTATTATTTTCCTCGAACGGGGAAGTCAAGTGAGAAATTGAGGTGTGCTACCCCTTCCATACTACGCAAATTCCTTGATTTATTTATTAGATCAGTATGATAAATCTATATTATTACTCTGAGTTGTTTGGCGATGTAAATTATGGAAGGGACTTTGATAAATTTATATTTTTACTCTTAGTTGTTTGGCGATGTAAATTATGGAAGGGAATTTTTTCCTCTGCATGTTTACTTTTATTGTACGGGGATAAGTGCCACCACGGCCGCCACCTCTCTCTCTCTCTCTCTCTCTCTCTCTCTCTCTCTCTCTCTCTCTCTCTCTCTCTCTCTCTCTCTCTCTCTCCTTTTCATAAACAAGTGTTGTTTCGTTTCGTTTGAAAACCGCCCTTATTTTTAAACACGGCGGTAAAAAATCAGTAATAATGGGTGAAGATAGTATTTTCCCTCTCGCAATCTTGAGTAATCTTGTTTACGCTGCTGGCTTTGGCCAGGAAAAGTTTTGTTCCTGCGACGTAGATGCTGGTTTGAAGGTCAGGGCCTGGCCTAAAGGCAGTCTCCCACGCCACCATACACTGTTGGTCCGTCGTGTGTGTGTGTGTGTGTGTGTGTGTGTCTCTTACCTTGAATTACGTCTTAACCTAAATGTATGGGTGTGGTAAACAAGAAACGGGCTGCCGTTGAATCATCGCAAGAAAAATATTTGTAAGAGGAAGTATTGTTTGGAAATCTATTTCTTAGAAGGAGAATGGTGCCATTAGTATGCTGAGGTTAATCTTTTGCGCTCATGAGATCGATGCCAGAAGCGATTATTCGGAATGTTGAAATTTTGAGAAATTATGCTCTCACTCGTAGATATTTTAAGTCATGAATGTCCACGCAGTATGCCAGATAAATTTCCTACCTAGCATGCAGAAGTGTTTTGACTGCAAAGATCGTATGGCGTCATTTGGTAGTGCATTCAGATGAAGATCGTGTGCGACAAGGCTGTTTGCTCTCTGTTGGTGGAAAAAGGAAGGTGTGTCTTAAGTTGACTCAGCTGTGTTCTTATTCCCCTATGAGCAATTGTCGTTAAATTTGCTGTTGGACCTCCTTTTAATAAATAGGATCATGTACAGTATGTGCTTGATGTATATATAGTGGTTGGTTCAAGTTGCAGCTTGGATCCCCTTTGTATCTTGTTTTGACCGAAATATTTATTAGAACGTCAGAGAGAGAGAGAGAGAGAGAGAGAGAGAGAGAGAGAGAGAGAGAGAGAATTATTATGGCTTCATTGTGGATGGCTAATCCAAGACGCGCAGTCAGTCTGTAATAGAAGACGTCAGAATTGATACTTGCTTTTTCGTTCATATTGTCCTCCAAAGTTGTATCCAGTTCACTAACTACGAAGCGTTTATGCCCGCATATGGAACAGTAAGAAGAATATTAACCTACTGAGGAAGATTAACATGCTTCAGAAGATTGGAATGGAGATAATGTCCATATGTGATTAAGAGTAACTGAAAGAAACTGTAGAACTAAAACGAAACGGGAATGAAAGGAACAACTGCCGAAGTCAAAATGGCGAACAACGATCCTAATTAATAAGGGAAATCCAATCCATTAGGGAGGCATTCGTCGGGAAGGTTCAAGAATTTGTCGTGCGTAATGCTCTACTGATCCTCAGTACGCCGTGTATAAGCAGTCTTCGATAACGGGATTGACGTCAGAGTTGTGAGAGTGCAGAACTGGAAAAAAAAAAACGTTTTATCTGCTAATTGACGCCGCATAAATCCTCAGCGGCCTTGGAGAGAGAGAGAGAGAGAGAGAGAGAGAGAGAGAGAGAGATTAAACGCTGCAAAAAACTCGTTTTTAAAATTACTGAGGAATTGCATGCGCGCTTGCACCCAAACATAACACAGCAGCGAGATGTGCAGCATTAAGCACTGTCTGCATTAAACAGAGAGAGAGAGAGAGAGAGATTAAAGGCTGCAAAAAACTAGTTTTAAAATGACTGTGGAATTGCATTCATGCTCCCAAAAAATAGCACAGCAGCGAATGTGCAGCATTATGCGCTTTCTACATTAAACAGAGAGAAAAGAGAGAGAGAGAGAGAGAGAGAGAGAGAGAGAGAGAGATATTAAAAAGGTGTAAAAAAAACGTAGACTGATGATTACTGAGGAATTGCATTCATGCTTACTCCCAAACACAACACAACAGCGAGATATGCAGCATTAAGCACTATCTGCGTTAAACGGTCCTTAGCTCATTTATTTATTTGACCTTTTATGGGCAATCTCGTTGTCATTCGTGTATGAGGATTCAAACATTTTTTGATAACCCGACCTAACACCATTTACGCTGTCTACACATTGTATTGCTACTCTAAAACAATTCTTGTGTTTTAATAAATTATTTACATTTTTATCTGTTCATTAATTTGTAAGGCCATTTTTTCTTTTCCAATAACTGATCTGTTCTTTCAGTATTTCCAATGACCTTCTGTTACTTCTGTTACTTAGAAGATTGAGTTTCAAGTCAGTGGCCTCCGTTAGCTTGTTCCATTGTTTGATATTACTTGGTCTTGTCGTTAAGTACTTGCACAGTTTTTCAGTGTCTAGAATACTGAGTATCATGAAAAATGAATAGTAATTAGCCTGGAGAAATTTCCACGGCTACATTTAAGTAAGGTCATCAACATTTCCATTAAATACCAGATTGTTAATACAAAGAGAATGCAACTCTCTTTAGAAACGCACATTTACCAAGTTGCCTTGGTGAGATTTCAGTGAAATGTAATCACAAACCTAGCAGAGAGATCCGACCACATCCATCATCACAAGAAGTAAACGCAAACTTTCTGCGTAAATGTAAAATAAATAAGAAAAAAAAAATTCATGAAAATAAAGGCGTATTGAACGGCTGGATGGTTTGGTGGCCACCAGTACTAGTGGCGGTGGACGAGTAACACATTTAGATCAATTATGACCATCCTCTCTCTCTCTCTCTCTCTCTCTCTCTCTCTCTCTCTCTCTCTCTCTCTCTCTCTGTAGTAGCGGGATTCATTATTCGTACTCATGGCCTCCTAACCTACGCAACTGTCTCCCTTGTTGCGTTTCAGACATGGCTTACAAGCGGTGCACGAATGATTGAAAAACGGGCCAGACAAGTTCTGGGATATTCTGTCAGATTAGCGAAGATGAGATGCCATTGGTTATTTCAACGACTGCATTACAAGGGGGAATTTTATGCTAGTTCTGGTACCTCGCATCTAGTTCAAAGTCTTGATCTGAAAGGCGACTTTACTCCCTTGCTGATCTTAGTGATTTGGGTGAAACTACGAAACAAAACAATGATGTAGACGTAAGGCAGCATCAGAAAATTTCAAGTCTAATCCGGTCAGGACCTACACCCCGTTTTTTACTTTTCACTTGAGGAAATTGTGATAAGTGAATCACGTACAAAAGTTATTATAATCATATATATGTATATATATATTATATATACATAATATAATATAATATAATATAATATAATATAATATAATATAATTACTAACAAGACCCTCATTCAAAGTGGATGATATCTAGTGGTGATATTTATTAAAAAAAGTTACAAGCTTTCTTGGATGAACAGTCCTCATTTTCAGGTATATGTATGAGTATGTGTATGTAGTGCAAATGTTATATCTTATTTGTTCCTTGATTATGGACCTCGCCTCACCAGCGGGAAATCCGAATTAAATCCCACAGGGTAAACGTCTTTGGCTCGTATCTTAGAAAATCCATTGTGCCCCCGTTGACCTACGTTTTGAATAATTTACCAGGGGTTAGGCGACTATAGTGGGTTGTCGCCATGTCTGAAATGGCCATGAAACCACTAGCTTTCCCAAAATCGTAGTAAGAATAGGAAAATTATACCTTTATATATTATATATATATATATATATATATATATATATATATATATATATATATATATATATATATATATATATTTTATTTATTTTCCTGATGTTTAGGCTAAGTGGTTAACGGCATTGCATTGGCAGACAGGAGGCCAAGATCGGTCTAACGTGGTTGAGACGTGCTTGGGATTCTTTCCCGAAAAATCCATTGTACCTCAGTTGACCTAAGTAATGAATTCCAGCTGATGGTTAGTAGGCTGTGGTTGATTATAAAAAGGACAGAGAAGGGTATTTGGCTTGGAACTTCATTCCAAACAAGACTTGATGACATTCTCTAGAGCCACTTACGGTATTATAAAGGCGTATTTTACTTTTACCTCCTTAATTTGGGGATCGTTCCCGAGACAGGATAAGACAGCTCTCTCTCTCTCTCTCTCTTAGCTTCATCTTTTCCCCCTAGTTTTTCGTGACTGCTGTATAGATCGTAATCTTGGCTTAAAAATCGACATTATTATTATTATTATTATTATTATTATTATTATTATTATTATTATTATTATTATTATTTATAGCAAAATTTCAAGGTTCTTCCTTATACAAACAAACGAAGACTTATTTAAGACCATTATCACGAAGACAGGTTTGGTGGAAGAACGTTTATGTTTGTCATTTTTTGAGAGACTGGCAATGTTTTTGGGTAGTTTTTTTTTTTTTTTTTTTTTTTGCTAGGCCTCCAGTAAATGGCAGTAATATAAATAAGGTATTATTTGCTTAGTATCTGTTCTGGCATAAATCTATTTCCTTTTATATTTTTTTCCAAATTATTCTCTCGAAGTCAGGAAACTCAAAATAAAAGATGAGAAACCGGTAGACATGTATACTGTATATGCATAATATAAATTGTATATTGCTATATACAGGGAACTTTCGCGAACTTGATCAGTTCAAGTTCGCGAAAGCTTCCTGTACATAACAATATACAGATTATATTATGCATATATACTGTACAGTACATGTCTACTGGTTTCTCATCTTTTATTTTATGTCCTTGAGATTCCTGACTTCAAGAGAGAGAATAACATACATACTCTACTACTGTGGACGGTATTTTTTCATTAAGATCACGAGAAAGCGATGATATCAAAGAATTCTTTATATTATACTATTAATAGGAAATAGTTTTATTCTTAGCCGAAAACAGATTTGTAGTTGTTAATCTTGAATATATAATCCAAAAGAATCTGATGCCAACGAGAATGGCAAACAAATACTTAAATTTATTCTCGGAAAGACGGCGATCAATTTATTCAGCTTCTATTTATTTATTTATCCTTTTATGTACCTTGAGGGGGTGAGGAGGAGGGGTATACCATTTTATATACCTTGAGGGGGTGAGGAGGAAGAGTATACCATATTGTCTTAGGGTTGAAATTCGGTCAAATTGTTCTCTGATAATATAGATGTAAGATTCCATTTATATACATACAGTTTTCCGTTGGAGTAACTATCGATAAAACAGCTGGTCCTTATTTAAGCGTGTGGAAAGGTTCCTTGATCCTTTCGAGACTGTACGAAACGTCCCTAGGGTCGGGAATTGCCGTCCTCCAAGTTTGGTCGGCCTCGCTGACCAGTGACCTTAAGTAAGTATGCAGAGTAATGATCCCATGAGGCTAGCGTTTAGACGGGACTTACTGTCCTTCGAGTCGGGACATGGCGATCATTTACTATAGGTTCAGTAATAACAGCTGCAACAGCAGAAGCACCAAGAACGACGACAATAATAATAATAATAATAATAATAATAATTAAGAAATCGGGGAAGAAGAATAAAATAAAACCACACTGCTCTAGAGACCCCAGCGCGGCCTCCACATCACGATGCCACTCCCCTCAGACGGCCTCAACCACGCCCCCATGTTCTCGCCCCCGCCCCCCTTCTCCCCTGTCCTCGCACCTCTCCCACTCATACCCCCTCCCTCCATCCCTGACTCTCCCCCTCCAGTCTCCCACCATCCATGTCTCCTTCCTTCACCTAACTCCTGACCAACTACTGGGATGCTCACTCTCTTCTCCTCTCCTCTCCTCTCTTCTCCTCTTCTCCTCTTCTCTTCTCTGCTCTTTCCGTCCCAATAGTCCTCTGATCACCCCATGTTGAATCTCTCTCTCTCTCTCTCTCTCTCTCTCTCTCTCTCTCTCTCTCTCTCTCTCTCTCTCTCTCTCTCTCTCTCTCTCTCTTTTCAGCCTGCTTGATCGTCCCCCGCAGACCCTAGAGAGAGAGAGAGAGAGAGAGAGAGAGAGAGAGAGAGAGAGAGAGAGAGAGAGTATTCATTCTATAACCCCTATTCAGAGGTGGTTGTACAATTAGGTGGACGCATGTTCGCCAACACTACCATCCCCACGAGGAGATTTCGGGGAACCAATATTTTGGGATACCATGGGACATGTTATATTATTTATTGATGTTGTCACTTATTGTCACTGTTGTTGTTGTTGTTTGCTCTTTATCCCTTACTACTTTAGTTGGGTGAAGTTTACACTCGTGTACGTATGTATAGCCTATATGTGAGTTTATAGTATTACGGTTACATAAGAAGGATGAACAGAATGGGATAAAGCCTCGGGTAGAACAATCATTATAAAAGGCAAGAAATATTGGGAGCGTGAAGTTGTTCCCAACCTGGTAGATATTTATGGTATTTTTCACATTGAGTGTTATTGTTCTTCTATCATTTCATGCATTCAGCGATACGATTTGATTTATTCACTGTTATGCTACCATGGCTAGGCATGTTGTCTACACGGTTGTGACGCCAGTTTACACAATCAATCAGTCAATCAATCGTCTACAGAGAGCTTACCGATGATTGCTGGATGGGTGTGCATGGACACCATCATTGCAATAAAAACAATCATATCTTCAGTTTTAAGTCCTACCGTTGTATGTCAGTATGATTGTGCTATTAAAAAAAATATCCATCTTTGAAATAATTTTGTTATATTTTGTAGGATTGTGATGGAAGGAACCACTCAAGAATGAGTCTTATCCTCCCTCCTCCCCCCCAAAGCGGAGAGAGTGGAAGGTGTAAAACGCATAGGTAATCCAGAATAGGAAAAATAAATAATTTTCTAGCTGAAAAAATTCTTTCTTTAAGGAAACTGGGGAAGGGAGTCTTAGAACCCTAGTCTTTTGTTTATAAATTAGGTCACTTCTTTCAGTAAATATTGTCAAATGGATCGTGTTTAACCTTTTGGGTGGTTCGATTTGATATTTGGGGGGAGCCGCTCACACTGAAAACTATGAAGAAAATAAGTTTGATATTGGGATTGAGATTTCATCTGTACTTTTTTTTCCTTTTATTGAGAAAATCTGTACTTTTTTTTCCTTTTATTGAGAAAATTTACATAGTTTTTTGCACATAGTTATCCTTTATAGTATTTTTTTATATAAAAATATTTTTGACTACTGTATATATACATACTTTTTTTTATTTGTTAGTTGTCACAATGTGGTTAATATATCATTTACATCTACGTACCTAAGTCATCAATACAAATGTTACTCCCATTTCTGGAGATGAACATATTCTCTAGTAAAAAATAAATGACATTTATCCTCAAGTGCTTTCAACAATATAAATCTTGTTTTGAACATTCTACTTTTTATAAATGAAATCATACGTAACTCATCTGCTAAGGGCATTGCTTTGTGAAGATACCAAATTCCAGTTATATATTCACTTATTAATATCATTGTTGTATTTTTATCCTTTTTTTTTTAATGGGCTTGAAAATCTAGTTTTAAAACCTTTATAAAACTTACTGTATTGATATTCATTAGTACTGGAGGACACGAGATTGTGATTAAGTAGGAATTTGGCAATCAAGGAAGAGCCTGTTAAGATTGTCTGTAAAACAGAAGTTTTAATTTTGTTGGAGTTGGCATTGAATGTCTGCGGCCGATGTCAGTAAAAGCAAATAGAGATTTTGTTTTATCTTTTTTTTTTTAAATGTTCAGTGTAAAATATACATAGTCTGGAGTTGCAATTTGGCATGAAATTTCCTGTAACAATGTTACTCAGTACTTCACTTTAAACCTTAAATTTGTTTTTTTCTTTATTTTTATTTGAAGAATATCATACAACATTTACCTTAATAACAATTTTCTTTAATCTGTAACCATACACAATACTTAGTCATTAACAGTCAAAATGTTTTTGTAACAAACAGAGATTTGATTGAAGCTCGCACTAAACACCAGTTACAGTGATGTCGGCTGTTGGTATTTACCGCCAGCACAAGAAAAAGTTTGTTGATATTTTATTAATGGCACCACACCTATGAATTTTCAACGTTACTTTTATCGGAAAGTTTGACGACGTGTATAATTTGAGAAGTGCTCTCCTCCCCTCCCCGCCCTCCCCGCCCTCCCCCACATATATTTGGTATGTTGTTTACCGATTTTTTTTTTTAATCTGGATAAACTGACTTCGTTAAATTACATTTGACCTCGAGATTTACTTAGACGATGGCTTCCTTGAAATCATTATATTGTTAGGATTTGTTTTGGATTTTTATTTAATTGGTTTTCAGATAAAAACGGGTAAGAATGTTTGAGCGTCAGTGTTAGCCATGTGTGTATACGTGTTGATTTGTACGTGTGTGGTTGTTGAATGTGTACATGTACGGTTTCAGATTCAGATTGTTATTATTAGTAAGAATAAACATAGTTCCACCTTTGAAGATTATTTTTAATTTGTCTTCGGCGTCAGTAAGCGTAGAATGTTAAAAAAACGGAGAATCGAAGTTCGAACGACCATTAAACTTTGATATCTAACACTCAAGACTAATGGCGATCATAACATTAATAAGTGGTCTCTTCCTTATGTACAGTATTTCTGTTACTTTCTAATAAGCACCATATTCTGGGGAAGTTTGAATTTCAAGTCAATGGCCCCTGTGGGCTTGTTTCATATGAATAATAATAATAATATCCTCTAAATAATAATAATAATAATAATAATAGTGCGTTTTTATATTCGATTAAAACGGCGATTGGTGGTGGTGATGGCAAGTTACAATAGAGGGAGCCGGGTCTAGTCAGTCGCCAGGTACGCCGACTCTGACGCCATAGGGGGGAAAAAAATGGCGGCCAAGACCGTGTTGCGTCGTAATAGGTGTTCCTTTACATTCACAAGAAAGCGCCAGACCGTAGCTGCTGGTGGTGTGGCTCGTGGGCCTAGAAAACCGGTATTAGGGTACAGTGTTGTTGTTGCGGCGCCACACAATACACACACACAGATATACATACACACACACCGACGCGCACACACACATACATGAGAATTTTAATTGAATTAGAGGAGTTTCTCATTTTTTTGCACACCTTTACTTTTAAGTATTTGTCATTATCTTTATTAGATGCCTACCAGGTCATAAATGACTTAAATAAATTATCAGTCGCTATCATAGCTAAGCAACTGACATCCCGATGAGCAATTTTTATTGCTCAAAATTAATGTAGAGGTGATGAAAATTCTCTCTCTCTCTCTCCAAAAAGTTGGCTAAGGAATGATCAGTAGATTATTAAATAACCTTACGTGTTTTTTTGTGGTGCTTCATGGAAAGCCAGGGATTTTTTTTTTTTTTTGTAGCAAGGGCAATAAGGAGATTTGATTGGCACACAAATTCTGCTGTTCATTATCCTTATACTGCGTTTCTTGTAGGCAGCATGTTTTTTTTTATATTCACGTTAATATCTAAGCAGTTTTTTTTATATATATCATATATATATATATATATATATATATATATAGTTTATATATATATATATATATATATATATATATATTATATATATATATATATATATATATATATATATATATATAATGATATTTCCTATATATATATATATATATATATATATATATATATATATATATATATATATATATTGATTTAGATCTTTCCTGTATGTAACACCGATGAACTTGATTTAGACTTGCCGTCTTCCAGCACGGAAGCTGCAGAATGAAGGTACCTTTGTCTTCCAAACATTGGGTCGGTAGCTACGCAATATATTTATTGGTAGGATATGTGATTCGACCCTCTCTTGTATTAGCGTTATTTGTTATGGCATAGGTCCACTGGCCGAAATTAAATTCATATTTACAGTGTTTATTTACGCTGTTGTTGTTTATTTACGTATTGTTGTTTATTTACGATATTGTTGACGTATGGTTAAATTGGTGATCGTTTTGTCAAGACTTATCTATGTCTGGCGTTTTATTATGATGAAACTTCTCCTAAAAAAACTTTAATGTTGTAGTGGAGTAATTACACAGTGGTTTTTTCAGTGTAAAATATTAAAACTGAAAATTTATAGAGATTTCGAACAAATAATAAGCGATGTGGATTAAACTTTTCCATGCTGATCTTGCTATGCTCCTAAATGACATTATACGGTACTTAATGTTAACCTTCAACCCCCGGTTATCTTTTGTTCTAGCACTTGGAAAACATGATCTGTTATTATTGGCAGACAACTTGTTATTGTTTGGGAGGCCTCTTCTAGCTGCAGGGATTTTATTACTAGTGTCAAATGCCCCTGGTCATTGGCTTGGCTGCTGCTGGAATATTGGTCTATCTTTTGGATGTGTGGAATCTCCTAGCATCTTTATTTTCTGTTTCTTTTTTTTCGTAATAATTGCAGTGAGTTCTTTTGGCCATTGTCATCAATATGTTTGGCCGTTTTTCCTACGTAATATTTCGATGGGAACCTCCGCTCTCATGGAGTTGGCATGTTGTCGATTTGCAGCAGACTATCAGCATCCGCATTTTGTCGAGACGGCTGTGGTAACTGATGCCGTTGCCCTCTGCTGGTTTGTAGAGACTAGAGGTTTGCGTCAGGCTGCTTAACCCCTTCGCCACCTTATTCGTGCTCTCGCGGATTTCCTTGGTTGTCAAATGTATCGTCTTTTGTGATTTCATTCGTCACGAATAGGCCTTCTCCCCTTAGGGGTGTAGTGCTGTCGGTGCACCTCAGTTGTTGCACTGTAGACATTACTTTTCAGCGTCCCTTCGGCCCCTAAATGCAACCTCTTTCATTCCTTTCACTATACCCCCTTTCTTATTCTCCTTCTTTCATCTGACTTTCCGCCTCTCCAACAGTTGTTTCAAACCTCCTTACTGTCAATTTCCCTTTCAGCGCGCTGAATGACCTTATAGGTTCCAACGCTTGGCCTTTGGCCTAAATCCTATATTCTGTTATTCTGTTCAGTAGGCCTTCTGTTCTTTCCAAGTTTATGTTGATGCATCTGCTCATGTTATATTATAAATTTTTGTCTATTCCAAAAAGCTGTTGAATATAGAACATAATGGTCATGAATATTTCATTATTGAATTTTTGCTTTTATATATTGAGTTTTTGCCTTTGCTATAAAACTATATTAAATTTAGAACATAATAGGCATGGATATTTCTTATACTTGATTTTTGCCTTTTCCACAAAACTATTGAATACAGAACATAATGGTCATGAATATTTCTTTCTTCCTTCTCATCGTCGTGGTCTCCGTTTTAAAGGGTTTTACTTCTTATTTAATGGTGACAGAATTTAGTGTGGTAAACCACTAAGGTTTTTACTTCTTATTTACTGTGGTGATAGAATTTATTGTGGTAAGCTTTTACGGGATATTCGCGTTCAGTGGGTAGCCAGCCAGTTAGTGTAAGCTGGAGGTCAGTGACACCCGTGTTTATATTTAGTGCTGTAGTGGCCAAGTGCGAACCAATTGTGCCATTGTCAGCCTTTTCCAAGATCATGAGAGAGAGAGAGAGAGAGAGAGAATCTGTTTTTTAGATCTTGTTTTATGAGACTCTTCTCAAGTGATGTTAAAGCCTCATTTATCTTGCATCAACTCGGGTAATAGGGTCTTTTTTTATAACAGCTAAGAAAATAATTGTATATTTAAGAGTAGGAGTTTTTAATGTTTTCTGGCATAATTCACGCTTGTATTTTGTTGACTTTACAAACATTATGTTACAGTATTTTTGGCTCTGTCATTTTTTGAAACATAAATGTTAGGATTATATGGAGAACTTGCTACGCAATTTAGTATGTACTTTTTTCCGAACGTTATAGTCGTTTCTCTTCGGCTTGTGTGTGTGTGTGTGTGTGTGTGTGTGAGTGAGATAGTGAGTGTGTTTCGGATGCTTTTCTTTATTTTTTGCTTACGGTAAAAACATATAGCTATTTTTTTTGTTTCTATTTCTTAAGTTTCTTCATACTGTGAGATGAAAGACAAATTATCTCCTGAGGGAGGGTCGTGTGTCAGCCGTTCACATCCCTTTTGTTTCTCTCTGTTTCAGTCGTTTCATTTCGTTCTGTTTCAGTACCGACCATAAGGAAGTGATCATTCTTGTTTACAGTAGAATGTCTTATATTACAGCCCCTTGCGTCTTTTAATGTTTTGTGTTATCGTTAGTGGAAGCTAATGCCCCAAGTTGTTTAAGAAATATCTTGTAACTTTTCCTTCTCATGTGTCATATTCTTATGTTATCCGTATTGAATGAATAAATACTTGCACCAGAACACTTTCGTGCAAGGTTTCTTTGTCCACTCGTGTTACAATCGTTTCCTGTTAGAGGCACATTTGCTCTGTCTGGGAAATATTGATTTTGACTTGCAATTTCTGTTCATGTTCTTTTGACTTGATTGGTGACTCTTAGTTCATCGTTTGGAGGAATTATACTCCCGAGTTTACCCTCATGAGTTTGAAGTTGGAGGAGAAGAGAATTTGCAGATTGAAGACCATAGTTGCAGCGGACGTTTCGTAAAGTTTCGCGACAGCACCGGGGAACGGGAAATGGGTGTTTCTTTCGTGGTGTGAGAGTGTTGCATCTCCCTCCTTTCCGCCCCTCCCTCCTCCCTCCACCTCTCCCTCCTCCCCACCTCTCCCCTACCCCCTCCCCCTCTCAACTTCTTGTTCCCGTACTCCCTTATTCTCTGCTTTCCCCTGCGAAGCCGTGGGAAAAGATCATCTCTTTCAAATCCCATACGGCCTTCAGACAGATGAGCCCAGCGGCCTTGCCAACTGACTGCAAGTCATCGGAGCACCGGCATTCCCCCTTCTCTCTCTCTCTCTCTCTCTCTCTCTCTCTCTCTCTCTCTCTCTCTCTCTCTCTCTCTCTCTCTCTTCGTAGTGCTCTATTTTCAAAGCGGACGAGGAAGGCCGATATGGGCGCATACCCTAAACATCCAGCGTGGCTACGTTGACCCTAGCATTGAATTATTTAGCAAGTTGTTAGTCGACTGGTTTGGGTCGCAGCTGTGGTTTATGTCAGTAGAAGAGGGAAAACGGCTGACGGCAGTGTTCATTACTGTGTTAAAATATTTACGGTTAAAACTTGACTGCCCTGGCGAGTTAATATCTTCATCCCACCGAGGTAAAACTATTAAGATAAAAACTTTCCTTGTTCACTTTATGCGCTGATGGTTCTTGTATCTCGGCCATTTAGCTCTCTCTCTCTCTCTCTCTCTCTCTCTCTCTCTCTCTCTCTCTCTCTCTCTCTCTCTCTCTCTCAGTGATATTAGGAATTTATAAATGTTAGGATTGCTGAAACCGAGGATGGAGATAGTTTCCATTGTGTACTTCCTCTTTCTCGGGCAGTTGTATTTTTTATTTTATTTTATCTTGTAATGTAACAATTTTGTTATGCTTTTGTCAGGGTTTTCACATGTGTTTTATTATACTTATTGTGAAGCCTTTTATTAGTTTGCTCTGTTTCTTATACTACTACTACTACTACTACTACTACTACTACTACTACTACTACTACTACTACTACTATTATTATTATTATTATTATTATTATTATTATTATTATTCCACGAGAAGGGCAAAACCTCGCAGTGCAGTTTTCTGAGTCAGGGTTGGGAGGCCCTTATTAAATTCGGCCCTCAAGGCAAGGTTGCAAGTCCATTATTAAACTCGCCTTCTAAGCGACTTTATACTCTCGTTGCACCTCTTGACGTCACACAATCATTGCTGCTTCCCTTGCTGTATTGCTTCTGCAGACGTCATGCACTCGCTGCATCCCTTGAATTCCTGCACTCACTGCACTTCTTGAATTCATTCACTAATTTCATCTCTTGGCTTCATTCACTCGGAATTTCACCTCTTGACTTCATTCACTCATTCATTTCATTTCTTGACTTCATTTACGCATTTGATCTCTTGACTTCATTCACTCATTCATTTCGTCTTTTGACTTCATTCCCTCATTTCATCTCTTGGTTTCATTCAGTCATTTCATCTCTTGACTTCATTTACTCAGTTCATCTCTTGACTTCATTTGCTCATTTGATCTCTCGATTTCATTTTGTTCATTTCTTCTCCTGGCTGCATTCATTCATTTCATTTGTTGACTTCATTCGCCCATTTCATTGCTTGACTTCATTCACTCATTTCATCTCTTGACTTCATTCTCTCATTTCTTCTTTTGACTTCATTTGCTTATTTCACTTCTTGACTTCATTCGCTCATTTCATCTCTTGACTTCATTCGCTCATTTCACCTCTTGACTTCATTCTCTCATTTCGTCTTTTGACTTCATTCGCTTATTTCATCTCTTGACTTCATTTGCTCCTTTCATCTCTTGACGTCATTCGCTAATGTCATCTCTTGACTTCATTCACTCATTTCATCCCTTGACTTCATTTGCAAATTTCATCTCATGACTTTATCATACACTCGTTGCATCTGTGACCTCCCACATTCATTGCATTTCTTGACTTCACCATAAACTCATTGCATCTCTTGACTTCATTCACTCATAACATCTCTTGACTTCATCATATACTCATTGCATCTCTTGACTACATCGTACACTCATATCTCTTGACTTCATTCATTCATCTCATCCTTCGTTGATTTCATTTGTTCATCTCATCTCGTGACTTCACCTTACACTCATTACATCTCTTGACTTCATCACACACTCATTTCATCTCATGACTTCATCGTACATTAATTTCACCTCTTGACTTTATTCGCTCATTTCATCTCGTGACATTATTCACTCATTGCATCTCATGTCTTGATTCACTCATTGCATCTCCTGACTTCACTATACACTCATTTCATCTCTTGACATTATTCACGCATTGCATTTCTTGAACTGGGTTCACTCATTGTATCTCCTGACTTTACCATACACTCATTTCATCTCTTGACATTATTCACTCATTTCATCACGGGACTTCGCCATACACTCATTTCATCTCATTCAAAACAAAAGTAAAAGAGTGGATATTGATTTGGCGAGTTGTAAGCAAATTTCTGATTACAATTATTCTGGCACAAAACCTCAAGTCGAACAACGTGCGAGCGAGACAGATGCATATGTCGTCATCTCCCATATTTCGTATCAGTTTTAAGTAGTATAAAAAGCTGCGTGTATGAGTATCAACATCTTTTAACTTAAAGAGAAAGTACCCTGGAGTAATTGGTGTTAGTAGTCATTGTTATCGTTGGAACTGTGTTGGTTGGAATGTACCGCCTAAAGGGGCTGTCGACTTTACTTTTTCGACCTGTTTTGTCGGGAATCATGTGATGCTGTACCAAAGTTGTGCCAAAAACAACGCCACCAAGTGGTAAAAGGGGAAATCGTCGATTCGTCTAATTATATATATATATATATATATATATATATATATATATATATATATATATATATATATATATATATATATATATATATATATATATATATATATATATATATATATATATAGTGGATACGGTATATGTATGTATGTATATATATATAAATATATATATAACTATATATACATACATAATTATATACAATGCATTTAACGTCTCTCTATTGAAATGTCTTGTAGCTCACAGTTCAATTCTTTGCCAGATAGCAAAGCGTTAGAATGTAAACATTGTGGAGAAATCATGGCAGTAAACATTGTTTACAGGACCATTAGTTCATGCATAGGTCATCAGCGACAGTGAAATTTTTGCATTGTTCCATATGATTCCGTCCTCGCTTGTGATTCGAACCAAATTCTTTCGTGCGCGTTATGAGAGAGAGAGAGAGAGAGAGAGAGAGAGAGAGAGAGAGAGAGAGAGAGAGAGAGAGTCTGCGAACGAGTGCGCACTAGAGAGTTCAGTTAGGTCGTTTAACGTTATAGGTGTGAACATTGCTTGCTGCAAGAGGAGACGATTAGGGGAGGGAGGGAGGGTTGCTTGCTTGCTTGCTTGCTTGCTTGCTTCCAATGGACAAATGATATCGAAGGGGTGATGTTTGAGAGGGGATCAGGGAGGGATGGAGGGAGGGAGAGGGGGAAGGTGAGGGAGGGAGAAAGGAGAGGAGTCATGAGAATGGGGGTAGGGCACTGAGGCACATGAGATGGCAAGACTTGACGAGGCTCAGTTGTGGAAGAGGCGAAAGCCTAGTAGTGGAAGTTTTTATTTATTTATTTATTATTTTGTGGGGTGTGTGTGTGCGTGTGCGTGTGCGTGTGCGTGCGCGTGTGCGTGCGCATGTCTGGTCCGTATGCCTGTATGGAGAATAAAGGGCAAAGCGAAGGTACCGCCAGAGAGATGTGCAACATGGAATCAGAACGCCGCATAATCCCATTGATGACAACTCCGACCGTTACCCCACGGAATTTCATATTAAATATCTACTCTTTAGGAAGTCAGCCGTTGATGGTGTGTTGGGGGGAGGGTGAGGAGAGAAGGGATGTTTGTTTGTTTGTCCATTCCCCACCCCTCCCCCTTTATCAGCTCGCCCACCCACGGTTGTACTTTTGGCTCGATGGCAGTTGTCGGCTCTGATATCAATATAGGGCACACCTGCTCCACGGCCACAGGTGCATAGGATTGTATGATGATGTACGAGAGAGAGAGAGAGAGAGAGAGAGAGAGAGAGAGAGAGAGAGAGAGAGAGAGAGAGAGAGAGAGAGAGAGCGTTTGTTTAACAAGCTCTGTATGAATATAAAAGCCTGGTCGTCTGTTGTCCTCAGAAATGGAATAATCGACGAGAATTCTGCAAGTGCATGATGCTCATTATTCATGTCTGATGGCAGGAGGCGCAGGAGGGACGCCACGCTGTCGTCGTCCGTCTGTACTGGCCGGGGTACTAGCCTACCAATATTTCGGTATGACGTCAAGCGCTTTTATCCTCAGCTTTAAACAACGCCATTACCGACCAGTGACGTAGAAGGACGCAGAGAGAGAGAGAGAGAGAGAGAGAGAGAGAGAGAGAGAGAGAGAGAGAGAGATAAGTATTGGAGAATGTTGGGCATATTCTATAATCTGTCATGGTTTTTATATTGTCTTCCAGCAAAATCTTTAAAACATGACTTTACGCATGTGTGTGTTTGTATATGTGTATAATATATATATATATATATGTGTGTGTGTGTGTGTGTGTGTATGTATGTATGTATGTATGTATGTATGTATGTATGTATGTATGTATATTTCTGGTACAGAATGCAAAATGAGTTTACACTTGCTTGGCAGGGGTGCCATTCCGTGGTCAGTCATGAAGTAGTAAGGCAGTGGGTGAAAAAAGATTAATATTGCCTTCGTGGTTTAAGTACATTGACCTGTTTCCTTCTGCCTTTCGTAGTTTCAGTATTTCGTCTTCGAAGCATAGCTTGTCTATCATTTTTTATATGACTCCCAAAAATGTACCTCATTTTCGAGTTTGTTGCCAGATGTGGTATTTAAAGGGGCCCAAAAAATAGCTAAATTTTGTTAAAAATGCAAAAACAAGTAGCTAAATTTTAAAAAGGCCAAAGAGGTAGATACATTTTGTTAAAAAGACCAAAAAAAGTAGCTAAATGTTAGTTACAAAGGCTAAAAAGTAGTTAAATTTTGTTGAAAAGCCCACAACAAGTAGGTGAATTTTGTCAAACATGGCCATAAAAATTAGCTATGTTGTGTTATCGTGATCTATAGTCACTTTAACCCGGCTACCATTAGGCTAGTCTGCCACAACATGATGCTTGAGTGCTTGTAGTTGACGGTACTGGCGAAGTGGGTTTGCCTTCCATTACAATCCATAAGTAGTTATAAGAACTCGCTTTCAGCCAATTGTTCCTCTTACAGAATAACTGTAACCAGTCAATGATCTTGTAAAGTGTCTGCCTTCAATTGTCGCATCGTCCATAGACCGCTAAAGAGCTGAGAGGAAGACAGACATCCCCCTCCTCTTAACCCCCACCCCCAGCCTTTCTTCAATCTCTCAGTCACCCTCATGCGCAGTGTGCGCGTATGTACGAGTGGGTACGACGTGGGATTGTAAAATGCACAGGCCATGCAGTGGGTGCAATCCAGGGTCCATCATCACCTTTAACCTGCCAGCGGTGGCGGGAATGGAAGGGGGACTGAGGCCCTCAATGCTTTTCGTCTGGTTCCTCCTCCTCCTCCTCCCTCTGTGGTCCTCCTACCTTTGGTGCCCCCTTGTCTGTTTAATCCTATTCTCTCCTAACACCCCAATCCCCCCCATCTCTTCTGAACGAGCATCTCTCTCTCTCTCTCTCTCTCTCTCTCTCTCTCTCTCTTTGTCTGTCTCAAAAGCGTTTCTTTAATCTTCGTACCGTATGCCCTCCATTTTGTGTGCATTTTGCGGGACATTGACAAGTTGTTTTTGATGTGACTCTAGATTATGGTATTTAACAATCGACCTTTTTTTTCTTTGTCTATTGCGACTTAAAGTTATAGTGATTGCTGTGTTATTTTGTTGGGTTAATTTTAGTAATAATAGAAAGAACATCCATTTAAAGTGTAACTATTTGGCCCATGGGTACATATTTGTCAAATATCTTAAGATTACCTCTCTGTTGGTCCTCACACACACATATATATATATTATATACATACATATATATATATATATATATATATATATATATATATATATATATATATATATATATATATATATATATATATATATGTATATGTATATTTTTAATGTGTGTGTGTGTGTGTGAGGAACGAAAGGAGAAGTAATCTTAAGATATTTGACAAATATGTATCCATGGGCCAAATAGTCACACTTTAAATGGATGTTCTTTCTATTAGAGAGAGAGAGAGAGAGAGAGAGAGAGAGAGAGAGAGAGAGAGAGAGAGAGAGAGAGAGAGAGAGGTGGGGTGTAAACCACGGACCTAAACCCCAGAATAAGTGCTACCCTGCCTCCTGAAGAATGGAAAGTTATGTCACCAGGAAGACAGAAGAGATAAGAAGAATTGTCAAGTTGGTAATAAGTATAAAACCCAGTCGCCTAACAGTGCTGTCCGAAGTTGTTGACTTTCACGGAGTCAGTGTAGGGTGAGGTAGCCAGACGTCTAGGCGTTACGAGGCCACATGAAAGGAGGATGGATGCTTATTGTTTATGGATAAGGTGGCTTTCTGCCAGCACGGGCACTTGCTCGTAAAGCAGCCCGCAAGAGGCTGGGTTTTCTGCCAAGGTCCGTGAAATGTGGCTTAAATTGCCTACCTGTAATCAAGTCAGGAGGGTCACTTTGTAGTGGTGAGAAGTATCGAGGAAAGTGGAAAGAGTGGTGTCATTATTTTATGTGCGAATTGATTTGGATTTTGTCCTAAATTAGAGGATCTCCATTTTTGGGTGTCCTTGTAATTAAGATGAAGAAGGTGCGATTTGAGAGCTGAGTGCGAAAGGCAGAAGGTGAATGTATAGGTGAGTGAATGAGAAATATGACTTCATAAATATGGGGGCAGAATCATCGGCAAGAGCAAGATTAGACAGATCGCAAAGCATCATTGTTGATAATATGACAAGTAGATTTTTGATAAAAAGAACCTAAATGAATAATTCTGGAGAAAAAAATTGCTGATATTTTCACCCAATTTTGGAGCTTCATTTTGAAAGATAAATTTTCGATTTAAATTTCGTGCAAACTTCTGTGGATCACTAGGAAAAGCTTGCATTTTAATAGGTCTGGTTTCTACTGTGTCATCGGTTCATTATTTTACCGTTAGGACAAACATAAATCCATAAAAGAAAAAGAACGCAAGAAAGTTCAGGCCATTATTATACTGCCGAGAGATAGATTTCTTTAAATATCATTTTGTAATCATCTTGTGTGTGTGTGTGTGTGTTTTGAGTGCTGCTTATCAGGCGATAAACACGAAGAAGGCATATGATAGATCATAATTCACTATCTCTGATAAACATTATCAGTAATGGAGAGTGTCTCTCTCTCGCTGACTCTACTGGGTTGGCACCAGTTTGCCTAAGACCGTTGTCGTGCCTTTGCTGTGGTTACCTTCTCTGGAAAGAGGAAACGTCAATTTCCTTCGTTGACTGTCTCGTGGCCAGCTGATTAGGGTCAGTTATGTTAGTGATTCAGGAGGCTTAGAGGAGTTACCCCCTTTGGTTGCCAGGACTTGTCTGTTTTTCGCTCATGAATTCTGAATTTTGACGTCGTTCCTGTGTTTCTCAGTTGCAGCGAAGCAAAAAGGATGAAGGTGAGTGACAGGTGATTATTTATTGACTGTAAAGTTGTTGTCAGGTTTTTTTCATAATGAGAGAGAGTGGAGTATGCAGGATTGTGCATGACTATATTTCTTACCTTATTTCCATGTTATCCATACATGAACTATTTGAAAGGTACTTGCGTGCATTATGTTACACAAGTGGCAGAACATTCTCTTCAAGAAGATTTTTGTATAGACCCGGAAGTTGGAATCATAGTAAATGGGTTACTTATTAACATTACATTAGTTTCCTTCAAATTCAATAGAATCGACTCTTGCTTACAAGTTGAAAATTGAGTGTGTAAACGTGGGAGTAAGAACAAAACAATTTGCTGTGGATATAAGTGTACTTTCAGGTGTGTAATGAACTGTTTAGGAAGATTATATTTGTTGAAGAGTTGTGTAGTGAGTTGATGTCAGAGCGTGATGAATTTTAATATATTAATAAATGGATAGATAGATAGATAGATAATGCAAGATTGAGCAATTTCCCCCGTCAGGGTGTGACTCCAGAGAAAAACATGACAGTGATCATAGCCACATTCAAATATTAATCGCGGATGAAATATGTACAGAAAAATTCCACAATATCAGCAGATTCATACAGCCACAGAGAAGATTCATCAGCAGAGCGTCAAACTACCTCTACAGACTGTCCATTCTCCTCTCTCTTGCTTGCATTTTCATTCCTACTGGTTATGAAGGACCTTCCTTTCCAATACCTGTTCCAGACCATCTATCCAGAAGTTTTCTAGTGCTTCCTCTGTTCTTCACTCTCTCCTGATTCTGCTGTAATACAAACTTTCCGCTAAACGATAATGCTTCATTTTTTTTCAGAATCACTTTATACTTTTCAGCCTTGACTTTCTCAGACAGTGAGAAACCCGATTCGCTTCCAAATCTTTAGCACATATCCATCTACCTTCCTTGTTTCATTTATTCTAAGGCTCCCCTCGTCTGTCTCCCTTCATCCATCATATTAGCACCAAGATAATTTTATGAACCAGCCTCTTTCATTCTTCCATATCAGCATTCATTGCTTCTCCTTCTGGTCTATTATTTATCACAACTGTCCTCTTGCTCACTTCGTTTACTTTTCTTTGCAAACCTTCAAAATTCTTTTTGTAGTTTCTGCAGTAGCTCGTCGCTATCCCAAGTTAGATGTGCATCATCTGCAGAAATCAACAATTCCACACCACTCCTGATCCATTTTTTTTTTTTTTTATCCAACAGCTTGGCACCTGCTTCCATCTTGCCATCCACCCTCTCCAAACAATCGTTTTATGATGCAACTGCGAGGTTTTCCTTCTGTTACACCTTTCAAGCCTTTCTACTCTCAATTTTCCTTTTAGCGCGAATGACCTCATAGGTCAATATTCTGTTTCTATTCCAATGGCCTTTCTCCTACTTCTGGCATCATTCCACTCTTAAAGATATTAAACAGCCACTGAGACATTAAACATCTTTTTGTCAGACCACTTTCACCAAGCTTGTGACACGTCTTTTCATCATAAAAACTTCCAGTCACTCTCAACAAGTCATCCTCCTCTCTACTATATATCCCAAACACTCTCCAGACCTCCATATTGTATCTTCCTGCTTTATTCAAACCTTTTTTTTTTTTTTGAAGGCGTGCATGCTATGTTCAACTTTTTCCATTTTCAGACCTCTCATCAGTCTCTTGACGATTGAGGTTATGAGAGTAAAATTTGTAACCCCTAATAGGAAATATGGGCCTTGGAGAGAGAGATAACATATTGAGAGTGCTTGTGTCAAATCGCTGTTTGAGACTAAATATAACACACAATGATAGAGTTTGAGGCTAAATTTAACACACAATGATAGAGGTAGATAAGAAAAAGAAGGCAGAATTAGATATGCAGTAGTTGTGGGGAAAGTGTTGCAAGGTGGCACAAGTTGGAAGTATGATAGAAATATGATAGAAATGTGGTTGTGGTTGTTAAATATATATTATATATATATATATATATATATATATATATATATATATATATATATATATATATAGAGAGAGAGAGAGAGAGAGAGAGAGAGAGAGAGAGAGAGAGAGAGAGAGAGAGAGAGAGAGAGAGAGAGAGAATTTTATTTTATTGAGATGATTTGCTGCTGAACTATGTCGAATGAGGTGGCTTGAAAATGCAAGTAGCAAAACATATAAACTTTTTAATGGATGTAGGTGTTGAGGTGGGTTGGTCCTTGATGTGAGGGCGATCTGAAAGCATAGATTAAAAGGAAATATGCAGACGCTTAAGAAGTGGTGGATTGACATGTTTTAAAAGCTTTGGATAAAAAAAATTCCTCACTTTGCAGGAAGCTCGAGAACGCTAGTGAAATATAAAAGTGACGACGAAATTATGCGGTTTTGGTTCCGTGTATGAAGCTGCTGTGGAACTGGAAATTTGACAAGCTGTGGTTCCTCTTTGATTAAGCCACGAAAGGAAAATTTTGGCAGTGTATGTTATTTATGCCAAAGAATAGACATACGTAATTCCATAATAGTTCAAGACGTATTACGTTGTACGATCGAACAATGTAACCAATCAGGCACAGCCATAATAGGTCATTGTCATGTTCGATTACTCAGTGTTTATAATTCCGACGGTTAGAATTAGGTAGTTTTGGTTAGATACAATTACCGCACAGATACAGCGCGAAGATAAGAGGAGACCAGGCTTCAAGGTCAGTCGGTAACTTCAAGGACACCCGACACGGCTCTAGAGTGAAGGCATATTGCCATCGGGAAAGTCGATTGGTGTGGTGGATTGCTGGTTACTCTGAATTATAGCTGGGAAACTCCGAATAATACACGTGTCATGTGGAACACCTGTGTGTGTGCGTGTGTGGTGATGACGCTGGTCTGATGACGTCACGTCACTTGTAAGGACGAGTTAATGAACGATCTCCGAAGAGAATAAGATTTGCGGTTGTAGACATGATGTAAATTGAATGGAACAACGGTGATTCAGTATATTTTTCTGATAGAAATAACCATAGAGAGAGAGAGAGAGAGACGGAGAATGTTGACTGATTGATTGATTCATCAACCTAGTTCCGCTATACAAAAAAGCTCTAATTTTGAGCTCTGGTAACCACCTGGAGAGGCGTACGTATTATAACTTGTCACTACTTTTTGCGAACTTGTTCTTTTCAGGCATTTACCAGGTCTGGTATGCTGCAGTGGAAATTAGGCTACCTAAGTTACTTAAGGCTTGGATCAGTTTATTTGTCATTTCAATCTCAGGGAACCGACATTTTTACGGTTTTCTATTTTGATGGTGCTTTGTAACCTCGGAAATGTTACTGCTATTTGCAACTGCCACTATTTGCTACTGCGTCTCCGACTATTACCGATAGTAATATTAGTAATGGCAGTAGTAGCATTTGGGTGTGGTTGTTAGGTCACCCGATGTGTCATATTTTTATGCCTGACGCTGGGTGGCGGTCATTCAAGTAATTTTCCCCAACCTTGGCTCCTGACGTAGTCTTTGAAACCATGGCCATTTTAAGCGAAGGGTTGTACATTTCCTGCCCCAGAGAACATTACATTCCTTTTCATTCCTCTCCTTATCCATTTCTTTTATTTTCTTCGTGTTTTAAAGTTATTTGTTGATTTGTTGTTCTTCGTTTATTGTTATTTTGTTTGTCTGTAGTTAATTATTCCATTTATTTAATTCTATTTAAAGGTTACATGTATTCAGTCCTAATTTCGTTCTTTGGAGATTTTCTTTTTTCAAGTATGGATTTTTCTCTGCGGAAGTTAGCCAGTGGCATTTAATGACTTAATTCTCGTTTCATTAGAGTGTATGCTCAGTAGAATAATAATAATAATAATAATAATAATAATAATAATAAATAATAATAATAATAATAATAATAATAATAATAATACCACCACCACCACAATCATGTTACTTATAATACTATTAATACTTGGCACAAAAGTGCATTCTAGACTATATCTATGTATGTATCAACCCTGAAAGTGCCTGTATACTTACAGACATACATATATACGTACATAAAGGCAACTTTCATACATACAAACAGACAGACAATGCAAACGAAAAGTGGAAAAGAAAGAAAATAAGGTTGATGTCGAAAGGAAGGCAGACACAAGCGCAGAAATCCCCATCATCAGGACAAACAGAAGAGACACACTGGCTCATTACTGGTGCACACGTGATTGATAGGAAGGCGCCACTCGTCATCATGTCACGTCAGAACGCGATGAGGTCGAATTGTCTGGAGTCTTCGCTGTTAACGTGGTTCAGTTCAAAAAATTCAGAATCAGTTGATCAGTTGATTCCTCACACCGCTGGACTGGGGAAGAGTCTCCCTGAGGATGATGTGCAATTGGAACCTCAAGACGTTAGAGCAAAGATGCAACGTGTGTCTCTCGTAAAGTCTAAAGCCATCTCCTTGTATTTTATAATTTGCATACATTTTCATCTATCTATTTATTAATTTATTTTTACTTTTCTGATAACTGATCTCTCCTGTCTTTATTTCCTATTACTCTCTGTCAAATCTTTCAAATGAACACCGTTGGAAGTTTGAATTTCAAGTCAGTGGCCCCTGTGGGCGGCTTGTTCCATATGAATAGGCTTCACCTTCTGAATATCAATAATCAGTGTGTGATTCGATAATCGAATGCACCAATATTTTGCTTGATCATTTTATGAATCTTATATATGTTTGTTTTTCGTGTGTCCGGTTCGTACGTTTGGTTAGGTCATAGGGTGTATCAGTCTATCGCTTCTACGTATGATTGATCCTTGGCTCTTGTCATTTTTTCTGCAAGGTTGGTCATTGGCGTATAAAATTATATATACACAGGAAGGTTATTGTGTACGTTAATTTTTTATGTCTCGATTAGATTTGGTTTAACATTGGTGTGCAGATTTCTTTGCGTGAAAGTCATTAAAAATTTTTTATATGAAGAATCATTAATTTTTGTTTTGTATGAATTATTAAATTTTTTTGTATGAAAAAGTCATCACATTTTTTGTATGAAAAAGTCTAAATTTTTGTAATGAAAATCACTAAATTTTTTTTTGCATGAAAAGTCATTGAAATTTTTTTTGTTTGAAAAAGTTAAATTTTTTTCTTGTATGAAAGTCATTAAAATTTTTTCTTGTATGAAAAAGTCATTAAATTTTTTTTTCGTCTGAAAAAGTTATTAAATTTTTTTTGCATGAAAAAGTCATTGAATTTTTTTTTTTTTTTTTGTATGAAAAGTCGTTTTTAAGTCAATACATTTATGACTGAGTCAAGGCTGCCGTTAATATTAGATGGAATTGGGACTGAAATGTATCAGTGGTATGTGTACTTGAATGTCAGTATGCCTCAGTTTCTTATATCTTGATTGTTTTGGTTATGTGTGCTTATTGTAGTTGTGATTTAGGGTTAATTTTTTTTTTTTTTTGCTATTTAGGATTACGACTAGACGTGGGCCTTTGAATTTTTAAGGCACTATATATGTGTATATATATATGTGTGTGTGTGTGTACGTATATATATATATATATATATATATATATATATATATATATATATATATATATACATACATATATATATATATATATATATATATATATATATATATATATATATATATATATATAAATATAAATAATGAACACACGACCACGTATTTCACAAAATAAATTTGTGGCACATTGGGAACGAACCTCTAGCGACAGGCCAAGGCGGGTCGTTCTCGATGAGTCATAAAATGTAATATATATATATATATATATGTATATATATATATATATATATATATATATATATATATATATATATATATATATATATATATATATATATATATATATATATATATATATATATATATATATATATATGTGTGTGTGTGTGTGTGTGTGTGTGTGTGTATGCATGCATACATATACGTACATATATTATGTAAATGCACATATGTATGTTATATATATTGTATATACACAGTAATTATTACGATTTTTTCACATATGATTTGTTTTCTATTGGTATTTTCGGCAATCGGAGTTGTGCCATTGCAGAATTCATATAGACCTAGTGATTGAAAGCCTATAGTTGTAAGATTTCCCAGCCTTTCTGTTTTACACGGCTAATTTGCACCTACTGGCCGTATCACAGGAACTTTATAGATAAACGATTTTCCAAAGCCATTTTAAGAATAAGTGATAAGATGATGATCCTGTTTTGCGATGTCATGGCATGGCTTGTTTAGTTTGTACTGTCATTGTATTCAGTCTGTTTTTATGTTCCATGCATTACCATTACATGTGACCTTTATATTTAGACCTATGTTATTTTTTTTAGGCGAACTGTTGATTTAATCTGAAAGTCCATTAATACTTTGTGTGCCCCATATTGAAACTTTGAAATTCTCTGTAAGCCTTTTTGCTGTTAATGGCCTTCAAGGTATTTATGATACAGAACTGACAACTATATAAGAACCTCTTGAGTACGATCTTGAAACTTCATCTATATTTAGCTTAGTCTTGTTGGATTTTTTTTTTTTTTTTTGGAATCTATTAAATACCGGACAGAGCATCAGAATTCAATATATCAGGGAAAAAGATAGATGGGTAAGAAGACAGATAGATAGGTAAGAAGATGGATAAATAGGTAAGAAGGGAGATAGATAGGTAAGCAGATAGATAGGCGAATAAGAGTTGAATTTAGTTTCGGTTGTTTGCTGTTAGAGCCGTGTGGTGGTACGTGGCGTTACTATAGCGACTCTGTTGCTTCATTGAGAGAGAGAGAGAGAGAGAGAGAGAGAGAGAGAGAGAGAGAGAGAGAGAGAGAGAGTGGATGGGAAATTCAACCACGGAAAGAGGTAGCGTAGTGTTATGGGAGGGATTATGTTAGTGGGTAGATGGAGAGGGCCTTACAGGTTCGTATGCAACGGAACCTACGGAATAACGAGGGGGAGGGATGTGATAGGTTTGTTACGTAGAGAGGACAAGGCGGCTGAAAAACAAGTGTGGGAAGAGTTGCAAGAAGAGGGGAGGAACACCTAGTGACTGTACCCTTTCCGCTCCCACAACTTGTTTCGCTCTCGTCACCTCCAGCTCTCTCTCTCTCTCTCTCTCTCTCTCTCTCTCTCTCTCTCTCTCTCTCTCTCTCTCTCTCTCTCAATGGATGGTTTCAGTAAGTCCTCTGCCTCCTCTTCGTCTTCTTTTCTCTTCTTCTCCTCCTCCTCCTCCTCCTCCTCCTCCTCCCTCCTCCCTCCCTTCTTCTTCCTCTCCTTCTCCCCCATCCTCCTCCTTTCTCTCCCATCCTCCTCCTCCTCCTCCTCCTCCTCCTCCTCCTCCTCCTCCTCCTCCTCCTCCTCCTCCTCCTCCTCAAGACGTTTGCCTCAAGTCCCGCATGTTTTTCATATTTTCAAACGCAAACACTAATTTAATTCTCATCCAAGATTCCTGTCAATAAATTTCTTGATACAGTGTTCGTGTTTGTCAGATTATCTTTCATGTTTCCAATTAGAGGCCAGTAGAAGAAACATATTGTAATAATACAAAATACCATTTCTGACAGGAAATAAGATTTGCGAAATTGTAGGGAATTGGCTTTTTTTTGCCTGATGTTTCACGGAAGTAAACCTCTCAATCCCCCAATTATATATATATGTATATTATAATATGTATGAATATGTATATGTATATATATATATATATATATATATATATATATATATATATATATATATATATACATAAGTATATATGTATATATATATACATATATACATACATATATACACATACATATATACACATATACACACATATATATATATATATATATATATATATATATATATATATATATATATATATATATATATATATATATATATATATATATATATATATATATATATATATATATATATATATATATATATATATATATATATAATTATATATATATATATATATATATATATATATATATATATATATATATATATATATATATATATAT